>NC_092076.1:900000-1200000 GCF_039877785.1 Chaetodon trifascialis | reverse complement strand
CATTCTGTCATTAAATGAAAGAAAGGGTCGTATTTCTTTAGATAGAATACTAAAACAGAGTACTGATATTATCACAGACATACTTCCTCAGAGTACTTCTCCAAACCAAGACCACTGACAGCAGCTCAGCCACGTTGTCTGTAACAGCTCAGGCCACAGACAGTGAAAATACAGAGTGACTGCGACTGTTTGAGTGTGAATTCATATTTAGTCGTGAACGTCTTCAGTCCACAGCAGCGACGGCTGAAGTTCTGCTGCTCAGATCACCAGTTTCAATGCGCCCTCCAGCGGTTAAAATGAGCAGCTGTCATTAGGATTCTTAATTTTCTTCTAAATATTGTTGTTTGCTTCACTTCATCTGAAACTCATTTTCTTTTCTCACCATCTCTGACCACCCCCCCCCCCCCCCCCCCCACACACACACACTCTTCACACCTGCAGCTTTTCCTGTTGCAGAGTGACACAGACGGACTGAAAGACACTTCAACTCATTTCAAATGAAGAGTGCAGGGTGTAAAACCTGTTGTCGTTCCTCTCACTCATAGTTAGCATGTGGAAAAAAGAAAATAAACAATAATTTAACAATGCATCTGTAACCATCACTCACTGTTACATTGTCTTTTACATTCCTGTGAGACTTTGTTCAATAATGAAACTTTATCTTTACCTCTTTGAAAATAAAATATCTGCAGTGAGCCTCACATCGACTGTCTTTAGAAAACAAGGATTTCACTGCTGAGGTAAATCAAAAGAACAAGTTAAATCCTCAGTTGTTATTTAACTTCAAACAAAGGTGACGATTCAATGCGAATGGCACGTTATGTCGTTAAAGTGGTAAAAAAAAATCTTTATATAACCCTTTCAGAAATGTTAGAAATTATACTGTTGGGATTTTTTTAATGGCTGAGCAGTTTTACGTTTTATCAGGTACACCTGAACAATCTGTCCAGCCACAAACGACCGTCATCAAGTTTAGGTTTTTGTTTACAGTCAGAAATATGAGCATGTTTTTTATCCTTCCTTCATTTACAGAAATGAAGGGGCAAAATATTAGAAACACGACCACTGTGACCTCAGAAACCTCTACTTCATTAACACCTCTGTACAGTGTGAACACGTGAATGTAGACTTTATGTCATATTGGATTGGACATTTCAATTGTCCAGATGTTCCTAATAAAGTGGCCACTGGGTGTGTAGCTCAATTTATTAAAGCATAAAGCAACAAGTGACATGTACCAAAGAATATACAATAAATAAAATACAAGGAAGCACAAAGAGCAACAGAAGAATTAGACAGACAGTGAGTGAGACGTCCACGTCCATTTTTCTTTTGCACATGGACACAGCTGGGACAAAATAGTCAAAGGTGCTTTTAGCAGGTCTGGATCTGACTCTGGGTGCAGGTTGGAGGCCAAAGACTGTGAAGCAGAACTGAAAGTAGATCGTCGGCGTTGCACTTCAAGCCGAGGACGTTCTTCATGGCAATATCTGCTCAGCTCATTTAAGAAATATTAAAACTGTACGATGTGAGTCTCTCAGTTAGAGCTGAAACGATCAGTCGATTAATGAGGCAGTCGAGAAAAATAATCAGCAGCTTATTTGATAATTTAAAAAAAAACAAAACCCTCCAGCTCTTGAATTTTATTTTATTTTTTTATTTTTTTATTTGCAGCTTCTCTTTGATGACAAAGCCAGACATTTGAAGGGCTAATTTATGATCTTATTTATAGGCCAAACATTTAATTCATTAATCAAAAAATCATTTATATAATTGTAGATTAGAATTAACCTGTTGTGAAAATAATTGGTCCAATCTTAATCTCACTTAAATTGTTGATTTACCCACTTACTTCTAGTCAAGTCAATTTTATTTCTATAGCACGTTTACAGGCGGCTTAGCTGCACCAAAGTGCTTCACATAGAAGTGCTTAAAGTGCAGTAAACACAGGATACACACGATGCTAATTATAATCAAAACAATAATCACTGAGAGGTTTTTTAATGCTGATGTAGAGATATATTTTAGAACAGCTCGTCACACATAGTTAAACATACACAGTTGTTGGTTCACAGATTTCTTTCTGCTTTCATGGGCAAAGTATGAAAAACAAGATGCAGCTAAATTATCAGAAATACACAAAAAGTCAAACTAGAAAATAACTGATTGAAAAACTGAATGCACGATAATAAAATAAAATCAAGGCGATGCTGATCTTCTTGACACTTTGGCCTGAACTTTTTTTTTAAACATAGTGGGTCTTTGTTAATTAGTGTCATTGCTGCTTCATAATAACTTTAAAACAGGCATGAATTGTCCTTCATGACGACCCCAAACGTCACCGAACATACAGCTTTAAGGTCATGATGGAGGCAGATGACAGAACGTCGCTGGACTCAGTGAACAGAACATTTATATTTAAGAAAAATATATTAAGAAAAGGGGCTGCACGGTGGCGCAGCAGGTAGTGCGGGTGCCTCACAGCAAGAAGGTTGCCGGTTCGATCCCCGGGTCAGGCGGGGCCTTTCTGTGTGAAGTTTGCATGTTCTTGCCGTGCATGCGTGGGTTCTCTCCGGGTACTCCGGCTTCCTCCCACAGACCAAAAACATGCTCATTAGGTTAATTGATGACTCTAAATTGTCCGTAGGTGTGAGTGTGAGTGTGAATGTTTGTCTGTCTTTGCATGTGGCCCTGCAATCGGCTGGCGACCGGTTCAGGGTGTACCCCGCCTCTCGCCCATTGTAGCTGGGATAGGCTCCAGCCCCCCGCAACCCCGAAAGGGATAGGCGGTATAGATAATGGATGGATGGATATTAAGAAAAGGGCTGATGGAGCCGTTGATAGAGCGCCGTTCTTTGCAGGAGGAGTACTTCAAGAAGAAAGATCATCACGACGCAAAGAGCTGAGCAGTGAGGTCGGAGGTCAGACCCAGCTCAGCCCCTGATGCTGAGGAAATGTAGCTGTGACAGATTATATATGCAATTAATTTATCTTAATTAATCCCAAGCATGTACTTGGTTGTTTTTTTTGTTTTTTTTACTAATATTAAAAAGTCTATTTGTGAGGTGTTAATTAGTTCTGATGGCCTTGTTAATCCAGAGTACTTTAAAATCTTTATAGGTTACTTATGAGCTGTTTAACAAGCAAAGCTTTTAACATCGTAATAACATTTATAACCATGTAATGCAAAGCACGGTAATTAAAGACTTTAATTACTGACACCTGATGGCATTTTATAGTCAAGCCATTCTCTTTAATGCTTTATTAGGCATGAATGAATTATGTGTGTTAACTGTCAAAATACACTGAACACAACTCAAATAAACATCTTAAAGTCAACTAAAATGTTATATATAATGCAATATGTAATTGAAGGCCATAAGAAGTCCTGAAGATGCTGTCTGAAGCTGAAGGAAACAATTGTTGAGATTAATGAACACTAAACCAGAGTGATTGTTTGATTTTCATAAAAATAGATCTAAATAATAAGTAAAGCTGGGCGTGAGCAGGAGGTGAAGCAGCCAATCAGTGTTCAACCTGAGTGTTGTGTTCGCAGGTTGAATAGTAGGTCAACAGTTTCACATCAGTGAACGACAACCACACTCACAAACAAGCCAGGAGGGTAGAAATCACAGGTTAACAAAACCACACTGTGGATGAAGGATCATCAACATGTCAGCCAGCTGTCGACCTGCCAACGGTTCCCATCAGAGTCACATCGCCCTGTCGCACATTTTCTCATGCCAACATCAAACAGTGTGGTTAATGCTCCTCACTGTGAACATCTCTGCAGTTTTCAGACTGCATGTCTGCAGCGTGAGTTAGTCAGCGAGGTTAGTCACACACACACACACACACACACACACACACACACACACATATACGTACAAACCAGAAACAGAATAAATATCATAAACACACTGTACTTTAAATCAGCCGGTAATGATTCATTTCACCTTCTCTATTGTGCAGCTAACGAGGAATATCAGCGGGGTCACATCCAAACGCACTGCAGATTTTAACACAATTTCAAGGAAATCGACCCAAAAAAGCCGGCGAATGCATGCTTTTATCTGCTACTGGAATTATTAGCAGTTGGTTCATAACGATAGCCAGTCGGTGGCACCAGTTAAAAGACCACATAATTGTATTTTTAATATGATACTTCAAAATGTTCTTCAGCATTTTATTCAATAAGCTGATAAACTGGCTCATAAAGGTGTCCCACAAGGGTCTGTATTGGGCTATTTACGTTATATTTAAATATTTATTTTCAAATTTAGCATGGAAATGTACTTTTTTATGCAGATGATGCTATCTTGTATTCTTATCTGTTTTTTTGTTTGTTTTTGTAATAGAGACGAGTATACGGTATGAACTAATGCCAAAAAGCACAGCATTTATAACTTCAGCTACTTTGCAGTGCCTGTCTGTAGATGGGCCTTTAAAATGCACAATAAATGATACAGGACAGCATCGTTAGCATGTAGGAGTTTGGTTAATAGCAGCAGGTTTTCACTTTGCTTTTTTAAGTGAGGTTTCAAAGTCAAATCAGAGTTTTGGATGGGAACAGAGCTCGTTTGTCCTTTTTTAAAAACTGTGGAAACCATCACACAGTCCACTGAACTGTTCGTACTGGACTGAATGAAAAGGTCAGAGGTCACTGACGTTTAGAAGGCAGCAGCATGATGACTTTTTTAGTTACAAGGCTGCGTTCGAGATGTTTCCTTTAGTTCAAAGTGCACAATCATGACAACAGATACGTTCCCAGTATCATGCGCTGTGATGGAAAACAAAGAAACTGCAAAAGAAACTGAGAGATTGTAAAGTTCTGCCAACTGGCATAATTATCATACCTGTGACTGGTTTAACTGGTATTTCTGTGTGTGTGTGCATGCTGACTGCTTTGTGTGACTGACTCATCGTGTTGTGATGTTGTATTTGTGTGATATAGAGCTCATCAACAGGGAATGACTCAGCAGCTATTTTAAAAATGAATTCTCTCTTAATTGAGTTTCAGCTTGAGGATTTTCGTTTTTTCTCTGTTCTCTATCATTTCAAACTGATGGTCATTCGACATCATCCGACTCCTGAAAGCTGTGATGGGCATTTTTTATCCTTTCTCTGGCAGTTTGTAGACCAAACAATGAATGGATTCATCGAGAACAATCGTCAGGTTAATCGATAATGGAAATAATTGCTGTTGTAATTTATTTGGCAGGTGCATAAATAAAGTTGAACTAAATCTTAAGCTCAGCTTTGAAGTTTCAGGGGCACAGATACCCTAAAAGGCACCAACAGGCTCGCAACAGTGGTTAAATGCTGTCCCCCTTCCCCCAGAGGACCCCCCTCTGTAAGGTTTGATGCCTCAGAGTTTGACCTGATCAGTCAGACTGTATGTGGTTGCATTGAATCCACAAACGATGGTACAACCTCAGAAGAAGTGGAGAGGCTGTGAACTGGTTTTGTGGCAGTCATACCCAGATGTTTGTGTGCCTGATGAACCCACAGCTTGTTTTTCTTTGCATTTCACTGACTTTTGTTTCCTCGTATTAGCACATATTCTGGATTTGTCACAGGGAAAATATTGTCAAAAGTACAATACATCTGTAATGAGAATATAAAAGCTGATGTACTTATTACAGATCATAATCACAGAAGCGTTTGCGCACTTGTGGTTACAGGGATGATGGTTGATAAACATCTGCTGACTGCTAACAAAGGTCTGCAGATCAGGATGCAGTACCAGCCTCTTCTGATCAAATTCAATAGAGAAGACCGATCATGAGCAACCCACAGAGTCATTGTTGTGTGACAGCACCACGAAGGCATCAGCAGAGTTTCATGCTCACATCCTTCAGTGACTCCCGGTGATACAAACAGCCAATGCGGGGCTATGGCAAGGTCAGCAAAACACAGAGCCCGTTTCATTGGCTGGAGATGGTGGCGGTTTAGCCCACAGGCTTGTTTTTAAGAGTGCCAGCTTCTCAAATCTCCACCACAGACTCAAGGGGCAGGACTAGGGACATGCTTAACTCTTCAAACAGCACAGGTAAGATCACTGGAGGAGGTCTGAGCAGATTTTAGATAGAAAAGAGGGTTTTAAAAAGGCTGATAATGTTTCCAGATCGACAGATAGAGTATGAGTAAGATAAAGAGTGTAATTCAGTTTAGAAATGTTTCAACTAAATACACATATATGTATAAGGTACTTAAATAAATACTTTTATTGACTAAGCTTACATGTATTTCACATTCATAGTTATGTACATTATTAGATTGCTCTCATATTAAATTATGAAGTTAGTTCTTTGTTACAGCCCTGATGTCAAAAAGCTGGGATCACCTGCTGATGCTTTCTGACATAAACTCACCTGAAAACAGCACAAAGACGGCATATTTAACGTTTTCCTCATCAGCGTCTTTGATTTTTGTAAATTTATGCTCATTCTGAATCTGATGCTGCAACCAGTTCAAACATGTTGGGACAGGAGCGACACATTTCTTTGGGCTTCATGCAGTTTTAGACTTTTTTGGCATCAGGGTTGTAGCACAGATGAATCCAAGAGACTAAACCAAGTTGCAGCATGATTGCGGTCAGCGTCCTCATGTGACTCATATTCATGTGGTTTGTGATGTATTTGTATGAGAATCCTTTCAGCTGAACGCTGCACCTACAGATTATTAAGTTTATTAAAAGCCAGTTTAACTCCAGTTATCTTTATAATTAGTTGCAAATATAATTATACAGCCTGGGATTTGTAGTTTGAATGTCGTGAGAAAGTAAAGCATAAACTGTCTGACATTCAGCCAGCAAGTAAAAAGAAATATGTAAATGTATGCTGTTATTTAGCTGCAGTGAAGGCGAAAAGCAGAAACTGTGCTGGCATGTGACGCTGGGGATGTTAAAGCTGCTCGTGGGTTCCCACATGCCGACAACCTGACGACCGCTGCGTGTCACAGCGCTGAAAAATGACTGAAATACATGACTGCTGCCCACTCAGACTCTCCAACAACAATATGTGGCTCTCACTTTCAGCCTGACTGTCAAAGATATTATGATGTAAGCTGCAGGAGTCTGTTGATAATAAATGATATATTACAGGAGGAAACTGCAGGACGGTGAACAGTATTTACAGCAGTGACACTGACAGCTGAGAGCAAATGTTTTTAGATGGAAATTTTAAATTAATTATTTGTTCAGATAGACCAGATCTCATTCAAATAAAGATGGTTTTAAATAAAGCTGATAACCTTTAAATGTAGTGTGACATTACACAGCAAGTACAAGAAACAAATCAAATATTCAGGTTTTCACAAACATGTAAGACGGATTCGACCATGGGGAGGGACGGTGAGAGCAGGTAGCTACAGCAAAACATCACAGTCACTTACACCTGTCATGTTGGCCCGCATTTACAAATAAAGATTTGTTCAAAAAGTGAACAGAAACCATTCAAACAGTTTTAAAAGCTCAAATAAAAGTGGCACTCCATGGTCCAGCAATCATTAGACTGTGTGTGAAAGATTTAAATGAATGAAGAAATGTGAGGTGGTTTAGGACCTTTGTCTGCCTGTTGGCATATCGTGTGTGTGAAACTGAAGCATTAATCACAGAAGTGTCAATAATTGATTTGATTGAACAGCTCGAGTGGAGACGGCAGAGAGATAACAGTGGAGTGAAGACAAAGCATCGCACAGCAGAGTCCTCCACAGAACGGTCGACGTCAAAATGTGATAAGAACAATAATGTATATATTGTAAATCATAGTGTGATAAATTGAGCCTTGTGGCACTAAATTAATTTACAGTAAGCTCTGATCCTCCGTCGTATGAGCTTATAGACTGGAAGTTTTTATGATCAGTGGTATCAAATGCAGAATTTGAGCTGTGGATAAAGAGCGTTGCTTTATTTTTTAGATAAGACGGGATCATAAAGTGAATGACAAACACTACATAAAGGAGCTGTGACTCTGGATATTTTGCCGTTTTAACTCCTCGAGCACATGAAGTTTGTCATCACACTAATTTATAAATCGTAATATGAATCAGAACTGTCGGGCAGACTAGACTTTTCTTTTTCCCTTCAGCTGCTGAACATATGGACCAAAATTTAAATTTAAATTAAATGTGTTCACTTGTTTGTCCTTTCAACTTTTTGGAAACTGTGTGTGAAGTTAAATAGCGTAACCTGTATTTAGCACAACCTGGAAATCGTGCATTTCGGCCGAGGCGACGCTGAACTGCAAACTAAACTGAAGTAATCACAGACTAAAGAAAACATAGAAATATCATATTTCAGCCTGTCCAACAAACTGCCGACGGAACATTTTTCTCTTACGGTTTTTCCTCTTACCTTCAAGGGAAATCCTTAAGGTCTGTCTCCACCATCAAATAAAGAAGTTAGAGAAAAGGTATTAAGAAAAGAGCATAATTTCATATTAGGACTAGTGTCTGCAGTAGCTGTCAGACAGTGAAAGATGAAATGCAAATGGTGATTGTGGAGACTGCCTATAAAGGCCGTTAGCACGCGACACTGACTGATCTGTGGCCCGCCAAGCTACCCACGATTTCCCCTGTGCCAACGACCCGATGCCAGTGTCACGCAACCTGGTGCAAAATGACTAAAATATCACAGCTGCTTACTCAAAGTGAGGAGCAGAGCTGCAGGTCTCTCACTTTCAACCTGTGTGGAGGAGGCAGTGTTTCCTGATATCGTGACATGAAGAACAGAGTTCTGCTCAAACTCTGGCGGCTACATGTTTTGGAACAATAATTAGATGTCACGCAAGTTGTGGAATTTTGCAGACGCAAAGTGACTCATAATGTTCATTACAGACCTGCTGCAGAGGGTTTTATTGGCAGTCTTAGCTGGTATTTGGTCCAAACTCACTACTTTCAATAACTGTACGGTGTAAATGAATTCATTACACGGAGACTGTTACTTCCTCTTTTAAATGTTTTCTTGAAAGACTCATCTGACAGCCGACATTCGTGGCTTAAAGCCTGAAGTGGCAGTGGCTTCACATCAGGAGAGATTCATTAGGCCACATTCTGATTGAAGCCTTTTATCAGCTGCAGAAAATAATAAGCAAAATCCACCTGAAGGTCCTTTTTTAGCTTCCTACGCACATCCTCTTTTGGTAAAAGAGGCTCATCCGTTCGTCCTGTTTGTTCTCTCTGAACGCCGTGATTAAAGGTTTCAGAGCTCAGTCTTCATCTCAACTCTTTGTTTTGGCAGAAGCTAACCTTCATGGGTTTTGTTACTCCTGCTGTGCTGGTGCGTTGCCACAAAGCTAAACTCATCCTTACGTTTCAGCTGATGCACACGGACAGTGCATACATTTCATAATGCATATGTACTGTATGTTAATCAGACTATGAGCCATGCTAGCAGCTCTTACGGCCATCGTTAAGAGCACACCTGTGGTAACATCAGTATGCTAACATGCTCACAATGACAAGGCTAGCATATATTTAGCATGCTCGCACTGAACACACAGCCTGGGTTCGTTTTAACGGCTGCTTTGTGAAGTGAACATTCACTAATTTTCATTACTGTCTCTACTTTTCTTTAATGTAGGCGCTTAAAATAATGAACAGCGACATTGATGACATTGATTTAGAAGTCTCAGAGGTTTGTTTTAGTCCCTTTCATCCTCCTCAGATGAATCACTCACTAGTCTTTATTTTTCCTCACAGTAATGGATGACGATATCGGCTACCTTGACGACCTTGGCGGCTTTGATAGCTATGAATATTCAAACTACTCGCTTTGGAATATAAGTAACGCCACAGACTCCGGTGATTACGACCTGAACTCCGGCTGGTGTGAGGCTGGTGAGCACGAGTTCACCATCAAAATGTTCCAGACTTGTGTTTTCTGCCTGATCTTCCTGCTGGGCGTGGTGGGAAACTGCCTGGTGATAGCCACCTTTGCTCTCTACGGCCGCCACCGGCTCCGCTCCATGACCGACGTCTTCCTGTTCCACCTGGCGCTGGCTGACCTCCTCCTGCTCCTCACGCTCCCATTACAGGCCATCGACACTCACTTGGGTTGGATCCTCCCCGTTACCCTCTGCAAGGTCATGCGAGCATGCTACGCTATCAACACATACAGCGGGCTTCTGCTGCTGGCCTGCATCAGCGTCGACCGCTACCTGGTGGTGGCACAAGCCCAAGAGATGCTGAGGCTGCGCGGTCGGATATTTGCGGCTGGGACAGTCGCTGCTGTAGGCGTGTGGCTTGTTGCGGTGCTCGTCAGTTTGCCTGAAATCCTCTTCTCTGGGGTGTCAGGGTCCGGCAGCGAGGCGTTCTGCGGCATGCTAAAGAGTGGAATAGTCAAAATGGCCACCAACGGAGCCATCATTGCGGTCTTCTGCGTGTCCCTCTTGGTGATGGTGACATGCTACTCTCTGATCGCCCGGATGCTGTGGGAAGGGCAAGCGCACCGGCGGGGGAAGCAGTGGCACCGGCAGCGCACCCTGAAGCTGATGGTGGCTCTGGTGCTGGTTTTTCTGGTCTTCCAGCTGCCGTACACCGTGGTGCTGTCGCGTAAAATGGCAGGACAGTTCTGCGCTCTCCTGCTGGAGTACATCACCTGCACTTTGGCGTACACCCGCTGCTGCCTCAACCCTATCCTGTACGCCCTGGTCGGCGTGCGCTTCCGTAACGACGTGTTGAGGCTCATCCATGACTCGGGCTGCCCATGCGGCCTCCAGCTGGTGCCGCAGTTGGTCAGCTCCGTGTCCCCCTCCTCACCCGCTGTCACGGTGCTCTCGGCTTGCTCGCCAACGTCCGCCGAACGCAGTCACTTCAGCTGCGACGCGGTTCCTCCCGTCAAAAGTCAGTTTCCACGAACCCACTAAAATTATAGAGCAGACTGTAAACTTGTTAGATTTCCATACCGTACACACAGTGTACACTCACAGAAGCAGTGAACGCAGTACTGTCGACTACTTGTAAATATTACTACACATTGATAGGCTTACAGACTTACTTATTGACTTACTTTGTTCCTGATTGATTATCTGTAAAATGTCTTTTTGACACTCTGTTTCTGTAATACTTCAGACACGTTTTCATTTGGTAACCCTCAAACATTGTATTTATTGTGCAGGATAAATGACCGCAGACTCGTTTCGATCTTTCTTCATAGCTCTTACATTTGGCTTTCCTTCTTTAACCGGGTTTATTGAGACATTTGAAAATACTGCAGAGTACTGTGGAGGTGTACTGCTCTGCAGAACATATATAAAAGGTAAAGTTAGGTTTTCAGGCTGTTTAACAGATCACAGACGTGAAGTAACTTTAATAAATAGATACATTAAGAAGGAATTTTAGATATCTGCAAATCATATTAATGCTTCCAGACTCAAGCTAAGCTAACCTTTAGCAAGACCAGGTCAGCTGGTGTTACTTATTCTCCATGTAACGATTGGGCGTAGCTGCTGCCTCATTTATGTCGGATACCAAACTAAATGACCAACATTTACAGGAGGTTGTTGAAATTTGTTTTTTAATTACCTGAACGCAGCATAAAAATGGAATAGATTTGTTCAGTCGTGTCTCATCTGCTGGCTTTAAAAAGACATACGGCTGTTTTTCTTTGGCCGCCTTTAAAGAAGTTAGTCGTTTCTGTTAGATCTTCTTTTTTGAGGTATAAAATAAATGTCAGACAGTCACAACCCCGATGCCAAAAAAGATGTGATGCTGTGTAAAACGTAAATAAAACAGAATATGATTGTTATCGTGAATCTGATGCAGCGACACGTTTCAAAAACACCTGTTTGGATCATTCCACAGGTAAACAGGTGAGAGGGTCATGATTGGGTATGAAAGGGGCGTCCTGGAAAGGCTGAAGGATATGAACACATGAACTCAGAGACACTTCAGGAAACTGCTGTCAGTGAACACTTTGATTATTGATGATTGATTCTGGTTTGATTTGTTTTGCAGTCCAGACTGTAAAACAAATGGTCGTCGGCTCCTCGGGCTTCGTCAGTGTTGCTCTCATGTGGCGTCTTTGAATCAAAATGTGTGTTTGTATGAATGTTTTGGCGGATGCAGTAAAACCGTTGGAGCTGTCATGAGGTTTGAGTGCTCGTTGCCGCTGACACGCTTCAGTTGTTCCTCAAACAGTCTTGAGGTTTGATATCAGCTGTAGTCATTATGACCAAAAAGTTACAAAAAAAGTGTTTTTGGTCACACTTTATTTGTTGCTTTTTCAGAGATCAGGTGACACCAAGCAGATGGCCGGCGCCACAGATTTTCGTAACCTAACCACAGCCATGAAGGCAGCAGTTCCACATTTTTATTTTGGGGAATTTAAATCTATGAACGGAGCGGTCACACTGCTGCCTGTCGAGCTTCGTGTTCATCACGCTCGTTTCATTCAGATAAAGTCTGAAAAACTGATTTTCATCTGCTGAGGACACGTTTCCTTTTTGTTTTGACCTTCTGTTCTCTGCGCGATGCTCCATATGTGCAAATGTACTGTATATAGTGTGTATACTTTTGGATGTTTTCCAGGGTTTGCCCTTTGGCTATCTGCTGTATCTGTTAATATATTTACATTATTATTGTTGGTAGGTCTTTTTTGATAAGCTGTGTGTCATCATTGGACTGAAATAATTATTTTTTATGCATCACAAATTAGCATACAAGCAATATTATGATTATTATGAGTGAGATTTACAGAGTTTGTCTTTGTTTCAAAGTTCATTGTAACATCAGATTAGAGTTTGTTTTAATGTAGTTTTCTTCTCGTTTGTACGATTAAACTTTGATGTGTTTAATGACTCAAAGTCTCATCTCTCCACCCACCAGCCGTGTTAACAGTACAGTGATACAACAGATAGATTGAAAATGTAAAGCAGTTGTGATCATGATGCCTTTCATACCCCCCCTGCTGTCACACATTCACACCCAGACCAGACATTTTTAAGGTGATTTTCACATTATTGGTACAGATCATAAACACTGCTATAACAGACACTGAAGGCACTATGACTCATATTTACTGGCTATTTTTATTAAATAAGAACCATATTTTTTACCTTTTGCCTTTGACTGCAGAGAGATGGATGCATTAACCAGGAGGTTAATGGAAGGCGATTAAACCTGCTTTTGATTATAATATGAAGTATAAAGATAGTTTCTGAAGGATTTCGTGAACAGTGCTCTTATTTAGTCCACTTCACCTCTAGTTTTTAAAGAGGCCCAACATTTGGAGACTGGCAGGAAAAGGTGCAGAGCTCTGCTGCTGCAGTGTGACGGTTTGACCACTAGGTGTCAGCCTGCTGTAGAGGCTCTGAACCATTCTGACCTACAAACAGGACTACTCCACAATACTACAGTACTGTCACGGCTGTGTATGTGAGTCCTGCCCCACAACACAGCACCAACACACTCACAATAAATTACAATGAATGAATGAAACCGTTTATCAGGATAAGAACAAAAGAAAGGGCTGCAACTACTGATTATTTTTTTCTTCATTAATTCAGGGTGTTTTCTGTATAAACGATGTCAGAAAATAGTGAAAATTGCCTGAGATGATGTCATTTTCTTTGTCTGACCAACGATCCAGAGGCCACAGATGTTCAGTTTATCGTCACGTAAAGGTTGTCACCTGTGTGACACGGTATTAAAAGCTTGTGGTCGTGTGCGCCGGCTGTGGGCAGATCAATAACTTCACACTAAGGCTTTAAATCAGTTTCAAACTGGACTCGCATGCAGAATAAAGGATCAGGTTTAACAGTGTCTGTTACGCTCCTCAGCACATTTATCTAAATTCTCACTCTACCATGTGTCACGCTTCGTTATGTCGTGTGTGCTGCTGACCAGGTGTGTCCAGACATGCAGGTATCAGAGTGACACTCATGATTTATTAACAGCCGCCTCCGCCTTCCAGTAACGCTGCATTCACTGTGCGGCCGGCAGCTCGCTTACGAACGGAGTCCCTCGCTGAGCAGGAAGTTACGTCAGCGCTGCTGCACAACTTATGATTGTGATTAAGCGTGTGATCCTCTTTAGCAGCCGTGTCACAGCCGTGTTTTGTTCGGCCGCGGGGTGTTAGCAGAGCCTCTGGTGATGCAATGTGTCGCTATGAATGAGGCTTTGAGGGATCCGGTTCTGTGAGCTGCCAGCGTTTGGCCCTTTGTTACCTGTTAGTTTGTTTGTCTGCACCTGCTGCTGCTTTCGCCGACAGTTTGTAGCACCGACTTGATGCTGCTTTGATTTATTTAGGTGGAAACTCGTGTCCTGAGCCAAAGACCATAATGACGACTTCACATGCTCAAATATGAACATCAGGTCCAAATAAAATTCCATAGGATCGAACATCTTCAGGAAAGTAAAGATAATCAACTGAAGCCTGTACCAGAACTTCAATATATACTCAGTGGCCACTTTATTAGACACGCCTGTGCAGTCTGATGCCATCCAATACAACAGCTCTGCCTTAACGTCCATCTGTATGAAGCTCGACAGCAGCTAATTTCCACTTCCCTCCACACACACTTCAAACTGAGGCGTCATCAGACTTCAGATACATAGATGACATGTGTGCAGTGCATCATTTCTTTTGTCAAAATGTCAAAAAACACTCATCGCAGTTGAAAGCATGTCTTCAGATTCGCTCTTTTCCCTCTTCCAAAGGCCAAATTCTGTTCATTTCTACCATAAATGACAGAGAAAAGCAGCAAACCCTGGAACGATCAATCAGTCATCAGTTTCCTTTCGATTGACTAATCTGGCTCAGGTTGTGTAAACATGTTGTTTTCTGTGGATTACTGGTGGAGTATGTGCTTCCTGTACGTGGAGGCTTTAGGACCCAGAGGGCTCCTTTCAGCCGGCTCTGCTCTGGTGGAGCTGCTGCCTTCTGCCTCTCCGGCCCTGTTTCTCATAGACTCAGCGGCTGCCTGCTGGATCTCTGCCTTCTGTCCCTCTCTTTCCTCTGGATATGGAGATCACGGGCCCAGAGACTCCCAGCATCCAACAGCAGATGGAGGCCTTCCTCAGACTTACCTGCACGCACGGCGCAGTCTGATCAGCTGAGAGCGGAGTAGTTTCCTCCAGAGTTTCCTCTGCACCTGTGCAGAGGGGAGCAGAAGTGAAACCATCCTGTCCTCTTTAATTTTCCCTCTTGTTGCAGCTCGTCCTGCTCGCCGAGCTCCGGCCTCTCAGCTCCTCCCCTCGCCTCTTTCACTCGTTCAGCTGTCACTCTGTCACTCTCAGGATATCCCCTTCCCTCTGTCTAGGGTTTCATAATGCATCAGGATCTCATTCAGAGGCAGGGGTGGATTTCATCCCCCTGCTTTCTCCTTGGTTCAGAACGTGGACGAGTCGTGAACGCCACTTCAGCGTGAATCCACAACCGGGGGTCATGGAAATAACGGAGGGTCACAGGGCAGCCCCTCCCAGAGCCGCAGACTTAACTCTGAAGAGCTAGAAACAATAAAGATACTGACCTTTCAGTGCTGATCTGAGCTGAAGCAGATTTTTGGAAGCAGTTTTTTTTGTATGTGAATTTCTTGAATTTATTGGATATACACTCATGGGAAATGCAGCAGGAAGCGCGGAGGCCCCCCCGGGGAAGGAGGGCAAGGCGGCGTCGGCCCCTCAAACCGCGGGGGTGAAGCTCCCGATGCCACCTGAAGAAGAGCTGGAGCAGCGCTTCGGTGCCGTGCTGGTGAGTGATGCAGCAGGTCAGGCTGCACGTCAACTTTGACACAGAAGGACGCAGCAAGGCGAACAGCAGAGAGAAACAAAGAATTCAGAATATGTTGGAAATGTGCGCAAGCTTATCGCTGTACCTGGTACACAAAGCCTCTGTGGAAAGATACATAAGAGGTCCTTTATGCAGGAGCTTACTGCAGCATTAGGTTCACTGCATGGTCTGCTGGGGGGGGGGGGGGGGTCTGTTTACTTTTTGATCTGAACTTTACTTCTTCATCATCGCAGCTTCAAAATTCACTTGAAGTTCTGTTTATTATTAGGTTACCTTTCAGAGAAGCATTACAGAGTTACAAGTGGCCAAAAGTATGTGGACACGTACTTTGGACGCCCCTTAGTCTGTCAGGAGAAACCTTAATGCCACAGCAGGCAGTGATAATTCAGACAGCGGTTCTTTGGGTTTGTTCCTCGTGTTTCGACATGGTGGCGTCCCCGTAGACAAACGCTGCACTGAGCCACGACCTCAACCCCATCCAGCACCTTCGGGAGACCTGGAGCACTGACTTAAGTCAGACCTTATCAAATGAACGTTTTCTGATGTACGCCGCTGTTGGCAGGATGATCCCACATCCTTGATGCGCCGCTGCAGTGTACAAATACTGCGTTCTGTTGCTTCATTTTGTGTGTAATACTCAAAGGCACAGTGTGGACCTGACAAACTGTAGGCTTAGCTTCAGAGTTTCTCACCAAAGCACACTGTGTGTCCTGGAGGTCGAACAGACTTTGACTCTTCTTCAGAGCTTGATACCTGCGTTGTTCACGTCCACGAGCTTCCAGCTTCTTCTTCCCTGTCTTTGTTGGCTCATTGCTGCATTTCTTGGCACATTACAGCCACCTGTAGATCAGTGGACTAGTACGTCCTCCTGCATGTATGAGACAGACATGTACGCTACGAGAACCTTTAATGTGAGGGATTCTGTACTTGGATCATGTTGAAGTGTCCTTTGGCAAGACACCCTGAGTTGCTCCCAATAGGCCACCCAGAGCCCCGCATGGCAGCCCCACCGTCAGTGTGAGGGTGTGTGTGAATGAGGCATGTTGTGAAGCACTTTGTCCCCCTCGTTCCTGGACAGGCTGGTCTCACTGCTGCTCGTGTCTGAATCACATCCTGCAGCATCTGGTGGACGATGTGACGATGTGCTGTTACTGCAGCAGATTAATGCTGCTGGTTTGGGAAGAAGATGTCCAACAATCACGTATGGGAGTGTTATTAGGTGTCCGCATACTTTTGGCCGTGTTGTGTAAGTGGAGACGCTGACTTCTTCAGCCGAGCGGCCTCGTGCTCAGCAGCAGTACACTGCGTCTTCAGAAAAGAGAATGTTGATATATTAGATTTCTCATTGGCCGTCGTTCCCAATGACTCAAAGCCACGACGGCCGGCGTTCCTCAGCCATAACTTGATTTTCTCTTCATTACTTCCTTCACGGAGCTGATAGTTATCTCGTGTTTACAACAACACGAGCAGTGAACTCATGCCTTCGTGGTGACACATGGGAGTCTGACAATGCAGCTATGTTCAATATGTGACCGGAGCTTCATTCCTTTGGTCACCTGTGAGCGTCATCAGCGTGACGTCATGTTGATCTGCGCTGTGATAGCATGAAACATGTTGTCAGCGAGCGTGCTTACAGAAACAGCCTCCTGAGGGTGAATGTTAATCTACTGGAGCCCTGATAAATGTTGTTTCCTTCCACGGAGGCGGTTCAGTCGATGTGTGTGAGCGTGAAACGAGCTGAGGGTTTCTTTTCTGTCGTCACCAGATCAGCTGACTGTCATATTTGGTGGTTAAGAGCACCAACGACCAGCTCGTTAAATCAGGTGATGAGGATGATGTCACAGTTTAAAAGCAGGAATGTACATTTTTTTCACATTGAATTTTTCATTTAAGGGTTAAATGATGTTTGCAGAAAGTCAGATGTTGTGGCCTAAGAAAAGCTCTCATGGGACAGAGATCACATTCAGATGTTGTTAACCCTCCATCAGTCATAAAGCTCATATTGAATAAGTCATGCACTGTTTTATATTTGCCATTTCTTTTGTTTCTGTCCATAAATGGAGCTGTGTGCGGTATCTAACCTAATCTGAAGGTGATGCCTTTTCTCCAGTCTCCAGACAGTGCATGTCTGTACTGCACAGGGTAAACTCAGTGACCAGTGACGACCACTGCGAGGCCTTACTGTGCTGTTAGCGTGCTGTTAGCGTGCTAGCCGCTGCACGCTGTTCTACCTGAGGACGAGACGTGTGTGTTTGTACATGTGCAAACACACAGGCCTCACTCTGCAGCCCCTTCAGCTCCCCCGCCCTGCCCTGAGCACAGTCCCCGGGTGTCAACAGCAGGATTTCTGCTCCATCACCATCATATCCCACCAGCCCCTCTCCTCATCCAGCCCCCCATCTTCTGCTGAGTCTGCATAGCAAATCTCCCGTGCTAAGTGGAGAAGATGCTCCGTCTGCATGCGAAGCAGCCGGCTGAGTGTGAAGAGGCAGCAGTGAGGGATTCTGCAGGCTGTCACCGGTCTCATCCTGCAGGAGCTCACAGGGAACAAAGTGTCAGGCTGGTGTGGACCTGGAGGCTAATGGCAGGCTGCTCTGTGTGTGTGTGTGTGTGTGTGTGTGTGTGTGTGTGTGTGTGTGTGTGTGTGTGTGTGGACATGATACAGGCAGCCGGTGGGTTTGCGAGCTGCTTTTATCGACGCTGTGCTCGTTTTAAAAAGCTGGTGTGTGATGCCACTGCAGTGTTTTCAGACTGAAAGAATCGATATGAAAGCAGCAGAAATGCGCTCAGCTCAGCGCAGCGTGCGCTCAAACGCTTCAGTCACGTCTGAATTTACATGGAGCACTTTTTCCTCAAGGTTTTGCATAACACTTTGCATATTTCCCAGCAGGGAACGCAGCTGTGGGTGGAATCCTAAATGCACATCTGTGGTTTTGTGTACTCTGTTTACAGAGACAAAAGACGGCGTTGGGAGGAAGTCGATATATTTAATTTGTTTGTCAGCAGAATATGACTGACGCTGTCTGATGATAAAGCAAACTGAATGGCCACATGTATGTGGACACCCCAGGTGCACAAAGAGATGGGTTTCCCAGCTTCCCCTCACCTGTACCCATGCAGCACCTCCAGCAGCAGCACTGGGCTGTGTGGCAGTTTTGTTGTGTTCAGAGTTGAATCAATAACTCATTTTCATAAACTGCATGTGTGCAGAGCCGACAGGAAAGCACCTGCTCGGCTTCTGTGTCCAGGTGTCCCAATACTTTTGTCCATACAGTGCATTTACTTTCTGTTAATAGGGTGATGTTAACTTGTCTCACTCGTTCTCTGTCTCTAAGTATCTGACACTTGGTGCATTTACCAATGGGGGGAAATTCAAGGCATTTCCTGTCAAATGTGTTGATCCTGAAATTGAATTCTGTGTGTTTTTATGTGATTACCTGTGATGCAGTGGAGTCAGATTACACACAGTACGGCAGCCTTGATAGTGTAGGAGAGGACAGCGAGGATGCAGATTTGGCAGTAATTATTCAGCCACTGCTGCAAACGCAGCTTGTTTCTGTGTACATGATAAATCCATTGATCGGTCTTTTTGGGAGAGTCAGCACGTTTAGGACTCAGGGATTCATCAACATTCATCGCTCAGAGACAGAAATGTCCCACTTCCCTCTGCTGAATTCGGCTCATTGTGCTCGTCTTCGTATTCTTGGATCCACAGCTGTTTCCAGGCTTGTTTTACATGGATTACAGATGCACCACGTTCGTTCTGTGGTTGAAATTAACCTCAATCTGCTCGCTGCTCAGACACTTAGCGCACACACGAGGCAGGTGTAAAGGTCACACATTTTACTTTTTAATGCCACTTACATCAGCACACTTAGCACATTTAGAGGATTTGTAAGCCTGGAAAACACTGAGGCAATTAGTGTGCAGGCTGTCATGGAGAGCGCGAGTGTGACGAGCGGCCGCATGCTTTCACAGCGAACACGCTCAACACGCCGCCGCGTGTCTGAGGCGACACCAGCGGGCCACACATGAAATTCAGCTCATTCATATTTCAACCTGGACGACTCACAGCTTGTGTTCTACATTACAAAGACGACTTCCTGCTGATGCCATCGCCACAGAGCGCCTTCACCCACCCTGACGTGCAGTCCTCTTCGCCAGGTGCTTTGTACCTGCAGGAAACTGAAGCCCTGTCGTCTTTTCTACAGTCTGTTACTGAGAAATTATAGTTTCTAGTTACTTGATTAAACAGTAACTGAATACTTTTTTGGTTACCTCCACCAGAAAGCAGTGCTTCGCTGTGATCAGTAAGGTCTTAGTTACTGTTTAAATGTGTATTTTGAAGCTGTCGTTGGTCAGAGGGCGGTGCGATATGACCACAATCTGGACTTCTCGAACCCAAACCACGTCCACGTCGCTGAAGCAGCTCCTCCTTTAGGCACTCGCTCCTCGTTTGGCTCATTCCCTCTCCTCCGTCTTTGTTTGTGTTTCCTTCATGCAAATTTCCCGCTTGCATGCCATGTGGAAGAACACCAAGCATCATTCAAACGACAAAACATATTCCCATCATGCACTGTGAGTGCTGAGATGTCACTTTTGGTCAGTGTCTGTCATGCCCTCAGAGCATCCTTTGGACATGTGTGCAGAGCATGTGTCTCAGCTCAGGTGTCTGCTGCACTTTGTGCCTCTCACCTGTTCAGTCACGCACATTTTCTGTCTGTTCAAACACTTTCAGGTATTTCACTTCAGACGTTTCTGTTTTTTCTCTGTGCTTCTCTCACCTGTTAAGTCACTGAAACACTGTGGAGACTGAGCCTGTGGCCCACCGATGGAAGTACTGCAGTATTAATATATCTGCAGTATTATGAACTGAGTGTCTGTGGTGACTTCACAGAAGAAAAGCAGTATTAAGTTACTGCTGATGCAAGCCAAACACTTCCTGCTGCTGCAGCTTCACATTAAAAGCATTTCACCAGGTAAACACCAGATGACTTTTATTCTGAAGCATTCACAGGAAGTGCAGTGTGTTTGTCCTTCAGCTTTGCTCTGACTGCTGTCATCCAGCTTTTTCTGACCGCGGATCAGTTTGAAATAAGTCAGGAAGTGATGGAACGAAGGAGCCACAGTGAGCTGATGGATGAGGAGCTGCAGGCTGCACACCTCCAGCTCCTCAGGGAGGAGACAGACTCCTTCACCGTGTCCCGCTGACCACACTCAGACTAACATCAGAAAGATGGAAGAAGTCCAGTTTTCACCGGACAGAGTTAAAACACACTTCCTGTTACCAACAGAAGGTCCAGGTGTCCCCAGATCAACCAGGACTGACTGAAAGGACCGACTGTGTGCTGTCTGATAGATCCATCAGGTCAAATCTAACCAGCAGGTATTGATCCAGCAGCTCCGCTCATCAGGCCTGATTCATCACATCCACATCCTCACAGCCCCATCGATCGGCTGTGCTATTTCAAACTGGCACACATGATGTCCAAACCAGGGCCGGCCGACAGATGCTGAATGCTGATGTGTTCACGCAGGTATGAGGCCCCCACTCAGCCAGTCAGCAGTCACCAATACACTGTCTCCATCCCAGCCCTGGTCTGCTGCACAGTCGTTTTCCATGTGCAGATCTTCACCTCAGGAATGAGTGAAAGGAGTATCTGTGTGTTTCCAAAAACAGTTCAATGATTGGAAACAATCACATTAAAGCCACAGATACTCAAAGAATTTCATGTGACAAAAGGAGAAAACTGGCTGTGAGGTTGAGCCGGAGCTTATCTGAGGCCTGGAGGTGAAGCATGCAGCCAATCAGCTCGAAGTAACGACTGCTGGACATTCCTCCACAGACCACAGAGTCGCCGCTGACGCCTCTTTGTGCCTCCTGATGGACGATTTCAGCAGCGGAGACGAAAGCAGGAGGTGTGGGGACGGACGGAGAGGAGGACCAGATTAGACATGAGGAGCGTTTAAACAAAGGGAGGAGGAAGCCGACTGCGTGTCGTCCATGAGTGGGTCGCCCACTTTCACCTGTGTGTGTGTGTGTGTGTGTGTGTGTGTGTGTGTGTGTGTGTGTGTGTGTGTGTGTGTGTGTGTGTGTACCACGTCAGCTGACCGTAAGAGTTCAGCCTGATTGGTTCTTTTCAAAGTGTGTTTCTCAGATCGAAGTGTGACTCTGCTTTCAGACATGAAGCAGTTTACTCTGCCTGTGTTCATGTGCAGGTGATGACTGATACCTGTTCCTGTGTTATGACAACAGACACAAACACACCTCCAACCTGTGATGCATCCGTGAGACAGAAGCAGAGACACAGTGACTCAGAGAGGACCGTCATGTCCCTGACTAACAATGAAATCATTCACACTGCAGCCATGCATTATTGAGGACGGCTCCGTGCTGGTGACGTGTCCCAGAGGTGGATCTGGTTAGTTTGAGGTTAACGTGAGGGTTTACCTGAACACAGTAGACTCCATCCACGCTGTGCGTCACAGAGCAGCGGCGCGCTCTCAGACATCATAACAGTCTCACTGAGTTTGTTCTTGGAAAGCACAAACAGTGGACACAGATGGACAATAAAGAGGACAAACACGTCCGTCCTCTCCAAACTGTTGCAGATTCCACCTCAAGTGTAATCACTCTGATCGTCTCCTGGAAATGACGCCGGTCAGTCCCCGTCCCTGGACGTTTCCACAGCTTGTGGACAGCCACCATTAACAGCTGCTGGTTGGTGTGTCCCTGTCTCCTGCTCGCTGCTCCTGATGAATGTCCTTCCAGTCCTAGAAAATGTCACAGTGCGTTTGAAATGAATGTTTGACGACACAAAGGGACTTAAGTGATTTCAGCCGGTCTTTAAGCGTCCTGCTAAAGATGCTAAAGATGCTAAAGAACGACACACACAGAATGTCAGCTATGGTCTGTCCGCGGCAGGTTTTTATCCTCCATGAGACTCTTTCTCTGAGACATCAGAGTCTCCAGTTTGTCTGTCCGTCTGTTTGCAGAACACGATGAATCTTCCTCCAGACAAGGTGAAGATCCTCAGCCAGTACGACAACGAGAAGAAGTGGGACCTGATCTGTGACCAGGTGGGTTCACCATGTGATCCACCGGCTAGCCGGAAATGAGGAAATGAGGTGGTTAATGACGTTTTGTGTGTGTGTGTGTGTGTGTGTGTGTGTGTGTGTGTGTGTGTGTGTGTGTGTGTGTGTGTGTGTGTGTGTGTGTGTGTGTGTGTGTGTGTGTGTGTGTGTGTGTGTGTGTGTTGTGTGTTCAGGAGAGGTTTCAAGTGAAGAATCCACCATCTGCTTATTTGGAGAAGCTGAAGAGTTACCTGGATCATGGCGGAGTCAGTCGAAAGGTAAATAATCACAAAAACAAAGACAAATAAATCATTTTTATTAATAATAAACATCTCAGTTCACAGTTTGGCCTGAAAAATCATTTAAAAAGTTTTTATTTTTACTGTGTCGTCACCGCAGATCAGTAACCAAACCGCTTCGTCTCTGTTTGCACTTTCTGAGTAATTAAACACGAACTGGTCGTCTAACCTTCCTTCACGTCTTCTGCCAGTTTAAGAGACGAGTCCAGGAGTCCACTCAGATCCTCAGAGAGCTGGAGATTTCCCTGAGGACCAATCACATCGGGTGAGTCTGCAAATCGTCGTTGAAGGAAAGAAGAGCATGAATGAAAGTGGAGGACTGTGAATATTCACAAATCTGTAGTTTAACTGAAGCATTGGAGCCTCTGATGGAGCTGCTGATTATGTAGATATTTATCTACATGTGATCTTGCTTTAGTTCGCTTTAGTTTGTCATTTTAAACCTTTGGACGTCCGCGCTGTGAGGTTTCCTGCTGACGTGTCTTTTCTCGTTGCAGCTGGGCTCAGGAGTTCCTGAGCGAGGAGAACCAGGGCTTAGACGTTCTTGTGGATTATCTGTCGTTTGCTCACAGCGCTGTCACGTACGTATCAGCCTCAGACTCCTTTGTCTTTCATTCCTGGAACAGTCAAATCTGAACTATGTGCGTCTTATCTCCGTCACACGACCGCTTCCGTCACTATCAGCAGTCTCATGAATGAATCTATGACTCACAGGCACGACGTGGACACTTTGGACAACGGCACGCTGCCCACAGACAAAAACAAGACTGTGGACAAGTCAGCGGAGGATCTGAGCAGAAGCGCCAGTAACTCGCCTTCTCACGGCGCCTCCAAGGCCAGTAAGACCTTCACGGTCAGGTACGTGGATGCTTTCCCGTGTCTGTGAGCCAGACCTGATGCTGGACATCACAGTCCAGCTCATCCCAGAGGTGTTGGATGGGACAGAGGAAGGAGACGAACACACACTGAAGCTCGCTGCCGTCTCACATATAGCTGTTAAAGCTTTAAGAGTTCCCTCTGTTGGATCTCAGAGGTCTCAAACCATGAAGAGCCAGTCTTAAATTACCTGTGAACAGAGGTGTCCACAGACTTTTGGCCACATGGAGCAGCTGAATATTCCACAGAGTCACTGTAAACCCTTTAAAACGCAGCTTTATGAGAACACACCACCACCACGATCTGGAAATCTACACGTAGTCTGATCTGTTGTGTGTGCACACACTGTATGTACACTGCTGCACTACAACACACACACACACACACACACACACACACACACACACACACACACACACACACACACACACACACATTCTTAGACATCTGATCAGCATTCCTGTCATCAGTGTGTGTGTGAGCTGTTTCAGTGTGAATGTGTGAAATGTCCCTCTAACCTGTCATTAGGTGGGAGCTTCCTGTTTGTCTCCTCTGCTGGTTTCCATATTGTGACCAGTGAAACGATGACTCATGTATTAATTGTGATTATATTGATTATGTGTCATCGTGTCCCAGAGCAATCAGTCAGCTGACAGACAGTGTGTCCAACAGGAAAGCCCTGAGGAGCTCTCGCGTGGTGAGCCCGACGGACGACGTTCACCTGTGCATCATGTGTTTACGAGCCATCATGAACTATCAGGTATTTCACCTACGGAAGCCCATTGCTGCCAAAAACACAGAAAAGGACAAACAGTTTGGGCAAAAAGCAAAATTTAGACTGTAAAATGACAATTATTGGATGCTAAGACAGAAAATGGACTTTCTAAGTAAAGACTGAGACTCATTCAGATGTTTATTTTCTTAATAAAAAGACAAGTGTGTGTGTGTGTGTGTGTGTGTGTGTGTGTGTGTGTGTGTGTGTGTGTTTTGTCAGTCCGGGTTCAGCCTGGTGATGAAGCATCCGTGCTGCGTCAACGAGATCACTCTCAGCCTGAACAACAGAAACCCGAGGTAAGGACCGCCACCATCGTGATGTCACGGCGAGCGTCGAGCGGCGTGAGCGTCTGACTGAAGGTGGACTTTATGCTCCTCAGGACCAAAGCTCTGGTGCTGGAGCTGCTGGCGGCCGTGTGTTTGGTGAGAGGAGGCCACGACATCATCCTCTCCGCCTTCGACCACTTCAAAGAGGTTTTTAGACTTTTACTAAACTACATTCAGACACGTCCGTCCACGTCAGAGGGACGCGCGATGAGACACTGTGGATGCAGTGTTTGTCCTGCTGGTCCAACCAGTCAGAAGCAGCTGTTTAAAATCACACTGACAAGGAATTAAGCTCAGTACGTCTATATTTTTAATGTAAGGGCCTCGATGATACTGAGTTTCAGTGTGAAGCCGAGCAGCAGACGGACGCCGTCAGAGACAGACATTTAGCAGCTAAAGAGCAGGTATGTCCCTCAGGAGCTGGAGGAGACCAAACACTGAGCTAGAAGAGACAGAGGACTGGATCAGGTGACAGAGACACGACAGGAATCATCGTGTTGTTCTGTGGCTGCTGATGTGGAAACAAACTGTTAGCTAACGAGTTCAACACCTTGAAATGTGACGTCAGTGTCACAGCTTGTTTCTGCTGCCCCCAAGTGGCCAAACTGTCACATAACTGCTGCGTACTTTCAAATAAATCTCTAAAATTGGCAAAATCTTGATCCAAACCAGAAACTGTTGAATGAAAGAAAGACAACACATTTCAGTCTTTACCAGAAAACCTTGATAAAGGATCAGTTGATGCTTCAGACCTCAGAGATTTGACTGAAAGCACAGTTTAGTGTCTGAAAATGAAGGGTTCGCTCTCACCTCCCGCCCGTCATCCTTAAAGTTCTGCTCCACCCTCGAGCTCGTTCCAGGATGACCTCCATGTGTTCACCGGCTGCAGCACGATGGCTCACACAGTGTTGTAAACTGCTCTCAAGCTTAACATAGAAGGCAGATCAGTGTCACAGCACCCACATACCAGGCGCCCTTTAATGTTGAAAAGCAGGTTAAGGGGACGCCCGGACCCACCTGCCCCCCCACCTCAGCTGCTCTGCCAGCTGTCCCGCTGCCAGACCGAACAGCCTGAGGAGGCGTGAATATGTGAAGCACTCGTGGAGCTGCCTCTGACCTCTCCTTGGCCTCCTCACGTCTTTGCCTGAGAAAGCAGCAACTGTTGCCAGCAGATCTCCTCCTGCGGCGCAGCAGCGCAGACAGACCAGAGACTAAACCTGAACCAGGACGCTCTAAAATTAGTCCGACGCTGCTCTGCAACAAGCTCGACGGCAGCACTGTGGCTCTCAAACTGGATTTCCTCAGAAACAAAGAGACTTCAGTGAACACAAACTCTGGTTTTGTCTGATGTAAAATCACAGTTCGTCCTTTAGTTTCATTCTCTCACATAACTTTATAAAACATTTGCGTATCTTGATCCACCGTGTGGCTTTTATTTTGAAGGCCTTTTTCGTGGAAGACGTGTCGCAGGCAGAAAGCAGCTCCGGTTTCAGGGTCTTCGTCTTGTTCATGTTTGTTTCATTGATCGGGATCCGACCGTGAACCGTCTGCTCTGATGATCAGGTCGATCAGTCGCGTGTCCTCCGGCTCAGGTTCATGTCTCTGCGATCTTCATTAAGCTGCTTTTATCTGACTTCCTCCACCGCCTGCAGCCGGTGCGCGACGGCTGCCTCCGCACACCGACTTCCTGTCAGACTTCAGATAGATTTCATCATTTCACTGCTCACTTTCAAACGGCCGTGGTCCTGAGTGTGTTTCTGGTCTGTCGGCCTGGTCGGTGTCCTCTGTGGACGCACGCCTGCTGGTCATTTGTCTCGTCTCTGACTTCTGTCATATCTTAAAACTTCGCAAATGTTTGATTTACAGTTTTTATTCCTGTTGATTTGATCTTATTCGCTTCATTTTATTGTCTTTTCCTCCTCTGGGCTCTGGTCTTTTTGTTAAGAAAAGTGCTGTCCTTCCCTCCGTCTCTCCGTCCCTCCGTCCCTCCGTCCCTCCGTCCCTGACCTGAACCTGCAGTTTCTCCTCAAACAGCAGCCATGTTAACCTGGTCTGTCTCATTATGTCAGATCGTTTCCACTCTGTGTGACTTCTGTGCAGACGAGTTGAGACAGACAGAGTGAAGCTGCTTTAGTCCACGTCTGTGTGGACACACTGCCCCCATGTGTGTACATACGGAGGGACATAATGCAGAGTTATTTATCTGGATTTAACATCAACAGTTAGTCGTGAAGCACAGGTAAGTTTGAATCCTCACTGCGTTGATGTTTTCCAGGTGTGTGCAGAGAAAAGTCGATTCGAGAAGCTGATGGAGTATTTCTGCAAAGAAGACAGCAACATCGACTTCATGGTGAGACGTCAGTAATGCTGGACTCTACGTTAGCTGCTGCTAGCATCACACACGCAAACCTCCAGTCCAGCTGTCTGTGCTTCAGTTGCATTATGGGTAACGTAGGCACCATGATTAAGGTAGAACAAGTGGACTAAAGTCCATCATGAGTCCAGCAGTTTTTCCACTGAACAAGTGAAAAACATTAACAGCACGTTTTGCTTTTTGTATGAAGTCGCTGATCTTTAACATCCTGCAGAACACCTGTTCAGGCTTTGTGAACATGTTAGAAATCAAATGAAACACTGGTGTGAGGATTGTTTTTGTTTTTAGTGTTTTTAGTCGGACATAGAAGCTGCTGCTTCATGACCTGCCGCGGTGATCTCACCTGTATTTCCTCCGTCTGTCCACCAGGTGGCCTGTATGCAGTTCATCAACATTGTGGTCCACTCGGTGGAGAACATGAACTTCAGGGTCCACCTGCAATACGAGTTCACTCGTCACGGGCTGGACGACTACCTGGAGGTGGGTTTGACCTTTGACCTCACGCTCTCGCGGCGCCCTAGGTTCAGATCATTAGTCCGGCTGGTGATGATGTGTTGGACGTCCTCTGTCTGTGCAGAAGCTGAAGTTCACAGAGAGCGACAGGCTGCTGGTGCAGATTCAGGCCTACCTGGACAACGTGTTCGATGTGGGCGCTCTGCTGGAGGACGCCGAGACCAAGAACGCTCTGCTGGAGCACATGGAGGAGCTGCAGGAGCACAACGCGCAGGTAGACGCCGTCAGCTGCACGCACACGCACGCACGCACAATGTGATCCGTGACCTCTCGCACATAAAGACGATGACTGTGCAAATGTCCCAGCTGAGCACCAGGCTTCAGGACAGCGAGAGGGAGGCCATGGACAAAGTGTCCGATTTGGAGAAGAAGCTCATTCAGACCACCAAAGAAGTGGAGCTGCTGAAGGTAGAGTGCACGTCCTCCTCTGTATGCTTCATGCTTTGACCCAGCACGCTCGCCGTAGCAGTGGACGGGTCTGTGTTTTCATTATCAAACCCTGTCTTATCCCGTCCGATCTCCTCATTCTGATTAATGAGAGGTTTAACAAATCAAGTGATTATCGTCTTCTGGATGCATCAGACACGATGAGGACGCTGTTTATCCTTAGGTTCATTAATTAATGTCCAGGTGTCCACATACTTTTGGCCACACGGTGTCTTTCGGTGCAGCCTCTGTCCTACGATGTCCTTCACGCTCGTGGATCTGCTGACGTGTCCTGATGCGTCTTCTTTGCAGGAGAGTCTTCGCGAGTCTTGCTCTCAGGTGAGTCTCCTCCAGCAGCGAGAACGAGAGAGAGAGCTCGAGCTGGAGAGGGAGAGAGAGAGAGAGCGAGACAAGGACCGGTCCACGCAGGCCCTGAAGGAGCTGGAGGCCAAAGTCCAGGATCTGGTGGAGCAGGGCCTGGTCCGCGTGGAGCGCTCCTCCTCCGGACACCTGGACGTCCAGGTGGTCCCTGTCATCCAGCGCGTGACACAGACAGGTGAGAGACATAAGAGAGACACGTAGAAGCTCTAAACTGTGATCAGCTGAGGACGTCCAGTCAGGCTGCTCTCACAGGAGACGCCTCCTCCTCCTCCTCCTCCTCCTCCTCCTCCTCCTCCTCCTCTCACACAGCTGCCTGCATGAATCATGATGAATTCACTTTCTCCTCTCACACCAGAGACGCAGCAGTCACATTAAAGTCCATGAAAAAGTGATGAGCGTTTCCTGCTCTTTATTTTCAGTCAGCTGCTCCACAGAAATGAAACGCCGATTATTCACATTCTGCAGCCGTGAGAGCGAAAACTCCTCCAGAGTCAAAGACGGGAACAAACGACGACGTGCTCGTGGAGCAGATTTCACAATAGAGTCAAAACATTTAGTGCGTTTAGCAAATGGAGAATCAAAGGTGAAGCGGTCGGTGCTTCTCCACCCACATCCCAAAACCAACGGCTGGAAAAGACAGAAACCCTTTGACGACGTGGAAACGTCTCAACGACGTTCTGTTGATTAGACCTGAGGCTGTTCTGTGGAATCAGCACATTGTGTGCTTCTTCTAACCTCAGAGGTCAAAGGTTAAACAGAGCTGTCGATCCTGACTGCAGGTAACGACGAACCAGATTCAGGTAGAGAGGCCGCTCCCCCCTCCTCAGACCCTCCTCCCTCTGAAGCTCCTCTGCCGTCAGCGACAGTGCAAGCTCCTCCTCCACCTCCTCCTCCTCCACCTGCAGGCTCAACTGGAACTCCTCCACCTCCTCCTCCTCCTCCTCCACCTGCGGGCTCAACTGGAACTCCTCCACCTCCTCCTCCTCCTCCGCCGCCCCTGCAGCCTCCTGGAGGTGGTACGACCCAGCAGTCAGGGGGCGTGGCTGATGGGAGCTCAGGTGAGTCCACAGCGAGAGCAGGACGCCTTTCAAATGAAACACTTAAGTTTCATCTTAATATTAAAGCTGAACAAACAAGAAAAAGACCAAATTGAATGTCTTTTTGTGGAATAATGGAACTTTTTTCTTCTTCCAGGTTGTAGAAAAAAGAAACCCGTTCAGACCAAATACCGCATGCCGCTGTTGAACTGGCAGGCGCTGAAATCTCACCAGGTGACGGGAACCATCTTCAGCGAGCTGGACGATGAGCACGTCTTAGAGGTTTGACTGGATCTGGATTCCTCAGTCCTGAACGATGACGCGTCCTCTGTCTAACAGTCATTCTGCAGGCTGCTGCGTGCCGTCAGGTCCAGTTTCACCTGTGATTTGACGAGTCCGCCGTGAAAAGCTCGTTTAACTCCATCTCTGCTTGTTTCTCTGTTTTCTCATTGGACCTTCGTCAGGAGCTTAACATGGCGTCTTTTGAGGAGCAGTTCAAGACCAAGGCCCAGTCCCCCCCTGTAGAACTGGGGACCCTCAAGATGAAACTGGCCCACAAGACCCCCAGTAAAGTCTCTCTAATGGAGCCCAACAGGGCCAAAAACCTGGCGATCACGCTGCGCAAGGAGGGAATGGCTGCGTCCGACATCTGCTGCGCGATTGAGACGTACGCACCAAAACATGGAAACATCAGTAAACGTCTTAATCTGCCGAGCAGCACGATTACTGCGCTTATCTTTACTTTACTGCATCCACACAGGTACAACCTGAGAGCTCTGAGTCTGGACTTCCTCGAGCTCCTGGAGCGTTTCATCCCCTCAGAGTACGAAATGAAGCTCATCCACAACTACGAGCGTGAGGGCAGGCCGCTGGACGAGCTGAGCGAGGAGGACCGCTTCATGGTGCGCTTCAGCAAGATCCCGCGGCTTTCCCAGCGCATCAGCACGCTCACCTTCATGGGCAACTTCCCCGAGAGCGTCCAGCTGATACAGCCGGTGAGTCCCACGCAGGGACACCTGAGGCCAGGTGTGAACGACAGGCGTTAGACTCACCTGAGGCCAGGTGTGAATGACAGGCGTTAGACTCACCTGAGGCCAGGTGTGAATGACAGGCGTTAGTCACCTGAGGCCAGGTGTGAACGACAGGCGTTAGAGTCACCTGAGGCCAGGTGTGAACGACAGGCGTTAGACTCACCTGAGGCCAGGTGTGAATGACAGGCGTTAGTCACCTGAGGCCAGGTGTGAACGACAGGCGTTAGAGTCACCTGAGGCCAGGTGTGAACGACAGGCGTTAGACTCACCTGAAGCCAGGTGTGAACGACAGGCGTTAGACTCACCTGCGGCCAGGTGTGCTTTGTTTTTTGTTTAATTTCTCTCTGATTTGTTACCTTTAAACGTGTATTGAGTGTAAATTTATTTTAACTCTGCAGAAAAACACTTTATTATCAAATGTAAGTGAATGACGGCAGACAGTCGTTGCTTTTATCTGCGTCCACAAACGAATAATAATCATTTCCATCTGTTCCCGGCAGCAACTGAACGCCCTCATCGCCGCCTCGATGTCGCTCAAATCGTCCACCAAGCTGAAGAAAGTCCTGGAGGTGAGTCCAAAGAGCAGCTGAGTGAGTAAAGTGTCACATGCATGACTCTGCATGAGGCCTGTGGAGAACCTGGAGTCACAGCTGGAAGTTACTGAAGGTGAATCACCTCCTCACCAGGAACCTGAATACAGAAATACTCACTGTGTGTTTTAATTAAGAGCTCAGTTTGTTCAGAACTGCATTCAGTTTCACTTCAGGTGTTTTTAAAGTCAGTGATGAGCAGGAGAGTCAATTTTTAATTACATCACTTATTTTTCCTCATTTATCAGGACAGACGGTGTTTAATATTTAAAATGACTCATAATAACGACCTGCAGAGAGAGAGAGTGTGTGTGTGTGTGTGTGTGTGTGTGTGTGTGTGTGTGTGTGTGTGTGTGTGTGTGTGTGTGTGTGTGTGTGTGTGTGTGTGTGTGTGTGTGTGTCCCTGTTTGTTGTGACACTGATGACATTTCACGTTTTATTGCTCTCTGAATGATTTCAGTTTCTTTTATTAGAAAAACTTTTTTATTTTCAGTTTCAGACAGAAATCTCATTTAAATGACAAACTTTAATTCAGGAGGATTTTTCTTCTTCTCTGACTCAGAAGTGTCTTACTCTTTACGCCCCTGAGGGCGGCGCTCTCGCTCCTTCTCGTGGTTCCCAGCTGATCTGGTTTCTGTGTTTCTGCTGTAAAGATCATCTTAGCGTTTGGAAACTACATGAACAGCAGCAAGCGAGGGTCAGCATACGGCTTCCGGCTGCAGAGTTTAGACGTGGTGAGTGAGACGTCACACAGCGTGTTTACCGCTGCCGTCCACAAACCTTCAGCCTCGTCCTTCACATTCGTTTCTTCTTCTTCTGTGGTTTTCTGTCGTCTCGCTAAGCTGTCAGACACCAAGTCGACCGACCGCAGGCAGACGCTGCTGCACTTCATCGTCAGCATCATCCAGGAGAAATACCCCGACGCCCAGGCCTTCTACAGCGAGCTGCACTTCCTGGACAAGGCGGCGCTGGGTGAGTGACGACGGCGGACGGAAAGTTCTGGAGGTCCTCAGAGGACATGAGGACATCACAGCAACATCAGATGTTTTAATATGAAGGCTGAAGCTGAGGAGTTTTATTTCTGATGTGTGAGAGAAACGCTTCTCCTGAACATGATTTTAATAAAAGGTCGTTTTAGCTGATGGAAAATTAAACCTCAGATGAGTTTCAGACGTTAACGAGGAGCAAAGACAGAAGATTTAATCCCACAAATTTCACATCAGCAAACTGCAGCTGAGCGCCGATCTGAACGTTCAGCCTGAACTGTCCTCTGAATGTCTCTGTCGTAGTGTCTGTGGACAGCGTCCTGCAGGACGTGCGGGCTCTGGACAGAGGCATGGAGGTGACCCGGAGGGAGTTCTCTGCAGAGGAACACAACCCCGTTCTGCAGACGTTCCTCAGCAGCAACGCCGAGCTGCTGCGCGCTCTCAGCGCCGACGGGAGGACCGCCCAGGTCGGCTTTCATTGGCCAGAACACACCTGAGACGCTGCGTGACGTCATCTCTGCTGATCTCTGTGGTTTGTCTGTCCTCTCTGACAGGACGTGTACGACTCCGCTGTCGAGTACTTCGGAGAGAACTCCAAAACCACGCCGCCCTCCATGTTCTTCCCTGTGTTTGTCCGGTTCATCAAAGCGTACAAGGTCAGAAAACGCTCGTGTTATCCCTCGACCGACGGGCCAATCAGAGCTGAGAGAGGTGGAGCTAAATGTGTTTCTCTGACAGCAAGCCGAGCTGGACAATGAGCAGAGGAAGAAGCAGCACGTCCTGAACTGTGAGGCTCCGCCAGCTCCACCCAAACCTGAAGGCACCGCCAGCAAGGTAACGTGCAGCTTCCTGCAGTGAAACGATGCGTTCACATGCCCACGGACATCCCACCGCTCTGACGTTTCCATTTCTCAGGTTTTAAAGGATCTGCTCGTTTCGGTCCAACACAAAAACAGCTGTGTGGACAAACAGCTGTTCCCAGCAACACACATCTGTATGTGTGTGTGTGTGTGTGTGTGTGTGTGTGTTTGCGAGAGAGTTCATAGATATTAGCACAAAAAGCTAAATGTGCTAAATGTGGCTGTAAGCGAGGAGCTGAACTAAAACAGTCTCCAACGAGGAGCCACAAGTTTTTTATACAGACGTATGAACACACACACACACACACACACACACACACACACACACACACACACACACACACACACACACACACACACACACACACACACACACACACACACACACACACACTCTCAGGGCGACTGAGGCCGTCACAAATCACGCCGGCTGAGCTGCAGTTTGTTTCCAGCCTGTTGGATCGTCTGACTGCTCGTTTCTCTCGGCCTGCTCGATGTTGTTATTTCCCCGTGAAGCGAGCGAGTTCGTCATGTGATGCACGGCCTCCGAGTCCGTAAATTAAACTGACTGTTACTCAAAATGACACCCCCGCTGTGAGACGGCGGGACGATCCGGCAAACGTCTCGCTGACGTGGACGCGTTTGATGTTTCAGGTCGCCATGACGTCCAGAGTGTCGCAGGTGGAGCTGATAGCAGAGCTGAAGAAGAGACAGGTGTCTCCTCAGGTGAGGGAGGGGAAGGACGGCGCCATCGAGGACATCATCACAGGTAAGCGATGCCTAGAAGCACGGTGACGTGGTCTGGATGTGGTTAGCCTAGCTTAGCACAGACAGTGGAGACAGGTGGAGCAGTTAGCATAATTAGCAACGATGCTAACTCTTCTCCAGGTTTTCTGTCCTTTTCCTCAATCTGTCTGTTTTTTGCTGTTTTTCTGATTTCACTGAACGTTTCTCCTCCAGGACGCTCTTCCTCCTCCTCTTCTTCGCTCTGAGGCCTCTCTGACTTTAACGTGTCCTTGCTTCTCTCTTTGTCCCTCCTGTCTTCAGCTCTAAAGTCTGTGCCCTTCACGGCTCGCTCTGCCAAACGTTCCTCTCGTCTGCTCTGCGACTCCGTCTTCATCGACGAGGTGACGTCCTCTGATCCCTCGACGCTCCGTCTTTCTCTCCAGCTGCTCGCCTGTCTGATATTTACATCCACACCATTATTCAGTAACGTGATGTCCTGGAATAATTTCTGTGAAGCTCAGAAACGCTGTCCTAACACAGGAGACATGTTTTCTAATGTAGCTGCAGACTCACCTGCAGACAGATTAACGCCACCTTTAGTAACAGCTGACAGCAGCACAAACCTGCTCGGAGACGTTCTTATTCCGGATCCTTAATGCGTCTTTGAAGGACTATTTTGAGGCAGTTTAGTGTCTTTACGCTCCAGGTGTCCTCCAGAGACGTCGGCCTGTCTCAGATTTAGCGTCTCAGAAACAGCAAAGCTCTCTGAGCCTCTCTGATTGGACGGTTCAGTTTGCTTATTCAGACCCAAAAACGACCTCCAGTGGATTAATCGATACGTTATCAATACCAGACCTGATCAAAGATGGCGTCCCTCTCAGTGAAAGCTGGTGACTTTTTTCCTGCTGATTTGTTTAATTTAAAGTCAAAGTGACAGAAAGCTCAGACTGTGCTCAGGTGTCCACAGACTTTTGGCCGTTTAGTTTACCTCAGATCCGATCAGCTGATGTGGCGTGAGCGATCTGACAGAGTGTCCGTCTGTCCTCAGATTTAAGGAATCAGCCGTACAGACGGACGGACGGCAGCCGACGCAGCGCCAAGTGGAAGCAGGGACAGCAGCTCCACGTGTCCTCCGACATCTCGCTGTGAGGACGACGGGCAGACGCAGAGCTGCAAAGGTCAGGTGATTCAGTCACCGCGGCAACAAGACGCAGAGGTGAAAGGTCACCACAAAGATCAGAAATCAGCTGAAATCTTCCTGAAGGCGGTGAAACGTCCCGTGATTGAAATCAAATGTTTGAGTGAATGTTAGCCGCTAACAATGCTAACGACGCTGGATGTCCTCTGAGCTTCGTTAAGACCATGACGAGCGCGTCGTTAACGGCGCTCAGATAAACTGAACGTTCAGAAATCATTTTGATAGTTTTCTTAAAAGCTGATTTTTTTAATCGATTTGAAATTTTACTGGCTGCTGTTCGTCTTTCTTCACGCAGGTCCAACTCCGAAGATTTGTAATATATTTAAAGTATTTTTAATACTGAAGTGAAAGAACGAGAGCTTCGACTTTGTTTCTGCATTTCAGCAAATTAAACATTTTCTACTGGTTTTGGTTTGGCGTCTTTCTTTTCTAGGATGGTGAAGTCAGTGAACAGTTGATGAGCGTGAAGCGTTACCAGAACAGATGAACACATGAATCCACATTCATGCGTTCATCTGAAACAACAAAAAGAACTTTCACCTCTGACACTTTTATGAATGTTTATTTTAATATATTAATATTTTAGAGTCAGATTTTAAACGCAGGACTTTGACTTTATTTTTTACTTGTACACACTGAGTATTTCTGGACTGTAGTATTATTACTTCTGAGTACTTCTTTGAAGTAAAACCATGAACATATTATCATCCCATTAAATCTCATCAGGAGTCTCTCGTTAGCTTCTGTTCTGACTGAACTTCCTGTTTGTCTTTCCCGGCTTCCTGTTGGCGCTCAGCGAAGCTAAAACGTCGTCCGCTCTCGTTCTCGCCGCCTTCAGCTCTTCGGTCGTTTTCTTGCTTCGTTTCGCTGCTTCTTCAACGCAGGAAACAAACTGCGGCAGATCTGCGGCTCTCTGAGAGTCCGCGATGGCGTCCTCCATCGTGGTCACAGAGGCCAGAGTCTTGGCGGTCTGTGCTGGTAAACCGTGTGCGGCGGCGCTGGAGGCCATTTTGTCACTGATGGTCTTGATGGTGTTCAGCTCCTCCAGCAGCGGTTTGATGGCCTCCATAAAATCTCCACTTTTCTGCATCAGCTTCACCTTCTCGGACTTCATCTTGGCTCCTTTTGAGTCTTTGGTTCCACAGAAATAACCGATGACGCCGCCAACCAAACGAACCGCAAACCTCGTGGCGTACAGCGCGCCGAAAGCACCGCCAACGGCACCGCCCGCCGCACCGACCTTCCCTCCGAAAGTGCCACCGATGGCACTGCCGGCTGTGAAGCCGATGGCGAACCAGGCAACATCGCCAGCGGCGCCATGAACGGGACGACCTGCGGCTTCAGCCGCAGCTCCAACGCCGCTGCCGACGGCGCCGCCGAACACTCCGCCGGCTACACCGCCGAACATGCTGCCGACCAATCCCACGGTGGCTCCCACGGCGTTAACATCACCACACAACCTGCTCCACGTCACCGCACCAACTGCTCCCAACGTCCCCAACGCTCCTCCGGAAACGCCGCCGCACGCTGCACCCAGAAGGCCTCCGAACACGGCGGCCAGACACTGAACCATCTGTCCGTCACGAGCCTCGTCCTGAAGCCGAGCGGCCATCAGCGCGAGGCTCTGCGATGTCGCGTGAACACGATCTGAGCGCCGACTGCAGAGACGAGAGAAACGAGTCAGACTGATGACGAGTTCGTCTCCGTCGTCCACAAAATCAAACAATTCCTCCATTTTTGTTTTCCGTCACGTCGATGCCGCCGAAGCCTCAAAGTGTGACAAAGGAAACGTGGAGCCGCCGGGCAGACTCGACCTGTGGAGGAAAAACAGAGGACCAAACCTGTCACATCACAGGTGAGTCTTTAATAAAAACACAGAAGAAGAAAATGACAGAAAAGAGCGACGCTGGAATATTTACAGACTTTTACAACAAAATTATATTTTAGATTAAAAAAAAAAAATACATTCAATCTTATTTTATTCAAAAAGAAAATAGAACTTAATCGCTGCTTGATTCATTTTTAAATTCAATCAAGAATATCAAACAAAACTTTTAAAAAACTTGTAGTTTTTACATGAACTCATTTGTCTTCCACAGATCAGCTGTTACCTGTTAAATGTGTTTAAAAAAATCAGCGATTCCTTTTTAAAATGCAGTGATTCATTTGTCTTTTCACAGAATTTAACTGTAAAGTTCAGTAATATTTGTACTTTTATTCGAATACTTTTTAATTAATGGTCTAAATGTAAATTAAATTCATCTCTAAAAGCTTTTTGAAGTCTCTTAAAATAAAAAGTCTCAAACTTTTCATATTAAAGCTTTTATTCATTTGGCCCTCTCGAGCCTCCGTATCATCGTCTCAGCACGTTGTTTGTGTTTTAACACCCAGCCTCAGTTTGGGAAGTTTGAACCAATGACTGCAGCCACCAACTCTTCATCGTCATCATCATCGCGCGGACTCGTCTTAACACGTTTCCACATTTCAACAGTTAAACGTGCGTCTCGTGACAAACCGTCGGCTCAGGTGTTACAGACCTGCTGACCGGAAGTGAAGCTGCAGGTTCGTCGCTCTGATTCGTCCTCTGCCTTCGGTCACCGCGGCGGCTCGACTGTTTCTGGACAGATGTCGTTCACACACACGCAGGTGAAGAACACCTGAACGCTCCCATGTGCGGAAACAGGAAGTGGAGTGACGTGAGGGGGGCGGAGCTGATAAAACTTTGACTTCCAGGTGTCTCGAGGGAAAATGAGCTCGTAGAAACAGCTGCAGGACGTGAGGAAAGACTTCATCTGACTCACCTGGACTCAGGTTTCCCTCAGGACGGCAGAGCAGCTTCAGTGACGAGGAGGCTCCTCACAGAGATCAATACTGCTATTAGTAATGATATCAGTAATAATCAATGTGAGGTCTTCCTGTTAAACTTCATGGGAGCTCGATTCAGTTAAAAAACAAACTGAATTCTACCTGAAATATCATGTACAGGTATGCACAGATGGAAACAGTACTACAATACTACAGTAACAGTAAAAGTACTGTTACTTCAAAAAGTTTTACTCCAGTAAGAAAAAACTCCTTCAGGAGCCGCTTCAGACCGAGTCCTGATGTCCAAACACACTTCTATGGACAGACACACAGACTGTCCACCCAGCCTGCCTGTCTGTCTGTCTGTCTGTCCCAGTATAACCAGTCCTCAGTTCATCTTCAGGAATAACGCAGAAACCCTCCCTGGGGGAGCTAGCATTAGCATTTTAGCATTTATCCAAACAGCAGAAACTCAGCTGTGGTGTCTGCTAACGTTAGCTAGCTTAGCTTCAGCTAACCGTTGTAAACTAATGTTCTGTGAACACATCACAGGGTTACACTGATCAACTCAGAGGTCATGGTGTGAAAATCAAACGTCCCTCCACCAGTTTAAATGATGACAGAACATGAGTCCTCAGAGTTGAAGGACAGACTTACCTGAACTTTGCTGGACGTCCACAGATCCACTCCAGCTGGTCCAGGATCAGCAGCACCTGGTTCCTCACACAGGTTCAGAGAATCCAGCCGGTTCTGGAAACGACTGTTTTAATGTAATTCACCTCTTTACCTCGCTCACTCTTCCTCCTCCTCCCTCTGTTCACAGGTGCGTCTCATTGATCTCATCACCCTCTGTACAATTCCAAGGACGTTTGTCCTGCAGGGGCAAATCACTGATCAATAACATCGAATCAGCAGTTCAAAGTGCAGACAAACGTTCTCAGCCGGAGATCAATGATCCAACTGCTCATCAGACAACTGATGGGACAAAGCGTCCAGTTCAGGGACACACCAGGTGAAACCCACACAGGGTCCGTTCAGGCCTCCAGCTTCAGCTGACTCACCTGTCCGAGCTCCTTCTTTGTTTCTAAGAGCTTCAGTTCCAGATTCATTTGTTCCCGTTCAGCAGACGTCAGTCACACGATGAAAGTCATAATTTATTAACGATCAATTCTTCCGTTTTAGCTGTTGATCAAAACTTTGTACGTTCTTTAAGACAAAAACTAGACATTCATGTTTCTGTCTCAACAACTAGTGCTAATTAGTGCATATTAGCATGCTAACATGCTATACACTATACCTGCTAAACATTAGCATGTTAGCATGACATCATTCAGCTCATTCAGGTACTGCTGTGTCACAGAACTGCTAGCATCTTTCCAGACGTCTTCACTCGTCCACGTGACTTTACAGCTGTAGCTGTTAAGCTAACCGCTAACTCGCTACCCGGCTGGGAACATCAGCTCTCATCTGTCACAGCAGCCTCTTTTCTCTCTGAGCTCACTCACAGCATGCTAACGAGCTAATCAGCTAACGAGCTTCAACTGCTGTTAACTTTTGCTCAACGGCAGGAGACACGAGATGATTCTGACTGACGAAACTTCAGGTTTTTACCAGCAGTTTAGTGAGTTTGTTTGACTAATTATCAAAGAAAAATAGTTTACGACCATTTAAAGCTGCAACCAGAAGAAAGTTAAACAGTAAATATTCTGATGACTTTAAAACAAAATGTGAAAACCTTTTGGATCCTGGTTGTAAAATGTGTCTTTTCTAAATTTCTCTGTCTCACAAAATCAAATATTTTTCAGCTTTTAGGCAAAAAAAAAAAAAAAAGAACTGATCAATGAATCAATGAACGACAGACTTCAGGCCAATGACAGAAGGACGCCGACGCCGTCGTGTATAAGAGGGTCAAACCTTTATTGTCACAAAAACACAACGGGAACGTACAAAAGCAGAAACCGTCCGTCGGCTGATTGGCAGCTTTGTCGTCCACACGGAGCTGCTGCCGCCGCTTTGCTCGGTTTCGCTTTAGTTGCTCTTTAGTTATGTTGTAGTAGATTTTCATTCTTCACGATTCACAAACAACACTTACCCCCACGGCGCGCCAGGGTCAGCCCGGGGGGGTCGAGGGGTCGTCCTCCACAGCGACAGTAAAAGGGGCTTTCCCGCCATTTTCAACATGATACAAAGTGTTGCTGTACAGGTTTAGTTTTTAGTTTACTCACACACTCACAGGTACACGGATCATCGACAGGAAAGAATGAGCTCTGCTGACGCAGCGTGCAGACTTCAGGAATGTTTACAGTGTGCATGCCATGTCGGAGGGTTTCTCCGGCTAGAAAACTTCACACAAAATCAACTCTGGAATATATTGTTTGGGTTTATATACACTTCTGAACATCCACAAACGTTTGAACAATCACACGTTCATCAAGGAACCACCGACAGTTTAGAGGGAGTCTGTGGGTTATACAGGAGGAAGGATCTACAGCGCGGCGCCGTTCGGACAGACGGACGGACGGACGGACGGCGGGCGGGATGTGCTTTGTCTACGCGTGGTGGGACTTCGATCTGTTGGAGCGCCGGCCGGGCGGCGGCGGCGGCGAGCGTGGTCATGGGTTTGGTTCATGGTTGGCAGGAGAACATAAAAAATCTTCAACACAGAAAAATAATAATTTCCAGGATAAATGTGTCGCGTGCTCATGAATCCTCTTCAAGTATAAAAATACAAAAAAAGCTTGATTATATAAAACATAGATGATACTTTTCTTTTTTACACGTCAGTAAGGCGAAAAACTAAATGGTCATTTCATCTACATACAATAACTCTGACTGCTGCGGCTCAGACTCACGGCGTCTACGTTTGTGCGAGCTTTGATGGCGTTTCCGAGGCGACGGATACATTCTGTCAACGTACGAACTGTTACCTGCTGCAGCTCTGCCGTGTACAAGTACACGCTCAGGAGTAACGTGTCAGTAATACTTCACTCTCAGCTCCTCGGTTTGAACCTTCCGACCAGGTTTGACGTCCGGACAGAAACCTGAAAACAGACGTGTCCGTTTCACACCATTGCTGATCTGTGATTGGCTGTTTGACGTCTGCGCGAGCAGAAAAACACGTCAATCAAACTGAAACACGACCTCGACTTAAAGAAGAGCGGCGGCACTCTCACCACCATCAGCAGTTCAACAGGAAAGTCCCTCATTGGCTGACGCAGTCGGCCAATCAGATACTGTCCTGCTCAACTTCAGCGCCGCCTCTGACAAACCTTCAAACTTAAACGGACTTCCTGGATCGTCTTTCACTGGTACCTCGCCTGGCTCCGCCCATCACGCTGTTTCATCACAGGTGTGTTTTCGCTTCTCCTCTCTGGTTACCATGGTAACCGAGGTCCAGGTCAGGATCTGAACGCTGCATTTGTTTTTAAAGTGGAAGGAGACATTTCAGAAGACAAAGAGACGAACGAGCTCCTCGAGTCCACGGAGCAGCGTCCGAGCCTCGGCTGCTCGGTCTGGTCACGTGGACTCTGAAGTCTCTGGAGACAGCAGCCGTCTCTCGTCCTGTCAAAGTCAATAATGTCCACGTGTTTGAGGACAGGACGACACTTCAGACACAAGGACGGAGTCAGACAGACGCAGCTACACCGGAGGACGGCGTGACAAGACGGCCATCATGGAGACACGTGGTGTCGTTTAAATGCGGAGACAGTGGCTCGTCCCTCAGCCGTCCAAACCCGAGCGTCCCTTCAGGTCGCAGCACTAAATGTCTGGAGCGCCGTTTCACCCCGTCACCTCAGGGACTCCTCCAGAGTGAACACATGACAGCGTGTCCGCTGGGACAGACATGTTGTTTGGCTCTTAGACATGTGGACAATGGGTCTGCGTGTTAATTGGTTAATTACTGCTGCGCCGGCATGCTGATTGGCTCCCTGCTGACGACCTCTAGCACAAACGAGAAAATGAGATCGAGTCCAGAACGATGGGAGAAGCCGCTTCCTCGCGCTTTTGGTCCAGCAGAGACCTGAGAGGCAGACAGAGGATGAAGAAGCAAAGCCAGCGAGACCATAACGATGTGAGAGGGAGCAGCGAGGGACACGCCGGCCAGACGGATGGTGATTGGCCAGAAGGATGAGCGGCGTTTGTGCTGAAGCGGCGGTCAGAGAGAAACCTCAGCGCTGCTCCGAGGAGGCCAGCGGAGAGAAGAAGACGAACAGAAGCAGCGAGAGGAGGGAGAGAAGAAGACACACATCAGAACCGGCACACACACTCTGGGTCCAATCCCACATCTCACACACACCCCGCGCTGCCTTCTGATTGGCCACCGGGGACGTCAGGCTTTGCTGCATCGCACTTGTGGGCAGATGAGGAAGAGGAGAGGAGGAAGACTGTGGCTGTCGCTGAGCTGCAAACAGGCAGAAATGATGCTGCCCTCATTCAGCTCCTCTTCCTCACTGTGTGACGCAGGGAGGAGGAGGAGGAGGGAGGGAGGGACGACATGTTGCAGGAGGGGAGGGAGCAGAGCGAGGAGAGGAGGAAGGACGAGTCTGACAGGAGAGGAAGAGGAGACAAGGAATAAAGAGAGGGGAGGATACAAGGAGGGGAGGAAACAACATGTCGAGAAAAGGGAAGGGGAGAATCGAGAAAGGGCAGAGGAAACAAGGAGATGAGATAAGGAGAGGATACAAGGAACAGAAGGAGAGGAGATTCAAGGAGAGGAAAAAACAGAGGAGCAGAGATGAGATGAGGAGAGGACATCGGGAAGAAAAAGATAAAGTACGCAGAGGAAGAAGGAGAGGAAATGAGGACAGGAAACGACAAAAGGAGATGAGGAAAGGGAAGAGGAGAATAGGGAAAAAGATGAGGAGAAAAGGGAAGGAGCTGCCCCCCCCCACTCAATGTTGAATGAATGACGCCCGCTGACGGTTTGTCCGTCCAAATGCTCGAGGAAGAAGAGACGACGAGGAAGAAGAACGAGGCTGTTTGCTGAATGTACGTCCAGAGCTGGAGGAGCCCGAACCAGAGCCAGAAGGCTGGATGCTAACAGGCTAATGGAGGCTGGATGCTAACATGATATCCAAAAACACCTGGCAGCTGTTGTCACGTCTGAGTGGGCGTGTACAGGTTGTGCCTGCAGTGATCGTTCTCATTGGTCCACTGAAGACACCCGAGCAGGTGTGACCGAGCGACCCTGAACGCCTCACGGGCCGTTGAACCAGAGTGCGCTGAGGCTACGCGTTTGTGTTTGATGACATTATCTCACTGCTGATGTAAAACTGGAGTTTATGCTAAAAGAACTTTATCGAGCGTTTGCTTCGGGCTCTCTGCTGATGCATTTTTAAAAAGCAATGAGGGAGTGGAGTTGATATTCAGACGGGCGCAGGACGCCGGCCCTGAATGCTGATCCTCGAGGCGCTCGCCCAGATGGCGCCGCCGTGTCAAGTGGAGGTCAGCCGTGTTAGCCATGTGCTAATTGCTGTTACAGCTAATGGAGGCTACCGTCAGAGACGCTACGGAGTGGTAACCTGAAGCTGAGAGCTGAGTCTGTAAACGCGTCGCGGCTCCTATGATGAGCAGCGAGAGAAAGTAATGAAGTCGAAACACTTAGAAACCCACACTGCATGTTTAATGACTGAACTCATGAATTAATCAGAGCGGATTCCTGAAGCTGCTGCAGCTCTGGGTGGAGTGGGGGGGCCACGGGGGGGCCGCAGCGGAGGACGGGTCACGGCCGCTCGGCTCAGCGGGTCGGAGGCAGCTCTGCAGGCGCCGATAAGACGAGCGGAGCTTCAGAGCTCATCGGCTGAGTTTAACCTCCCGATCACACGTTTCGCTCGTGAGCCTGAAACCTGCCTCATTTACATACTCGACTCTGATTGGACAGTTTATTTCACACAGGTGCAGGACGAAGCAGCTCTTTTCCTGAGTGATGCTTTCATGAAACATCTTATTTAGCAGCTTGTTGAAGTTAAACTCAACGAAGGAGCTGCTGACAGCGTCCTCAGAGGGAACATGAGGACGACTGGACGTGTCCACGAGGACGTGGACAGGACGCGCTGCGAGTCCAGGTCACTAAACTTCACGTTGTCTCTCAAACAGCTCTACTTGTACAGGACTGAAACATTTCACTTTCACTGTTTGTGATTCTCAGAGTTCAAGCTTGGATTTGTGTTTGAGGGTCACGTGATGGACAGGAAGTAACCTGATTGGACGGACGTCTTCCCACTGCGGTCTGTTGGCTCAAATTTCTCATTTGAAGAAGAATTAGAGAAGATCAGAAGAATTTTGTGTCTGAATTGTAATTTGAGCCACTAGAATACGGTTTTTCAAAGAAACTGAACCCTTAAAACTCTTTAAGTAAACTTGAAAATGGAGACTGAACCAACACAAAGCGGACGGACGGACGGACGGACGGACGGACGGACGCCGGCAGCACGTTTAAGTTGCCTGTGTGTTTTCAGTCCTCGCAGCTTCTCCTGACGTTGGGTTTTAATCTGCTGCCTCAGTCGCTCTCCCTCCCCAAGCTCCTTTCCCTCTCTTCTATATGTATTGCACACACTGACCTGCAGAGCTCGTTCTCAGGTCACTTTGCACCTTGTGCTTCGCTCTCGTCGTCTTGCATAATGAATCGTAGCATCAGAGCTTCTGAAAGGCAATTCTGAGTAAGCTAGCTTAACGGACTGGCCTTTGGGCCGTTCCCGCCGCTCACTTCCAGCCGCACCAACGTACCGAAACACTGCGCAGCCGCCGCAGGGCTGCCTGGAGGGCGAGAGGACGGGCGATGCTGGATGAGCGGCGCGTGGCGATGACGGGACGAACAGAGCGAGATGAGGGGAAACATGTCCGCATCACGGAGGAACATCGTCACGTCCACCTTGAGATATGAACTCACTCCGTGGCTCTGCTGAAGGTTCGGAGTGTGAGTAGAATCTAGTAAAGCTAGTTGAGTCAGTCACAAGCACCACCAAGACCTTCCTCAGGAAATCAAAACATCGACAAACTCGCACGACAAAAACTTGATCTCTAAGCAAGCTAGGTTAGATCCAGGAACTCAAAACACATCAAGAACGGGGAAAGTCAGGGTTTCTGGAGGAGCTCCCCGGCCCGTGGAGTCCTCTCTGACTGTCTGCCGTGTGGCGCAGGAGTCGGAGGAGCCTCCTCTGAGCGGCGGCAGAGAGGAGGCCAGGCGGAGCGTCGCAGCCGGACGGTTAGAAGTGGAATACCTGCTGCTGGCCCTGGACTTTGGGGAAATCCTCTTTCTGCTTGCGGGTTTTGGGCCTCTCCAGACTGCCCTGCTGGAGGTGTTTGAGCCTGGCGGTGACCGTCGGGCCCTTCATCGGCCCCGGAGAGTTACTGCTGTTCTGTGGAGCCGACAGGAAACAGATTCACGGTCACAGACGCACAAATCACCGCACATACGTACTGTAAACACACACCACATGGCCAGAAGTATGTGGACACCCCACGCTACACTGAAGAAGGTGGAGGAAACCTGCTGCTGCAGCAGCTTCCTCTCTCCTGCTGCAGCTAGCAGCAGCTAGCTGTTAGCCGCTAGCAGCTTTTGTGCGGTAAGTCAGACAAAAACAGGATTAATCAGTTAAACGTATCAAGAGTCTGCAGGAAGAGACTAAATTGCACATCAAGTCGTTAACCGAGAGGACGAGACAGAGATTCACAAAGAAAGATCAAATTCAGAGCTGGAAGTCAGCAGAGGTTAACAGGTGAGGAAGAGAAGCTCGGCGTGAGAGAGCGAAACCACACTGAGACACAAAGACAGCGTCCACAGCAGGACCAGAGGCCTGCGCAGCTAACGAGGCTATCACGTGCTATGCTAACGTTAGCTGGTGGGTTGACTGGAGCCGTGAGGTTTACGTACTGAGGAGAGAGAGCTTTTCATACGGTGCTATGAAGCCATTTTATCAGAGGACGAGCGGCTGTTTTCAACACAGTCTGAGGATTATTGAGTTAAACACCGTCAGCTGTAATATTTAGAAGAGGCTGATCATGAAATCAGTATTTGGGAGTTTAAAGAAAAAATAAACGATTTATCAGATCTTGATGCAGATTCCTTTAAAGTTTTTTTTAGAGTCATAAGAAAAGGTGCGTTTTATTGTGGAAACATAAAAAACTCTACTCATCAGCGCCCCCTGCTGGACAAACTGTGTAATGGTATAATTAGCTTTTTCCATCTCTAACAGAAACTTTCCAGGCGACGCTTCGACAAATCAAACAGCTCAGTTCAGTTCTTCGTCTTCGCGCTCACGCTCTGTTTCAGTGGTTAAAGGTTTGAGGAAAGTGGAGAATGATGAAGGACGTCAGCAGCAGGACAGGTAAGGTCCACAGGTGTGGCTGACGGAGACGTTTACCTGTGTGGTGCAGGGAGCGGTGGGCGTGGCCTTTGGCAGACTGCTGAAGGGCTTATTAGAAGCTTTTAGAGGCGCTCGCTGAAATATCTTTGATGGTGGTTGTTGTGTGAGAGAGCGAGACACGTTATCACACGATGAGCGACACAGAACAACAACAGCGACAACAACAACAACAACAACAACGACGACAATGACCTGCTTCAGCTGAACAATCTGTTTGTACCTCGAGCTCAGCGATGATCTTCTCCTCATCGTCCTCGTCCTGAATGGCCGATGCTGCGATCACAGGAGGGGTGGAGGCGGGGCGCGGCGTGTCCGACGGGGTCCGCCTCAGCTTCACCAGAGCTTTGGGCAGCTCGCCATCGTCGTCCATCTTAAAGGGAAAATAAGACATTCAGACTCAGATGTTAGAGGAAAAGCAAGGTGGAAGCAGTTTACAGCAGGACAGAGGACGAGTGTACCTGAGTACAAGTACTCCAGTACATCTGAAGTACTTGTACTTGAGTCTGTTCTCTTCATGGTACTCTATTACAGTCGACTCCAACAGTAAAATCCTGCTCTGGGTCCCGATAAGACGAAGAGGACAACAGTTACAGGGGACATTTACTGCACTGCAGTACTTTGACTTTCAATACCTGAAGTACTTTTTCCTCATTACACTGACATACTTTTACTGAAGTAACATTTCCAGTGTGCTTTTCGTGTCCCTGTACTTCCTCCATGGCTGCTAACGGGTGACATTTCTGAGTGGACGGCAGGAGGACGGACAGTTCACACTCGTTTAGCTCCAAACTCCCGTTTTGTTCAGTGTTTAACACATTTCACAGACGTGGAAGCAGAAACCGCTCGCCGAGCAGCCGCCTCGCTGGAATCGATGCACTGAGGAAGTCAAACTGTTCAGAGACGAGAGTGAGTCCCACTCAGCAGGTGTCTCCTCAGAGACGTCCAGCAGGCTTCAGAGCAGCAGCAGCTCGTTCTGAGCCTCCAGCCAACAGCGCCTCCTCTGTTCTACATGTGAGAGCCGCTCAGAGACTTCACGCCGCCGTCCTCACCTGCCTGAAGGTACGCAGGACTTACAATGGCTTCTGGGATACTGTGGACCAGCTGCAGGACGCTCTGCATGAGACTCAGACAGCAGCACCTCAGAGGTGTGTCCACCTCAGTCAAAGCGCTGCTCGGGCAGGCGAGCAAACGGCGTTATTTACAATAAAAAGACTTTTTTTAATTAATGAAGAAATGTGTGGATCAGCCCTGATCTGATCTGGAGTCTGTTTACTTTCATTTCAGGGTCTAAGATCTTCATCAGTAGAACTCTACTGATGATGTGCTGCTTTGTTGTTGTTGTTGTTATTTATGCAGCTTCTCAAACAGAAATGTGAAAATTGGTTCAGTAACTGGAGAAGATGATCTCAGTCGGCCAGATGGGGGCGCTGTAATTAAAAGCTCATCTCATACACACTTTCAAACACAACGAGCCTATTGGACCATAAATGTCCTCCATGATGGATTTCTTTTCTAATTTGCATAATGTGAGAAAGAACGATCGTTGAATTTCAGCTGAATCAGCATCAAGTTCGACTCACAGCTCGCAGGAAACAGCCCGTTCCAAAAACATGGCCGCCGTCAATCAAAGAGGCTTTGCACACCGCCTCGCCGACTGTTTGTCCAATCATCAGAAACCTTCTACATCACGTCAGAGCCACAACAGACGTCCTGCACCGTGTCCTCTGTGTCCTGTATGTCATGTGTGTGTCCTGTGTGTGTCCTCTGTGTGTGTCCACTGTGTGCTCTGTGCGCCCTCTGTGTGTGTCCTGTATGTCCTGTGTGTGCCCCCTGTGTGTCCTCTGTGTGTGTCCTGTGTGTGTCCTGTGCGTGTCCTCTGCGTGCTCTGTGTGTGTCCTCTGTGTGTCCTGTGTGTGTCCTAATTAATTAATTCTGTCTTCACTCTGCTGGACCAGGCCGTGGCAGCGTCTCACCTTCAGGGTCTTGTTGGTGACGATGACCTCTCCGGTGCGGTTGGTGGTGAGGCCGTGTGCTGACGGGAAGCTTCGGCGAGGCGGAGGAGGAGGTGGAGACTTGGAGGGTTTCTCTGTGCGATACCTGGCCACGTTGAGGTCCACTGTAAGCAGACGACAGCACACAGAACTTAAATCACCGTAAACCTTTGAAGCGACTCGGGATGAACAGATTTACTGGTGAGAACCAGGCGACTCACCCGACCCTCGCTGAGAACCGGCGCCCTCCATGCTGTTCAGCTTCTGGGCAGCCAGCTGCACTTTGCCAGGCTGCTGCTCCCCGCTGGGGGTGGTGGTGGAGGTGGTGGTGGCCGTGGTCCCGGTGGTCCCAGCTGCGGGAGAAGTGGCCGTGGTGGAGGTTATTGGGATGGTGATCTGGGGCTTGGGGGGCACCGCCGGCTTGTTGATGTGCCTGGCAGCGAAGTCCAGGTCCGGGATGGCCTTCATCAGCTCGGCCTGGGTCTCCTCCAGCAAACGATTGATGTCCTGAGCGCTGAACTGGGTCAAGCTGGCACGCTTCTCCTCCCAGTCCCGTTCCGCCGCCTGACACATATTCAGATAGAGACAAATGACGACAGGCCGAGCTGGAAAAACGCAACTAAGACGCATTCATGCCCAGTTTCAACATGACTGCTGCTGTTGCTGCTCACAGACTCAAACCAAATCGAAGCGTCTCTGATGTGATTTCAAATGGAAACGGATATTTGCCATCTGGCTCATCCTGACGTAACAATAAAGAGACTGATGTGCGTTCAGAGTCGTGTAGCTGAGAGACCGAACAGAGAGATAAACTCAATCTGCAGCTGATTACCAGTCTGACTTCAGCCGACACCGACTTATCACCGGGACGCCGACTCGGCAGCTCGTCGAGGACCCGGTTCCTGAAGGTCATGGAAGGCTGGGTGTCCTGCTCGGGGGCCGAGGCGTCCGCGTCACCCGAGGACGCGGGGATCCAGTTAGCCAGGCCGGTACCGGAGCTCAGGTCGGTGAGGCTGAGGGGAGGACTGTTCAAGATGTCCAGGTCGGAGCCGCGACTCGTGTCGTCCACTCTCTTCTGTGATTGGCTGGAGAGGTCTTCGGGGCTCTTCCACACACCCTCCGTGACTTGTCTGTACATATAGGAGGGATACAAGAGACTACAATACACACAGGACACCATGAAGGTCCTAAACTGTGTTAGAGAGGAGTCTACAAGCTACAAGAGACACAAGATAAAATACAAAAACAGATCGTTTGTCAAATGAACAGTAGTCATCAGAGCTGGAGCGAGATGAGGAGATGGACGTGAGGACAAACGTCTTCAGCTGGACTCAAACCACCAGTCATCCTGGAGTTATTATCTATGAATCTCTTTTATTACTTAGTCTTTTCAAAACTAAACATCAACAGAACAAACTGCTAAAATTTACAGTCGTTTAGACTCAGTTTAATATTTCTAACAGTTTCTGTTTTGTCTTAAACGATGTCGTCTTTATTCATTCTGTCTGGAAGAATGACTTCATTGTATTTCTCATTAATGTCATGCAGATGAGTGTGGGAGGTTTGGGAGAGCTCTCATGTTCATTGTTTAATGCTGAATTCATTCTTATTTCCATTTTTCTGTATTTATGGTTTGTTTAAAGGTACGATGTGTAAGAAACAGGGTGCAGCACACGGCTAACTGCTGCTCACTGGACCCTTTAGCTGCTAGCTGCTATTAGCTAGTTAGCTCAGTTAGCTGTGCAGCTAGCAGTCATGCTAGCTGTTAGAACTGGGAGCAGACGTCAGCAGAATCATTTCAGCTCTTGTTTAAAACCTTTCAAACTTCTGGCCGTTTCACCTTTAATGTCGATCTGAAATCTGAAACAAATGTTTGATTTCTCCTCAAAGAGAAGCTCCTGAATTAGATTTTACGGAGTCAGAGTGTCTGCCGTTGTCATGTGACTCTGTTCACGCGGCGCTGAGTTTTAGGAGCTTCCTCTTCTGCACGGCCTTCTGCGTACTGTAATCCATGTATATCTGAGTGACCATGCAGGCTGACATTTAGAAACACCTTCAGAGTCTCAGCTCTGCATTTCTGAGCTCTGAATAAAACAAGAAGAAACAGGAAATCACATGAAACGCGAGCTGAGCTGCTTTAACCAGAACATGAGGAGCGCTTGATATGTATACCTGCGGAGCATGCTGAGCGCATCCGTCATGGTGTTGCAGCGCTTCAGCAGGGCGTCCAGGCGGTGCGGCTCCTCTTTCAGGAACTTAACAGCCTCCACCTCCACCCTCAGCACCACCCGCATCTTACTCTGCAGGCTGGGGAACTGGTCTGCACGGCAGGGAGACAGAGAGGGGATGAGGACGAGGAAAGACAGATGGATGAGAGGAAGCTGCGTGTTGGAGGGGTGTGTTGAGATAACACCGTGTGGAAGAATGGAGGCGGCGAGATAAAGAGGGAGGAAGAGGAGATTACAGGAAGGGAAGACCGGACGCTGTTTCTGTCGCTGCTATTCGAAGCGGCTGGATTTTCCCGTCATGTCCAGAAGGAGGATTCAGTGGACGTTGTCCAAATGAGACGGCCCGCTGGACACGAGGCGAGGATAACAAAGCACGCGCTCGTCTGTGGACGTGCTGCCACTCAAACTGTGGCTCAGAGCACAGGGAGGCGTCGTGGGCGCGAGCGAGATACGCTAACTATCAGCGGTCAGGCTTGACGTTATGACGAGGAAGTACACAGGTCAGAGAAGCAGGACAAGAGGCTACACCTGAAACTGAGGCGGGTCATAAATATTCATCTGACTGTGTGACATCAGTTTGACACTCAGTGTTTAGCAACGTGAACGTATGGCTCCAGGACCGAGTCACTGAAGTCACGAAGGAAACATTCACACCTTCACTCAGTAACTTCACTTCAGTGACCACGTTAAAGACACAGCAAGAAAGACTGCATGAACAAAAATGTTCAACCAGTGAATAAAGTTCATGTTTTACATCCGAGTTTCAGTAAAATAAACCCAGTAAAAAGAAACAATGTCAGTTTTTCTACTGAAGCATCTGATGGGACTATTTTCAGCGGCGGATGGATCCACATTTGGTGTTGCAGTGAGTGAGTGAGTGAGTGAGTGTGTGTGTGTGTGTGTGTGTGTGTGTGTGTGTGTTCATGGAGCTGAAGGAGCAGCAGTGACTGATGAACTTTAATAGAGCTCAAAGGAAGGTCTATCACACAGGACTGTTAGCAGTTAGCGGTTAGCATCCACTGCTGGTTTTGGTCTTTTAAGCAGCAGAGGGGGGAAGTTAGCGTTAGCAGCTGACAGTAGCTGGACGGCTAAAAGCAGTTGCTCTTAAATTTGTAGTAATTGGAGAGTAAAAGCACTGAAACAGACAGTGAACATCACTCAGCCGCTGGAGGTCAGAGGAGGAAGACTGACGATGAGGATGACGACAGGAAACAGCAGAAAAGACACAATAATGTCCAAACACACACATTCACGTACTTTTGAGCTCAGAGAGCGTTTCTCCCAGAATCCTCAGCTCTTTGCTCTTCTGCTCCACGTCCTGCTCCGTCACCAAGCCGTGGTTGACGGATGAATTCCTCTGCAGCTCCTCCACCGACTTCTCCAGGTCACTGTGGAGGAGCAGGCCACAGGTTGACATCACAGTAATGTTTGAGGTGACACACACACACAGAAGACAGAGGACAGTTTAAAAAGAGGAGACAGCAACAATCAGACGCCGAGTGTCCCATCTGCTGTCTGAAGACACCATCCTCTGACTGCACGCAAGGACATGTGTGAGGTCCCTCTGTCCCCGTGTGAGGTCCCTGTGTGAGGTCTCTCTGTCCCTGTGTCCCCCTGTAAGCTGAGACGAATGGCCTTTCTGTACTGTGCGTTGCAGAGATCGATGGCGCTCTGAACTCACTGCAGCTGCTGGATGAGCAGCTCCTCCTGGTTCAGGTACTTGAGTCTTTCCTCCTCCACCAGGAGGCGCTGTCTCTGGAGCGGGTCCTCCTGCGTGCGCATGGCATCCAGCATCATGAGGCTCAGCTCGGACTCTGTCTGCCTCAGCAGGGACAAGACCGAGTCCTGGTTCTCCAGCTGGGACAGAGTCACATGATCAGTCAGTGTATTTCAATGAGAGGACAAAGAAAGTCGGGGTCATGGGTCATGGTGGAGGCTGGGGAGGTGTTTCTGTTATTTAGTCCACCTTCACGGACATAAACAGGGTGGACAAAATATTAGAAACACCTCTCTAAAACAGCCTCGACACAAACTGACATTCTAACTTCATGAAGGGAGGATGCACTGCAGCACTGTTGTGTTAGCATTAGCTTTAGCCTGGTGGACCAATCATAATACCACCTGAGTGTAAATACCTGTAAGCTGCCCAATCCGAATCAAACCACTCTGCTCACACACCTGCATGTTGCGTAGCTGCGACAGCTGCTTGCGCAGAGCGTTGGTGTTCTGCTGCAGGCCTTGTAGGTGGAGCTGCATCTGCAGACGGGACACCATCACAGGCTGGTTGGCCCCCGAGGGCGGAGGTGGCATCAGGGCCAAAGGGGCAGACGGCGTCAAAGCTGCCCGACAGAAAGCAGAAGAATCAGGGAACGTTCTCTGAGCTTTGGGTTCCTTTAGAGCACAGAGGAAGCGATAGAAGGTGTCCTGAAACACTGTTAGCAAAGGTTCAAATGGACTCCTCAGAGGACAAATGTCCAAAGGTTTGACCTCAACAGCTCATCCAGCAGAAAGACAATGTGGCTGGTTGCAGCAGTAATTCAGGACATGTTCTATCTGTGCTGGACGTCACAGTCTGGACAATGATAAACAGCATGGGACGGCTTCGGGGACAAACAGGGTCCACAGTGGAAGACAGCATTTCCACTAAATCTGAGCATCTCTCGTCATAAAAGAGTCCACAGACAGCCTGAATGCACGAGTGCTTCAGCTCAGATGGATGTCTGACAGTAATTAGGGTGTAGAGTCACACGCATCATGCAGAACGAGACAGGGGACGGTAACTGCGAGACAATCAGTCCATAACAGGCTGAGGAGTTGCATTTTAAGACACTAAAGGGATGAAGAGCCGGCCTCCTGCGACGCCTCCGGACCGACACCTCCGCAGACAAGGCTGCCTCAGCCGCAGTGTCTGTCCTAGAAACTGAGGAGACCTGCAGCCACGAGGACGCCTTCACCGTAACTCAAGACATTCAGAGGAGCAGCGGGTCGTTACCCAAATGACTTTCTGCTGCATCATCAGCTCAGACGAATGAGAGCGGTCCAGATTTTAACTGCGAGCACAAAGACAGCCACATAACAGTCCGTCTGAGTCCAAATGTCCATTTACTGAAGGGACACTTTCATCATCCAGCAGACGGATAAGAATCTGATCTGAACAGGAAGGAGAGTCTTCACTGAAACTAGCACAAACTCAGCTCAACAAACAAAAGATATGAGGAAAAGTCCAAAGAAAAGCTGATTTGAGGCTGTGAAGACTCAGAGCGTCCGTCTTATCTGAGACACCAGATCACATATTCCAGATAACAAGAGGAAACTAATCTGAGTCCCAGCAGCTCTTCCTCTTGGATACTTCTGAGCGCTTCCACAGCAGCTCAAACTCAACACTTTATCAAAAGAAATCAATTAATTTTGCCCTGATTCAGCCGTGAAAACATGCGCTTTCATCAGCTCTTGTGTGGGCGCAGCACTTTTAGATTTGGTTATCGGAGAGGTGTGAACACAGCAGATTATTTTTTAAGAGTGCCAACAAATTTTCAAACGCTCGCTGGACTTTCTGAACACGGGAAATGTCGGACTGCCCAAAAATAACTCGCTGGGAGGGAAAAGCAGAAGGAAGACCTCGACAGAGCGTTGTTTTTGTCTCTGAATTAATGCAACTCAAATGATTTGTCAGTGAGAAAGACAGAAAACAAGTGGAAGTGAAGGACGCCTGCTGAGAGGGAGGCACGTCCTTCAACACACACACACACACACACACACACACACACACACACACACACACACACACACACACACACACATTTTAGAAGCTCACGGGGATCCAAGCAAAGAAAGACGACCACGGGGGGGGGGAGATGAGGGGACAGGACACGTCAGGGACACATAGCTACCTTTCTTTTTTTTAGTTGGTCCAGCTAAAACAAGAAGCACGGGCAGCAGTTACACAGCAGCAGAGCCCACACGTACAGCATGAAGAAGCTCGCAGTCAGCCATTATTAGAATTATGCAGAGAAAATGAAACAGCGGCAGCTCTGCGAGAGGAAGAAGAGCCGATTTCTGTGGCTATCAAACAGGCAGCAGTGGGAGCAGTGACAGGCAGTGATAGGAAACACTTTGTCTTTTTTTTGTGGGGGGGGTGGGGGGGTGAGCACTTACTGTCAGTTCCCGAGCAGTCGCTGGCTGACTCAATCTTCTCCCTGGAAGAGGCAAGTGCTTAGAGCCAGAACACACTAACCACCGAGCAGCTGAGCAGCCATTGATAGAAGATGAAACTGTGGAAGTATGTGTGCAGCTTCCTGCTGTGTGTGTGTGTGTGTGTGTGTGTGTGTGTGTGTGTGTGTGTGTGTGTGTGTGTGTGTGTGTGTGTGTGTGTGTGTGTGTGTGTGTGTGTGTGTGTGCGTGTGTGTGTGTGTGTGTGTGCGTGTGCGTGTGTGTGTGAATGGTGATCAGTTTCCTCATCGACAGACGTCAGAGCGCCTCCTGCTTCAGGTGTACTCTGCACTGAGGGGAAAATTGTCTGGACACGGGCTTCATGTGTGAGGCAGACGTGTCTGTAAATGGAGTGTGTTTTCACATACACTATTTATCTGTGAGTGCGTGTGTGTGTGTGTGTGTGTGTGTGTCTCTTACGGGCTCTCCGCCTCAGGCGCTCTGCTCAGGACTCTCTGCAGCAGCCCGGTCAGGCTTGCTATCTGCTTCTCCATGGCCTCCATACGCTCCCTGGACCCACACAGCAAAGAGCAGATGTGCTGTTACACTGTGCTTAATGAAAGCTGCCCCCCCCCCCCCACATCACGCCCCCCCGCAGGTGTAAGTACGTGCAGTCCTGGCATGACTGATGGCTGTATTGATAAATCAGTTCATGGATAATAATCACTTCTTTTCAGCACAGTTTGTAACACTCAGGCTAAACGACGCTTCTTCTCTTCCTCCCACGCTGCTTCAGTCGTACCACTGAGGCCGAGCTGTCCTGACAGCGCTGACCTTTTAGAAAACTCAAGAGCACAAACCTAAAGAAGCTTTCTTTTTAACTGTTACACCGTCCGATTTTACAGGACGGTGAAAAAGACGCTCTGCAGCAGCTGTGAGCCAGGAGTCGATCACATGAACCGATGAGCTTCTCTCAGTTTAGGACGAGACGTGAAGCTGATGGCAGCTCGGTGACTTTTCTGTTTTCTGTTAGTCGGGATGTTCCTGCCGCAGCAGCGAATACACCAGTTAGCTCGTCAGACGCAGTATTTGAAGTAACAGGAGCCCGACAGGTCGTAACCACGTCACCAAGCGCCCAGCATCAGGAGAGGAAACCGTCTGTTCTGTTGGCTAACGTTAGCTAGCATTAGCCTCAATAAGCTACTGGTCATCACAGCAGAGTTCAAGAGTTCAGCTTCGTTCAGAGAGAATAAACTTTGTTTACGTCAGACGTTAGTTTCTCCTGAAGGAATAAACATGCTGTGTTCAATAAACAGTGAGCTCAGAGTAAAACATTAACGCCTCAGTGATCCTCAGGTGATGACAGCATGCGTGCAGACGTGTAGCCGTCCTACCTGGTCTCTGTTTCATTCCCCACCAGCGGCGAGCCAAAGCCTCCGGTGCCCCCCCCCTCGCCTCCGGGCACGGCCATCAGGCACAGCTGCTCTGAGGTGAGGCCCAACGCCGAGCCCTGGCCTCGGGCTTTGGGGCTGTCCGCAAACACAGAGGAGGTCACGGAGTCCCGTCTCAGACTCTGCCTCCCGGGGGAGCCCCGGCCGGGCATGGTGCCGCCGTAGGAGTCCCTCATGTCAGGTATCTTCTGCGGGGAGGAGGGGGGCGGCACACGGAGCCCCATGGCCAACATGGACGCCGCGTAGGCGTCGTTATACAGCGGTCCTCCTGGTCTGTACAGAGCTCCACTTTCCATCAGCTCTCCTTGCAAAGCGGCTGCTGAATAGGAGGTGAGCGACCGCATCGACCCAGCGCCTCCTCCCCCTCCCCCTCCCCCCCCTCGGCGGTACAGGGAGCCATAGGGGTCGGCTCTGGCCGGCAGGGGGGAGTGAGGACCTCCTGCCAGACTCAGCCGACTTGTGTCTGGGCCCAGAGAGTAGGGGTCTGCGTAGATCCCCCCTCCTCCGCGCTCGTCTCCCCGCAGCAGCACCATGCTCCTGGACCCCCCCAATTCGTCGTCGGGCTTCACGTCCCTGCGCTCCAGGATGGCGCTGGAGGAGGCGCAGAAGGCCTGCTGGCTGTGATGGGGCTGGTGGAGCTGCGGCTGCTGGTGAGGGGAGGAGTGGTGGGACTGGGAGTGCGGATGAGGCAGGGAGTGGGTGTGGTGGGGGGGTCCGGCATAGGAAGAGGGCCTGCCGCCGCTGTAGAGGAGGCGGGCGCGGGATGGCGAGCCTTGAGGGGAGGCAGAGGAGGACGAGTGCTGGGAGGACATGGGCGGGTTGCTGAGGCGGCGGTTGGGCGGAGAGTCCTGAGGTGCATACACCATCTCTCTCTGCGAAGAGACACAAGAGACAGAGACGTGGACAGAGGACATGTGATCAGGAAATGACTGCAGTCTTTATTTTCTACTCCCTGATGACGACGAGCTTCAAAGAGCTTTTCAAAGGAGAACCTGGAGCTGCTTCACAGTCTGATTTGGTGTGTAACAGCCGAGACATCAGCGGCAATAAATCACATTTCGATGGTTCTTACAGCTCCAATTTATCCACATAACAACGAGATAATTAATTTATCTCCCACCTGTGAGGGCGAGCGTGCTAACAGGAAGTGTAATTAACTGGAAGCTGGACAGCTATCAATGGGTTAAGTGTCCGCAGCCCCACTGAGGGTCTGCCTGCAAACTACTACTCATAAAGGACACCGGATGAGGCTGACGAGGACGTGACGCCTGAGCCAAAGTGTCTCCTGCTGTGTCCAAAGCAAAGAGATGACTTTTTTCTTTGTTCCATATGTCCTGTAACGTTCGTGCTCAGTCGAATTCATCACGCTCTGTGCTGCTTTTCAACTGTCTCCATGATCCAGTGAAAACCACAAACCTCCATCATTTGTCCTCTGCACGCTCCGTCCTCTGGCAGTTTACGGGAACATTCTACACAAACTCACAGATGCTGCTTCAGGATTGACGGGAAAGACAAACTGTCCGCTGTAGTGCATTTTAAGTTGCACTTGATGGCTTATTGACGGACTGAGCATGGAGGGATTATCTTTTGGCATCAAGCCCAAGTGTGAGCGGGAAAGACAAAGACGGCAGCAGCAGCAGCAGAGTGGACGTGAACGTCCCGCGTCAGACAAGAGTAATAGATACAGCAAGGAGACACAAAAGGAGACAGCGGCGTAATGGCTTGAGACGCACAGAGCTGTCTCCTGGAGACGATGCAAATTGAAAAACCAATATTTCTACGTAATAACCCTCAGGCCTCCTCAACAACACCCTGCGGACAGCCTCGCAGCAGACTAATGGCTCCAGCACCACCGTCTTCCATCCTGTATCTTAGCAACCTCCTCGCATCGACGGCGTGCTAGAGCCGCACCGAAGACAAGCAGACATGTCCTCCCACCTCCAAGACCCCCCGAAGACACAACATGTCTGTCACAGGTACGCTCCTGAGAGGTTCCCATGGCACTGTTCAAACCTGGCCTTTGTCCCGCTGAGGACAATCAATGTCATCCTGAACCACAGTCTGTCCTCTGTCCTCTGTCCCCCAGCCCCCGGCCTGGACAGACCCCAGTAATCCTGGTCATGCTTTGTGGCGTACAATCAGGGAATAATCTCAGCTGCGCTGGCTGGGGTTCAATACGCACACACGCACACACACAGACACGTCCTCGTCGCTCACCTTGGCGCTGGCAGAGCAGTGATGAACCTCACACACATAAAACTCAAGGTAAGCCTGCTGCTTTGATTAGGCTGTAAAACGCCAGGAAGCGTTCAACGCCACGGCGCCACGAGAGAGACGACCGCTCGACCTCCTGAACATGAGCAGGCAGCAGCGGATCACACACACACACACACACACACACACACACGAGCATGCAAACAAAAGGCCGCAGGGTGTTTGATTGACGGCAACAAAAACAGCAAAAGTGTCATAGACGCTCACACCAGCTAAGCCAATCAACACGCAGGTTCGTTCGTCACAGCGTGCACGCCGCGTACGTCTGCTGCTCTGTAATGTGATTTATCGACTTCATCATTCATCATATTCTAGAAACGCGGCGTTCTGCAGCACTTTAAATCACCGCTGTCTCATTTCCATAATCACGCCGTAATTAGACGGCAACAAAACACACAGAGAGACTGACGCTGCGGCGCTGAGGACATCAGGCTCTGTCTGTCCACTGGCAGAGGTTCGCCGTGCTCCAGCTGTAGCCTAATGCACACAGCATCAGTAATCACGCTAATCAGGCCGGCGCCAGGTTCGCTGTGCCAGCAGCGGGAAGATGAATTGAGATAAATCCTCATCAATAAGAGCACAGCCTCAGAGCAGGACGGATGTTACAGGGACTGAGGACAAAGACAGAGGAGGAGGCTCAAAAAGACGTCTTCAACTCGTTTAACAGTTTTTACATTTCAACACGCTCTCGCCGCCACCTGCATCCACAGAGCGCCACCCAGAGCTCAGACGATAGGCTCACCTGCACACTGGATACGCCGGTGATGGGACATAAAAACACGAACATCATGTCAGTCGGTCTTTGTGAGTCTCGTGTCAGCAGCATCATCGCTGTGCTGCACGTCAAACCTGTAAATAAAGCTCTTTTTGAGTGAAGCTACATTTAGCCGTTTCTTCTGAGCACAGGATGTTCACGTGAAATAAAATGGATCGTTTGTGAAGACGATATTATGGCGGTCGTGATGCTAAGTACCGTTAGCATTCTAATGGAACTGCTATCACGTGTTGACGACCTGTTCAAGCTCTAAATCGTCATGTTCCTGCTGTGCTTTAATGTAATGTTATTCAGCTTTTTTGCCAGGTTTCCTCAGTTTTGCAGCTGCTGGTCTGATTGATCTGCTGTTTCTGTGTTTCCAGGTTTTAAACTGACAAAATGTCGTTTCTGGACCCAAACAGTTAATCCAAAAAACGATCCACCATGACAAAAATCATTGGACGCAGCTCGACTGCTGCAGAAACCCTGCTAGCATTAGGACGGACAGGCGTGGAGGAGGTCATCGACTGGGCTGCTGGTTTGATTCCCGGCTCCACTCTCACATGCCGCAGTGTCTCTGAGCCCCAGACTCCCATTACTCGGTGCAGGTGTGTGCAGGTGAGCGATGGTGAAGCGTCTGCTCGGCGCTCGGGTTAAAGCACAGCCCGCTCTGCATCGGCGACCCGTCCTCTGGTGAACTGGACCTCAGTCTATCATCTCTGAACACTGTTTGTACTACTTTACAGTCGGGCGGCTTCCAGCCTCGTCAGCACCGGCGGTGTGAAGGGCTGGCGCCGGTCCAGGAGCAACAGGTCACATGACTCACTGTTAGCCTCTCAGAGCGGCTAACTTGTGCTTGGACACATTATGTAATGCACAGAGTGTTTGTAAACAGGAGGGGATGATGTCAGTGTGAGGTGGGAGATGGATTCCAGCGTGCCGGCAAACAAAGACCAAATTTCAAGGGGAATTACAAAACGTATTATTGGAGGGATGATTCGGTCGCTGCTATCTGCCACGACCAGAGAGAGACGAGCGTTTGTCTCGCTCTCTAATCTGTGAGTCATAAAGCAGCTGCACACAGGATGAATTGGTAATGAAGGAAAAGGTGACTGTGACTGAGGCAGGATCATTTTCTTGGCTTTACATTTTGGCGCCACAATAATGCAAACTAATCCGGATGGAAAGTCACTGTGCGACATCTCATCTGCCTTCTATCAGGACGACTGGACGTGGAGGAAAACATCTGCACCAACACAGAGACGGTGGACTGAGCTCTTACCCGCAGGTCGCCGTTAGCCAGGTGAGGGTTGTGGTGTCCGGGGTAGGTGCCGTAGACGGGCTCTTTGCAGTAAATCTTAATTACGCAGCGGTCCTGAACGTCCCGTGGGTCCTCCAGCTCGTAGAAGACGTTACGCGTCTCATCTTTGATCAGCAGAGCCGTGCTGGGAGACCTGCACATCAACAGCCATCAAAACAAAGACCAGATCATCTAAAGGCGGATAAATAGTCCAGGCAAAGACATTCCAGCACCTGTTAGCCGCTAATAATCAGAGCTGTACATTCATTCACAGACCAGGAGGAGACTGGAGGTCTTTGACTGCACGAGGCGCCGTGATGACAGTCTGCTGATACTGAACTCATCACAAGAGTAATACTCAGTGAGTTTAGAGGTCAGAGTACAAAAAAACAACAACCTGTAAAATCAGGTTTGAGCTCTAAAGTCAAACTGAAATTCATTTTTAGTAGCATGTCGATGGTGAAAAAGTTAATCAAAGTCATCTGCATAACGTGCTATGATCACTGCGAGTGTGCTGCGACAGCAGACGACTCAGCAGGTGATGAAATAACATGAACTAATCAAAAAGTCCAGAGGGAATTAATGCTAGCGTTAGCATGTTAAGGCCCATTTATACCCTCCGTAAATAACGGATACAGACGCTTTCGTCGGTATCCGGAGGCTGTTTCATCCGTCAGTTTGTCCGTCGGCTCTGAGCTTAGCCATCCGGAGCTCTCCGGACGAAACCACTCAAAACCACCGGAAGTCATGGGGGCAGTGTAGAGTCAAAATGAGCAAAATGAGTCAAACTACAAACCATCGAAGAATAGAACCGGTGAAGCAACTGGTTGAAAGTTGCGGCGGACATCCGAAAGTAGGAGAAATGCCTTTCTTCATCCATTTCCCGCATGGGCAACACGAGTGAGAAAAATTCTCCATTTACATATCGGTCTTCATTCAGTGGTCTTACATGCCACCGCCTCGCAGACCTCTGATTTTTTCTTTTTTCCCTATTTCTCAGTACTGTCATTATAATAACCTCCTCTACTGACGCCATTACTGATGCCGGCATATGCTGACAGAAGCGTTGACAAGGCAACGGCTGCCATGACAACGGCTCTGTAATTTATGACTTGACATTGCCCTCTAGAGGACACACTGACAAAACGCTGAAAACGGATGGAGGTATGAAGGCCCCCTACGGAGGCAACGCGTGGGGCAGACGGACGGATTTCGTCCGGATCTGGAGGGTATAAATGGGCCTTTAGGCTAACTACGTCATCTTATTCCAGCACTGCTTAGCCTAGCCTGCTAGCTTCCACTGTCTGAGTTACACAGAATGCTGTGAGAGGACAGAAGACGTCATGGACACTGAGCAGGTCTGCTGAAAAAGGAAGAAGCTCAGTTGTAAACATCGCTGAGCTCTTCAGGGCCACGAAACGCTGCAACACACTGAGCTGCAGGACCCGCCCACTCATCCTTTCATCCTCTCTGAAGAATGAAAGAATGAGCCTGTGGTGTCACTGTGGTTCACAGCTCCTCGCTCAGACTATGTGGAGAATCCAGATTGACTGGAACTCGTCATTTCGTGATGCTTCAGATCAGATTTTATGATGGCCTCTTGTGGCCTGACGGCGGTTATTTCTCACTTCCTTTGGCTTCATTGATTTCTGTTTCACTCCCTGCTGCTTTCATCCTCCATCTGCTTACAAAACCCATTTATTCAAGTGTCTGAGGAGGAAACTGCAGTGTGTCACTCTGACCGCTCACCTGGTGACTGACTGACAAATCCTGCAGTGTAGTACTACTACTACTACTACTACTACTACTACTAATAATAATAATAATAATAATAATGCTAATCTTTATTTGTATAGTACCTTTCATACAGAGACAGAACGGCCCTTGAACGACTGTGTAGCACTGCAGATGTTCAGGAAACATCTCGGCCAATCAGTGGGCTTGCAGACAGCTCAGTGACGTGTGCACATACATATATTTACACACACAGCTTCATGAGGTGCAGGCGTACCTGAGCATGGCCATGGTGAGCCTCTGGGGGAACATGTGCACGATGAGGGCCCTCAGGGTGTCCAGGCTGGTCAGCTCGTGGGTCAGGTGCACCCGGCGAGTCTCCTCCCCAAGCTGGAGGAACAAGATCCCTGCATTTATGGATGGGGAGGAGCAATGAGGGAGACCCGCAATGGTTGAAGAGGGGTGATGGAGTGTAGAGTCAGGGATGAAAACAGAGAGCGGAGGAAGATTTTCACCTCAAAATGCTCGTTTGTGTGTCTGCTGTCGTACTGATGCTGAACACACCTGAGGAGTTCACAGCTGCTAATGAGTTTGTTAGTATGTGACGTGAGAAATATCAGAGTAAATATTTCCTGTGACTTCTGCATAATAACATCAAATCCTGAGAGCACTGACTCTCCTCTGGGCCATGATGTGCTTCACACCTGAACCAGTGAAGTCCCATGAAACCACACACAATTATCATCCACCTGGAAGCTGCAAAGCACCGTGAGCGACTGAAGGTTCTCAGCTGTGTGTCAGCTAACGTGGAGCACACAGAGGGAAAATCACCTCAGTCAAAAATGTTATTCAACAGTTTGAACACCAAACAAAATGTGACACACGGTGCTTAAAAACCCTCCATTAAGAAAAGCTGTTTCCAGCTTTCTGTGTGGCTTCATGATGCGTCTCGCCATAAAATGACTGTTTGTTCATGAATACACCTTCAACAATCTGCAGGCAGTTCGAAACAGATGCTCCGTCAACAAGTCCAATCCATCACTGGATGCACTTTGTCCCACATTTTCTGGCTCCTGCAAATGCATCATCCTCCTCCTAATATGCGAGATGGACGCATTGAAGGAGGAGATGATTTTGCTTCTCGCCTAAACCATTAATCAAAGAGGACAGGCAGCGCGCAGCGTGAGACGGCTCTGTTTACGTTCCTACAGGCAGGACGCCGGCCGCCTCGACGCTCAGGTCGGATCAGGTTCACTAACACTCGACGCCTTCAGTCCACTCAAATAAGTGATTCACAGACGACTAATGCATCTTGTTTATTGCTGCTTGTCAAAAACAAGACTGATCGTTTACACGCATGGACAGTGATTGGCTCTCAGCTTGTCAATCAAAGCAACATCGTCACAGACTGGAGGAGTCCACAGTCACCACGGCTGAGATGGGACAGGCAGAGCGAGGGATCGGTGACCTCTGAACGGGATGGATTGACTCATCAGCCGAGGAGGCGGCGACTCCAAACGCTGAACGTTATCGGTCAAGTCCTCGAGCTTTTGTTTCACCGCGTCATTGTACTCCGAGAAACAACATGGCAGCTGTTATACACTTGGCCTCGTCTCACAAAGGAGACGAGGTCTGCGAGTGGAAATAGAGATGAGTGATAGAGGAGGAGGATGAATGAGCAGGAAGCTGTGTCAAACGACGCTGCCGCCTCTTCCTCCGTCACATCAGGCGGCAGCAGAGGCACTGAGGTGTGAGTCTTTCAGGTAAAGTGTGTGAAACCTGACGTGTACGGCGGCTGCTGTGCAGGTGAGTCAGACTGAAGCGTCCAGAGTGTCGGTCAAAGTCAGCAACGACGCAGCTCTTCAAAGACAAAGCAGCTCTGTGAGCACAGTGGCGCTGGAGCTCAACGCTAACATCACATTGATAATGCTGGTCTCCATCTTTTCTTTCCTCTTGTGTTAGCATGCTTGCTAATTTGCACTCATCCTCATCCTCTCTGCTAGCATAATGTAGTGTGTCTGAAATAAAATGGACTGTGGACAGTGACGAGGACGTTAGCGGCTCTGACGCTGATGTTAGCTCAGTCTGAGCCCGTCAGACGCAGAAACCACCTTTTTTGGACGTACAGACGCTGCAAACAGCAGAGGGATTACAGCTGCCGGCTGAGCCACCTCGTTCGATACTGGACCAATTTCAAAAAACGCTGTCCCCATTAGTCACTTTCACAGACGCCTGAGAAACACGGCTCCACAAACACAGATAATACTTCAGCTGGATTCCTCCTGTTTGTCCAGGACACTGAGATGTTCCAGGACTGGACTGACTGGGAGATGCAGACCAACATTAACTGGTCACTTCCTGGTTAATGGCTGAATGAAGTGAACCCGACACCCCCGGGCGCCGCTCGTGCACATGTCCATGTGACTATATTCAACTTAAGTGAGCAAACTGAAAGCTGTGCTTCTAACTCTGTGCAGACTGTGAAGTGTTGAAGTGAGCTCTGCTGCAGCTGAGGGACAGATTGTCCTCTGCGGTGTCTCGGTGCGGTCTGTCTTAAAGACGGCGGTCTGACCTGGCGCTCGCAGCTTGGCCTGGCTGGACGAGCGGGCCAGCGGCAGGCTCTGGCGAAGCCGGTTCATCCGGTTAAAGCCGATGGGGATATCAGGCTCCGACATGGTCTCCAGATTTTCAGCTGACGCAAAGGACACCCTGCTGGCCTGGTCAGCGAGAGCCGGCTGCGTCGGGCTGAGTCGAGTCACACGAGGCGTGCGAGTCTGCAACACAGCAGATAAGAAGTTTGGAGAGAAAACAGCAGAGTGCAGACATAAAGACAGACAGAGCAGATGACGCTGAGACCTTTGTGTACAGTAATCAATGAGTTGACACCAAAAAAATGTGGAACACGCCAACAAAAGAAAAACAAAATGGCCTCAGGAAATCAATGCGAAGACACAGAACAGCGAGTGAAAGCGTTTGGCGCTCAGACAAATGAACAGTTTACCTCAGACAAAGCAGCCTTTACATCCTCCTCCACCAGCAGAGGCTCAACACAAACCAACCTGCTTCCTGAAGATAAAACCAAGCGTCTGAGACGGAGCAGCAGCGCCACCGCGGCCGGCGTCACGGCCCAGCACGCCGCCGTCCACCTGCATTAACGATGACGCACAACAACCGCCAAACAACGCTTCAATGAAGTTTTCAGAGAGAGCCGAGTGTGGAGGCAACAATGAAGACTGAGCACGCAGCAGCAGAGTGAAGAGTTTCTGAACAAAGATGAAACAAACGGATGTTATTCTGCAGGACGCCGGCCCCGAGCCGACAACGCTCCGTAAAGCACTGAGCCAACGTGAGCATTGTTATGCTAATGACAGCGACAGAGCTGAACTCCATCGCCGCAGCCTCTGCCTGCGATGCAGATCACTGCTGATATTTCACCTGTCCAATCTGAGCCGCCGGCGAGCTCAAATTGTGAAGGACCTCTCATTACAGCGCGACCAGGAGCTGCTGCAGCAGGTTGGCTTTTAATGAATCCTCACTGACAGACATTTTCCAGCCCACAGGATACAGTAATGAGCTCCCACAGTGCAGCAGGGAGCAGCTCCCATCGCCTCCTGCATCTGTGCTCGCCGCTCCGTCCTCGTCGTGTGGGTGCCGTATGATGTCCGGAGGCTACGGCGAGCTGAGAGCACGCAGGCATGACACTCAGCCATGCATCTGTGCGCAAACATGCAGGAAACACTAATCGTGTCAAAAGACATAACATAATAAGCAGCACGCGCACACACACACATGAACACACTTACAATCTGTTGTGCTGAATTAGCTCTCAGGGCTTTGCTGCTTCTACATTAATAATGTTTGAGAGTCTTTAAAATGCTGAAAGCAACACGAGCAGCCACACTCGTCTCCAAACATTCAAACAGCCTGACAGATTATGTGTGCTGCCTCTCATATGTTTGGAGATTTACGGTGTCGGCGTGCGCCTGTCAGCCAGACGCCGCACACCTCCTGCCTTCAACCACACAGCCGAGCGAGCGAAGAGAAAGAGCGCAGCAGCGGGGAATTATAAAGTTTGTGTTTAGTGAAGCGTGAAGAGGAGACGGATAGAGGTTAGAAGAGAGCGTGCCGGAGCTGATGTGCACGGGAGAGACGAAACGCCGAGCGGACAAACAGAGGAGGCAAACCAAAGATGGACACATGACACGTCCTCCAACTTTCCTCTAACTCGTCCCGTCTTCTGGTGGGTTTGCCGCAGAGCTTCATTTCTTCAGGTGGAAACAAAGGACGCAGGCTCGGCTAACGCGGAAACAGTCCACACGTCCTCCCACGGGATCTCCGCTCAGCCTCATTCGCCATGAGACGCTCACTGCAGCTGTCACATCGAAGCCGCTCGGGCTGCAGTGATAAGTCATTACAGGAGATGGTTGACAAGAATCAGCACAATCACACTCGTTCAGTGATGAATTCTTACATTTCACGGAGCGCGGTGTGAATACGCGGCACATTTTCTTGACTGAAGTGTAAATGAAATTGATTTGAGCAATAGCTCAACCTCAAGAGAGGCGGAAAAACAAGGTCTGAGAGGGCTGATGATGCTGAATCAAACATGGAAATAAAACCAATCAAGACTCAAAGGACAGAGCCGTCCTTACACAGGCCTCACGGAGGACTAAACGATGGAAGTTTGTACGTTTACATTCAGCAGATTAATGGCAGAATCTCTCCTCGCCTCATCTTCTGTTTCATCTGCCTGATGAAACATGTTTTCTGATGCACAAACGCAGCATCAAACAGAATATGTGGAAGTCCTGAAGGAAACACTGAGGAAAACCTCCATCATCACTGTCAGCAATGCAGCTCGTCACCACTCACAAAGCTTCAAACCATCGACCAACAACCAACGAAGCACAAACCGAGGAGAAAGTGTTTCACATTTGCAGCTTTCAGCCTCTTAAATGTGAACATTTGATGCTTTTCTTTGTCGTGTAAGACTGTAAAGTGAAAATCTTTGGTTTTTGGGCTGTTGGTCAAATAACTGAAGAGATTCGAGGACATGGCCTTAAATGAAAACCTTGATGATCTGCAGCCCAACGTGAATCTGAGCTTTGTGTTTGTCCTGGTGTATTTTCCAACAGTAAACATCCAAATTAATGTAGATTTGACAAGAAACTCATCCGATCTTCTGTTACTCCACCATGAAGCTTTTCTACACTGCTGAACAAAAACAAAACACACACACACACACACACACACACACACACACACACATTCCTGGCATGCTAACAAACCGCTAAGTTAGCATATCATGTACTGTGTGTGTCCATGAAGTCTTTGTCTTGACAGCAGTCAGCAATGAAGCAGTCAGCTGCAGACAGTCTGTAAGCATCTTTAGCTGTTAGCTCCAATTAGCTGGAAATGGAAGTCCTGACAGGTTAGCAACAGGGCTCGACAAGGACTCGATAAACTCAGAGAGTAAGAAAACAGGCAGGACGTCCAGAGGCTGACAGAGACAAACTAAGTGTAGGACGGAGTGTGGACTGCAGGGGGTTTGGACAGTAACTCACACACTCGTCCTTCCATACAACAGACAGCACAAAGGCCTCTGAAGCTGAAGCAGCTGCTGCAGAACGTGCTTAAAGCACCATCAGTGTGAAGGATTGAGGACGTCTCTTTTCAGGTTCCTGCATGACGGACTCTATGAATTTCATGAGGGAGGAACAGTCGTGCAAGACGTGTGATAAAAAAGAAAAAAGTGCACTGCATGGTTTTCAGCAGCCTGGAAGTGAATTGGAGTCAGTGAGAGAAGACGATGAAATGAGGTGTATAATTCCACTCGTTCCGCCCTCCTCTTCCTCTGCGATGCGCAGAAATGAAACTGTCAACTTTCCATTAATGAGCTTTTATGTAGAAAACCGTCCTCAGTCCATTTGTCAGCCTTACACTGTCCTGTCTTTTCTGTCTTTCTGGAGATCTTACACTCCAGAGAGAGAGCCCAGAAAGGAGGGAAGCTAAGACAACGTCACCAAACCAGCAGGGTTAATGTGGAAAGAGACCACCAGAACTATTCAATAATGGTCCACATCCAGCCTGGACCACACGCTGAGGCCACAGAGCAACACTTTTCTGTGATTCATGCCAAATACCCAACGATCTGACGTGAAGAGAAGCAGCTTTCTGTGAAATACCTTCTCCTCTCGGTGCCGCTGAGCCTCTCCTCCACTGGCAGCATCTTGCCAAGCCTGAAGAGAGGTCACTCTTCAGCTCCATCAGCTGCTCTGCTCCACGCTGGGACGTCTGAGCTCGTCAGAGGATTGTGTTCACGTCCATCTGCAGCTCTTCATGCTGCTTCAGAGCCTGAACAGCAGATGGAGCCTGAGCTGAGGTCAGGGCTCCACCTTTCAAGCACAGACCGTCGGTCAGACCGACATTTCCCACCAGCTAGCACGCAGGGTCGTGATGGACCAGGCAGCTGTTCACGGCTGTACCATGCCCCCCCCCGCACAGCTGCCACACCCCCCAACTGTGAGATTTCACGGGCATCGCCGCTGCATACCGTGACATTCCTTCCCACCGAGAGCCTGAGAGTCCCTGAGAGTCCACAGATGACGTGTGCTGGTGAAATCACATGAACTGAGCAGCTAACTGCACGTCTGTAAGACTCCAGCCGGGGGGGGGGGGGGGTACATGACACCTTCACTTGTGATTGGCCCGCTACGGTCCACAGACTTTCCCACGGAGCAGCTGGGGGTTAATTGCCTTGCTCAAGGGCACTTGTTTTTAAGTGAGAGGGGGCAGCCTCTCATTCACGTCCCTGCCCGGATATTCCCCGCTGAAAGGGGGGGGGGGTGTCGATCAGAGCCTCTCTGCTCTCTGTGCAGTGATGGAGTCCGGCTTTGACCTTGACGTCTGCAGGCTGGATCTGAGCCGTGCAGGCGTCCCAGTCTGCGGCGTCCGTCCCTACAGAGACAGATAAATGTCTTTCACTTAAGATCTAGAGGGAACGTCTCATCCTGTTACTGCTTTCTCCCCCGTTCAGCCGCACCATCGTGCAGCCTAAGCGAGCCTCGCAGTCTTGGCAGATGGTGGCGAAGTGTCAATAAGTGACTCTGGCCACGTGCCTCAGCGCAGTGCCAGTCGGGGAACGCTGCAGCAGCCGGACTCTAAGCCTTTTAGCGGTGGAAAACACTCCCGCCATTCTCTGAGTCAGATCGGGGAATAGCCATTTTCCACCGAGGATCCTATCAACAGCCGAACAGCACGAGGGCAACAAAAGCATCTGTCTGAATGGGTTAGACTTGAGCTAGCTCGCTGGGACAAATATGGCTGGTCTGGTCTGGGGACGCCCCCCGGCACAGAAAAAGCCTCGCTTACATCCTGTACATCAGACACTTGAGACTGTGATGAGCTCCAGAATCCCTGACACGACACAAATCTTTAAAAAAAATGTCAAATACAGACACGTTTGTCTTGGTGGATGTTTGCAGATGACTCTCCTCTTCATCCCTCCAACACCTCCTCACTCACCGACAGTCATGATGCTAAAACACGACGAATCGCATCATCTCCTCAAAAGGATTCATCACTCGATCGATGGCGAGCCTCTCCGGTGCAAACGGTCTTCGCAGGTGTATATGACAAGTGAAGGGACGGACAGGTTGAAATGTCCATGGCTGAAAGCTACGTGGACGACCTTAAGATGTCCTAAAATGATCTGGAGATGGTGAAATGATTGACTCCTTATCTCCAGAAAAATTAATGAAGCACAGCGGTTTTCGCCTTTTCAAACTTCTGATCTCAGACTTGCAGGAAATGGTCAATCTGTCCGTGAAGATGGGCTTCGCTCAGGTAAAATCAACGTTCTGAGGACGCAGGAGTGACACTTCTTTGAATCGACTACTCCCTCTGTTTTGTGTCTACGGTTACTTTAACAAGCAGAAGAAGAATCCACCAGGAGTCGTCTCCGTGAAGATTCATCTCCTTCCTTTACATTCAGAGAGCAGGGGAGGCGGTGGGCTGTGATCACTTTGGCCACTCCACACAGAAGGACAGGAGCACAGGAGGCTCAAAAAGGAGCGTTAATATTTGTGTCAGTAAGGCTGAGAGCTGTGAAAGCAGCGAATGGTGCAGCTCTGAGCAGCAGGCTGGTGTCTGAGGCCACAATCGTCTCTGCACGCCACGCTGGAGGATGAGGAGGACACGTGAGGAGTCTTCACATGTGTGTTTAACATATGCACACACACAAACATGCATGACAGTTTCCATGACCACTGTGTGTGTGTGTGTGTGCGCGCGTGTGTGTGTGTGTGTGTGTGTGTGTGTGTGTGTGTGTGTGTGTGTGTGTGTGTGTGTCTACCATAACTGTTTGCTAATCTATGAAGCTGTGGGAGCGTCGCCTGTGCTTGTGTGTGCATTTAGTGAGCTGGAAAAGCAATGAAACATCAAAGGGGAGCAGTGGTGGACTTTTAAACACACACATGCACACGCACACACACACACACACACACACACACACACACACACACACACGCATGCACACACACACACACACAGCAGCGCGCTGCTGCAGGGGCTTCTGTTGCATCAGAAGAGGAGACGAGACTCCCCCGACTCCCCGAGAGGAAGGGGAGCGATAACCAATCCTGAATGAGCTGCAGACCAGCAACAAACAGGGCAGAGTGAAAAAAAAAACAAAAACAACCATCGTGTGTGTTTGTCACGAGCTGAAAGACGAGGGGAGCGAAGAGGAGGCTGCTGCTGCTGCGTGACGACAGCAGGCGAAGATATGTCACATAATTCACATGATGAATGAAAGAGACGCCTCTGATCTGATCCTGGCATTACGTCCTGTCAGTGTTTCAGGATTAAAGCTGCTTTTATTCTGAAATTAACTGCTGAAATCTCTCAATACTTCCCAACTCTGAGCTCATTTGTTGCTCCAAACATGTATATCTTCAAAAAAAAACAAAACAGTTTGATTGTCCTTAATAAGACTCAGTGATTTGCTGAGTCGGCTGATACGATGCATTCAGGGACTGCTTCACACTCTGCGTGCTGTAGCTGCTGTATTTCAACTTATTTTATTCACTGTGCTTTATTGACGTGGATCTGTATTCATTCAGGTGGGTCATACGGTGTTTTCCTCTTCCTCCTCTTTACTTTTACTGGGGCTGTTGTTTAAACGCTCATCTTCCTCGCTGGTGAAGCTGTGACCCGTGTGAGCGTCGGCGCTATATATAAAGGACAGTGAGCGTGTTCAGGGTAATGAACACTGCATCAACAGCGTGGCTCATTAATGGGACTATAAAAGTTTCAAGGGCGACGGTGGAGCTGTGAGGTACAAATACACACAGTACTCCTGTGAGCAGGATCGGCTCATTGTTCGCTGACAGTAAGAAAAATGAAGAACTTCAACAGCTCGCACTGTAAAATATCTATAAAACATTTCGATTTCATTCATTTCAGCAGCTTCTCTGTTGTTCCGTCTGAGGAAATCCTTGGGCAGAGTTTTATTTGCTGGATCAGCAGCAGGTATGCAAAGAGCCGTCCACGGCTTCACCTCATTTTACGCCTTAGACGCTGTGAGCTGCAGTGAGCGCTTAGCTTAGCACAGAACGACCCCCCTCAGGGCGCACTGACGCGGGGGTCAGAAGGGTCCGTTCACACTGAGCTGAACTAATCGGCCTTTCGTTGCTCTTTCCAGTTTTGCATTAGCTTGAGAAGGAAAACACTGAGGTGAATTTCAGGTTGAATCACAAACATTTCCTTTCCTCTCATGCATTGTTCTGTAAACTCGTGTCTGTGTGTCAGCTATGACTTTAAGGGTCGACGCTTGAATTATGAAGACATGTGTGCGTCTCACTCAGAGTGCTAAAACAAAGACATTTCTGAAGACTTCAGCAGCAGCATGTCCGTCCACACGCAGTGTCTCACTTCGTCCATGAACCACTGAATGTCGGGACTGTTTCCCTCGAAGCCTCAGAAGACACTGGACACATGGCTGGACACCACTGACAGCAGGTTTCTGTCGTTTGGGTGAGCGGAGCCTTTAACATGTTCACTATACTCAGAGCACAAAGAACCAAACCTCTTCCAGTAACTGGGAGGATTTCGCTCGTCCTGTTAATAAACTGCATCCTCCTGTGAGTCACTGAGCAGCACTTCAGCACGTTCACACTTTCAGAGGAGCTGATGTCAAACACTCCATCCAAAGAAACAAACACTGGATTTATGTAATGAATCTGGTCCAGACTTGATGTGAACTCACTCTGTTATTCCTGTCTGCATCATCACTTCACATAATGGGAGTTAAGCTCCCAGTTTGGAAAACGTGAAGCCAGTTGGTGGCCGACAGCCGCAGCTCCAAACTGGCAGCACTGATGACCAGTAATGGCTCCATTTTCAGACTAACTTGTGCGTTTCACTGTTTACAGCTCAGCCGTGCCAGTGCTCGGTAAAAACTCTGCCTCTGACTGAAGACGAGGTTTCGTTTTGATGGTGGAATCCAACGTGGGCACACGTTCAGAGGCAGAGTGGTGCAGAAATCCTGGAGGCTAACCATGTGTTTGTATCAGCGTGGGCTTAAACTTGGCTCATGGTTTTCACTTCATGCCAACTAATCCCATCTCTCACATTCTCTGTCGCGAGGTAAAGTAAAGGGTGTGATACAGTACAGATTACATTAATGTCACCTTCTGAGAGAAGAGGCGCCGCTAACACACCTGGGACCTCAGACTCTCCTTCAGCTGGTCAGACAGTAAGACAGGTGTAACTGGCCTGAGCGCAGCCACACCTGTGAGCCAGGCACATGAAGGCAGCGTTACACAGACAGAGACGTTTGGGAGCGGGAGTGGGAATCTGAGCTCCAGCCGGCTGAGACTAGACCACACATCATCCTTCACACAGACGCCGGACGGGTCGGCCTCGTCCTGCAGGAAACCGGCCTGTTTTGTTTGATAACTCCAATGACCGTACCACGATTAGCGCCAATCACAAGCAAGTGGCAGCGCTGCTGTAAGGACGACTTAGCTCTGTGAGACTGGAGGGTTCCTTCCTGCCAGCCACAAATCAATCCATCCACAGCGAGCAGGAACAGAGTTAAACACCAAAGTGTGCGCCAACATGTGACCAACACTACACGCAATGGCGAGACGGCAAGCATGCACACAAAGACACAATGGACAGTTATCCTGTTAGAGACAAGCGCACATTGAGGGACAGATTTACGCTCAAACACAAACACAGTATTGGCACTGACCTTGAAGCTCCAGTAGTTTGGTTGTTGCTGGGGAAAGAAACAAAGAGCAAAGGAGACAGAAAGGAGACGGGGAGGACAGAAGAGGGAGAAGGATCCAGTGTGAGACATGTTCTCATGTGCTGTGCTGCAACACACAACAGGACAAAAGATCAGGCAGCCGGACGGACGGCTGGACAGAAGCGGAGCGAGAGGAAGCTCCGTCACTCACAAAGCGAGACCAATAAAGTCGGAGAGGTTTAATGGACGGTGTTTTAGTGCGGCTCCTGAACGCCTCGCTTAAAGTGACCACAGACTGAAGCAAAGCTCGAACAAACCGCTTGTTTTTCTGCACGTTGAGTAAATGATGGGCTAATTATTGTGATGATAGCCAGATTAACTCGCGTTGTCCTTCACTGCCATCATAATAGGACTTTAATTGCTTGTAATTGCTTCTCAGCAATTAATCAAATGTTTACAGTGACTTCACACACACTAATGATGTCGGCCCAGGCGGCTCCGAAACTCTCGTCCCGCTCTCTCGATGCAGAGTTGGCTGGCGTGGACCCAGGAGCAGGATTAAAGCAACGCACCGACACTGGATTAAGGAGCAGGGAGGAAGCCAACGTTCAGGTCAACGGCCGCCTGACTCTCAAGACACAGCGGCTGAAGATGCCCAATAATTAACACGTTCATCCGCTGAAACACGCAACGGGTTTGAGTACGTTGTCGACTCCACATGTTTGTGTACTTCTGCTCTGGGACTGTTTTTCTTGGTTCCATCTGACTGATTCCTTTCCCTCCACTCACCAATCAGAGCTGAGCAGAAACTCAATCTCAGCCATCTTTCTGCTCTAATTCCTCTGTTGCCAAGTGCCTCCAACATTCAGACAGTATTCTATATGCTTCTTATTGTCAGCAAATCCCATTAAAGTCCATCACTCACTCCTTCCCAGCTCTCGAGCCTCGAGCCCATCACCGGCTGCAAAAACATGAGCTTTTCCTCAAACAGCTGCCGACTGTAGTTTCCATCAAACGTTACTCAAACAGATAAACACTCTGAAAGTCAACGTCCTTTCTGAGCAACAGTGCTTTCAAATACACACATGACACAGAGTTTTATCATAAATATACTGGCAGCAGTATTTTTATAGTCTACATAATGTTCATATACACAGCTGATTTCTATTCTGCGCCACTGTTTGTCTTATCTTAGAGCATCTGTGGGGACTATTTTCAGCGGCGGATGAATCGTCATTTGCTGCTGCAGTGAGTGTTTGTGGCAGCAGGACGGGGGGTGTGTGTGTGTGTGCGCGTGTGTGCGTGTTCATGGTGATGAAGGCTCACTGATGTGTTTTTAATGAAGCTCTGCGGCTCAGAGGAAGAACATCTATCACACACATAACAGGAGATCAGGATCACTTCATTGTTGGTTCTGCTGTATCGTGGGAAAAGTTCATAATACGTCACAATAAGATGCTGACAAACAGGAGAACGTGCACGGAGCAGGAGGAGGAGGAGGAGGAGGAGGAGGAGGAGGAGGAGCAGCGCTGCTGGATGAGCTCCTCGTGCAGAGGAAACACCTTCACCGCTCAGACTTTGAGCAGAGCGAGTTTGCAGACATTTTTTCTCCGTTATGTCGTGACCTGCCTCAGCTCTGCTCCAGCGTTTTGAACAGAGTCATCAGCTGCATCCTGAAGCCCCTCTGACAGATTCATTGATTTCCGGAAACTATCAATTATGGACGATAAACTGGCTAAACGACAGGGGAGAGAATGATCAGTCAGACAGCACAGTGACCTTTAGGATCAGAGGGTCTTCTGTTCCAAGACGCCCTGCAAAGCCACATACCTCCCAGTTTGGTGTAGAAAACACTAACCTCAACCCCATCTGACACCTCTGGGACGAACTGGATCGTGACCTCCAGCCAGACTGCTGGTGATCACTGATGCTCTTGTGGCTGAATGGGAGCAGGTTCAACATGTCAATGAAAGTCGTCCCACAGGAGAGACACTGTGAGACCCTGGCAGCTGATGTCCACATACTTTTGACAACCTAGACTCTGCTGAACTTTCAGGTTTTGGTTACGACCGGCATGAATGGAGGCCGTCTGAGTAAAAGCCTAAAACACTTCAACTATTTCCTAAACAACTTCAGCTGCTCTGAAAATGCATCTAAACATGAGGTCTGAGCATTCCTCAGTTCAGAGTCTCTGAAAGTCCTGACACCAGAGAGGAAGGTAGAAAAGAGACAGAATGGACGGCTGTCCTCCAGGAGAGAGGACATTGGGCTTGTTTTAGACTCTACAGCGACTCTGTTTTCAGGTATTTAGCTTCGTTTCTTCTGTCGAGGAGGCTGTTTTCACTCCAGTGTATCTGTTATTTAGCAGAACATCCTGTGAATGTTTAATGATCATTGTAAGATATTTCCCTGCTCTGCTCTGCTGAGCTAACTGTAGCCACAGAGCAGAGTTAAAGTCTGCAGCCATGCTAGCAGCACAGAGATGCGCACAGCCTTCCTCTGAGTAACATGCTAACATGCTCACAACGTCAAGCTGATGCTAAGCAAGTACAATGTTTACTGTCCTAGCCTAGCTTGTTAGCATGCTAATGTTAGCTAATATCCACCCAAATGCACACAAAGTACACCTGAGGCTAATGGGAATAAGCAAGCTGTTCAGTCATAAACTTACTGGAGAACTAAAATTTTGACCAAATGATGGCGCTAACTAAGAGGCAAAGAGACGAGCAAACCTCTGACAACTCGTCCTGCAGGGGCACCGACGTCTGTGCTAAACTTATGGCGATTCATCCAGTGCTTAGCCACACTGCTAGCTGCTAGCAGCTGTTCTCCAAAAGGGCAAACATTCAGATTCAGTCTCAGTCTTCTGTCCATGTTTGCGCAGTAAGAAGAGAGTGCACTATCGTACTGATGCTGTGGTTAAAGGTTCATGACCAGCAGACGTAAACACTCGTTACTGCATGTCAAATAATCACTTCATCATCTCGTTCAAGAGGCGCGAAGCTGAAACACAGAACCAGCCTGGTGTTTGTCACTAAAAACAGTCTGTATTGGTGAAGTTCAACAGCCATCAATTCATCACACAGACGGCTCAGAACGAGCTTCTGGACGAGGAGGGGATGATGGGAGCTGGCTGCTCTGACGGGATTTGTGACGTCCGCTTTGACTCGAGTGATTTCTGCATTTGAGACCAGCTGTGTCTGATCAGGGGTTCTGAATGTCGGTGAACTGAAATGATGTCATTAATATTTGGATCAATGCAGGCGTCTGTTGGAGGTTCAGTCAAACGCTGTACAGACCTCATCACAGCCAATAGGCTTTGAGCTGAGAGTCATGTCACATCCAGTGAAGCACCGTCGAGGGCTCATCGCTGAGGTTCGGACTGGAGGAGCATCACGGCTTCGTGTTTTGACAGCGACAGACTGCGTCATTAAAACGACTCTCATCACATCCACAGGGGATAATCCACCTCTGAACCTGCAAACAGAGAGGACGTCGGCTCTAACTGCTCCCAGCGTCATCACAGGCCAAACATCCTCAGATAACTGTCACAACAAACCATTTGCCCCAGTTTGAGGGAAAGTGAGCGCAGATTTGACGCTGCAGCTGCGTTAATGCAAACACTAAGTTCCACCTCTGAGTAACTTAAAAGCATCCAGAGCGCAGGTGTTAACGCAGTCTGAGCGTCTAAACTCCATCACATATGCTGCGAGAGCGCCTGAGAAAACCAGCTCCCTTAATAATTAAACTCAGGTGTAGGTGGAACTTAATTCATGTTTGAGCAGCTGTTCTGGGAGCTGCCTGCATCCCAAATATTTTCTCTGCTCTCGCCCGAAATCTCAGTTGCAACTTCTGAAAGCCGTCTCACTTTCTTCGTGATTACAGAGCGAGGAGCGGCTTTGGGAAGGAGACCATCAGGCCTGTGGGCTGCCGTGACCCAGATTCAGAGCTATGCGCTTTGCAGGCCTCTGAGTCCAGTGACCAAACCAGGACAAGCTGATCCCAGGCCACCAAACCTCCGTCAGCTGCAGTCAGACCAAACTAAACGATCAGGCTGAAACCTTTAAAGACAGATTCTGCCTCCACAGCAGACTCTCTGTCTCATGCTGTGCAGATCAGAGGCTGACAGATAAAACCACATCAGCTGATAACACAATAATAAAGTGTTTAAGTTGAATTGAATTGATTCAGATCATTGAAGGCTTCAAATCTGAGACCATTGTTTTTGAGAAGGGAAGGTTCACCACTTTGTGAACACATGACTGGATGAAGGAGATGAACACATGGACTCAGAGACGCTTCAGGAAGCACAGTTTGATTACTGATGATTGATTCTGGTTCAGACTTCCTGAATTTCTTTCACTGACAGAAAGAAAGGATCAATCTCAGAGGGTTTAAAGTTCAGAGAGGAAGATGAACCTTACAAACGCTGTCAGACAGTTTCTTCTCTGATAGTCACATGAGGCATGTGCCGCCATCTTGATGCCTTCTTCTCCTGTGTCTTATTCACAAAAGTGAACCATGAATATTTTATGGTTTGTGTAAATCTGCAGCAGACGTGGCCTCTGCCAGCCTCTCGTATGACGCTGCTGTGACTGAGGAGGAGGCCTTTGAACCATGTGACCGCTCAGAGCTGAAGATCAAACCCTGCTAACAGCCCACTTCTTCTCTGCTAACGTTGCCACATCTGTATTTGCTGCTCCAGCTGAAACATCTGAGACGCCTCTCCTGTTGGATCACGTCACTGCAGTCTCGTGCAGAAGTCTGAGGAGTAAACAGGAGCAAACTGAAGAGAGCCATCAGCTGCTCGTTAATTAATCAGAGGAAGCAAATGGCTCTTTGGGAACAGAGGAACCTTCACACGGCTCGTTCTGCAGGAGGTTCCTCTGGAGACAGAGACGAAGACACATAGAAGACGTTCATGGCACAGAGAAACTGACTGACTGTAGCTCATCTCTTACATTATTCCTGTCAGTGTTGTTTCACACGTGCAGCGTGCTGTAAAGTGCCTGATGGGCTGAGGACAGTCTCCCACCCTGGTGGACAATAAAGTTATCCCTCTTCTATTAAACGCTAACATTTTACAGCCCGTCTGTCTGCAGCTGGACTCCGTATGTTTGTGAGATTAATAAACAAACATCATCACCTCCAACGTCCACATTCTGTCAGCTTCTGACGTTCATCTCTCACGTGTTCAAGGATCATTTCAGAAGATTTAGAGCCAACAACCTCCAAACCTCCAGCTGACTTCATGCTGTCGACTTTGAAGCACTTCCATGTGGTGGCTTCATAATTACGAGCTGACACCTGGAAGCAGGCGTTAATGTTATCGCCGCTCTCGCAGGTGCTCGTCACCGTCACTGTGACAGAAGCTAATAGCTGATAATTGTCAAGTCAAGCACCCATTGTGTTATAATCCCTAACACATCTGAGCATCGGCTCGCCGCCATGCCGCGTAATCACCGCCCGCTTCGCTTGTTCGCCTTAAACCGGCGCGGCTAAAAATCTACCACCAAGTCACTCCGCAAATAATTTAATGCACCAACAAGCGGACATCTTTTGGAACATAAAACCTGTCTCATCCAACACAAACAGGCCCCCGACGCGCCGTGACTCAGTGATTACTGCTGCAATATTTCTCAATCACTTGAGCTCAAATCCCAAAGCGCTCGTACGCTCAGAGACAGAGACGGCAAAGACGGAGAAACAGCGAGAGAGGGACGAGCAGAGAGACAGGCGAGCCTGACCTGCATGCCAAGTAGCCATTTTTACCCCCCCCCCCACAGTCCGCCTTCCTTCCTCTCAGCCCAAACACACACACAGACACATGTGCACTCACTCGTACGCTAACACACACTTGTGTTTGTGCTTACAAACACACATTTTTCTTCTGCTGCGCACACGTTCACACACATCACTGCGGCAGCACAGACACACCTGGTTGACACCTGCCTGCACGGAGCGAATGGACCCTCCCCTCAAACACACACACACACACACACACTTCCTCACACTGAGGGCGAAGGAAGCAGGAGATGAGGTGTGTGCTCGCCAGGTCCGCCTGTCTTCACATCACTTGGACTACACACATACACACACGCATCCACATGCATTAAGAGGACACACACACACACACAGACACACACAGACACACACACACACACACACTGCTGTACTTCATCATCATCATCGTTTACGCAGCAGCAGAAGCGTCACAGTCGCCACAGAGGAGACATCTCAGCTGAGAAAGCAAGCGCGGGGTTAGAGAGAGTTACCGTTGCTACTTAAGGAGCAGGTCGGCCGCCTGGCGCATCCTCCCGCTCCGCACGCCTCCCTCTTCCTCCTCCCCCCTCTCCATTTTTTTCCACTGCGGCTCTGAGTCTTTCCCGCGCCCTGAGGATCCGCCACAGTCCCCCTCGCTGGTACCCGTAGTAGCGCCTAAGAGGCGGTTAGCGTCTCTTGCCGCCCCTCCTCCTCCTCCTGTCCTAACCTCTCTCTCTCTCTCTCTCTCCCGCTCCGTCTGTCAGTGTCTCTCGCCCCTCATCCCTGCTGACATGAACGATAAAAAACCCTCCCTCCTTCCTTCGCCGTCTCTCCTCTTGTCGCTCGTCCTCTCGGTACAGCGTGTGCCTCCTTCCGAAGCCCAGGCAGTGCCAACCATATGATATCACACAGTTGCCTTATATGGGAAACGGTGGGTTGCCATGACGACAGCAGACTCCACCTGTTTCTCCATCTCTTTCTCTCTCTGTCTCCGTCCACCTTTTTCATCAGGAGATGGACGGTGTGATTTGGGTAAACAGACACAGCACAGCAAAGAGCAAAGAGTGGGTAGAGAGGAAGGAGGAGCTGGACGGGTGAGGTGGAGGAAGACGGAGCAGACGGAGGCGTGATGGACAGAAGCTGATGGAGGTCTGAAGGGAATGGTAGAGGGAGCGCACCTACAGGAAGAGTTCTTATTGGCTTTCTTACTGAGGCTCAGAGGAGCCTGGTTAGCCTAGCTTAGCATAAAGACTGGAGGCGGGGGACACAGCTAGCATGGCTCTGTCCTGTGAGGAAATGCACCTTCTAAAAGGCACTAATTAGCATGTTCAGTCTTATTTCCAACATTAAATCTCAGTTCAAACAAACATGGAGGAGGCGTCTGCAACTCCACACCTGCATGAACATGACTGGATTTTAGTCAGCTGGTGGCCAACTGACGAACGCTCGAGCCAGTGTGAAGCACGAACGAAGCAGCTGAAGCCAATCGCACCATCAGACCTCTCCCTGAACTAACGGCAGACTCCCACTGTGCTGGCCAGACTTCATGCCAGCTTAACTCTTCCTGGTTATACAGATCAAACATGCAGACGTCATCTTCCTGTTCCTGCACACGCAGAAGAAAACGCCACAAAAAAGGAGGCAAAGTTATGACTGCAGCTACGCTCAGAGCCCAGAGTTTGTTAACGTCGGGGATGCAAAGCAAAGCCTGTGCTCAGGGACTGATCCTCCCAACATGCACTGCAGCCAGAGGCGGTACACAGAGGTAGACAGTGGAAGGATAAACAGCTGCTCATCAAGAAGTAGTTCCACATGAAACTTCTTTTCACATTTCTGCTGATGCACATCAAACACGCACCATCACAGGTGCTGGCTGGCAGCCTCCAGTCTTTATGCTAAGCTAGGCTAATCATCCATAATGAACACACCTGAAACGGTCTCAGTGTGGGAGAGGAAGCAAACGTTGACGTTCTCCTTTAAGCTGAGCAGAGAAGCGCTGACGCCGGCTGCTCTGTGCTGACCATCTGTCACAGGTATCAGGTCGGATTGATGGCGAAATGAAAGGCAGAACACGGCGAGCAAACAGAGGACAGACACGACGGAGCTTCACATTCTGACATTTTCTCAGTCTCACTTAAAACCTTTTTCACAACCTCTTGCTGAATCTTTCAGACAATAACCACTTAAAAAGGACCATCACTGACCCAGAGAGACGCTCATGAATGTGTGTGAAGCTGAGCGTCTGCGGCCCAGAGGCATCGCCACATAATGCGCCTGTGTGGGTTTCCCACTTATTATCTCCCAGGAAGAAAACGTTCACATGTGGGAGCAGAGAGCACTCAGAGAGCTCGCACCCCCCTTAGGTGGGACTTAGGTGCTCTGAGGACACAAAGGTGACAAGTCTTCGGTCTTTCTCAAGGCCTGTGAGCGACGGTACGACACAAACGTTTTGTCTACAGCAGAATCTCTACTTTTCCATTTGTTTGTGAAGCTTTAAGGTGGATTTTAAAGCCAGACGAGGGTAAACGAGCTTCAGACAGACGGACAGAAACCAGGTCTGCTGCTTGTGTTTACCTGTAACGCCCATGTTAAATGAAATAACAGATAAACATCAACGTTTATCAACGCGCAGACTTTTCCACTTCAGGCAAACCGAAGAACATTTTGCTGTATTTCAACCTGTTCTTCTAATTTCTACCTACATTTGCATAAAACAGATGGATAGAATGATCTCTTGTCAAACTCACAGAGCGGCAGCAGCAGCTCCTCACAGGTTAATCATGAGGCAGCACAGGTATCAGCCAGACTCTGAAGCTTCGCTCCCGTCTTACGTTTGTTTGGGCGTGACGGTGCAAACAGGAAGTTGTCTCCTGCAGGGTCACGTGGACGAGCTCAACCGCTCATTTCTGGTTTTCCAGTATGCCTGGTATGTTCTGTCATGTTCTCAGAGGACTGTCTGTCTCTGTGTCCCCTGACTATCTCACCACACATGACTGAGGGACATGCAGGATGTCTGCATGTCCACTGACCCTCAGGACGATTCCAGGAAGCAGCAGAATTGTCCAACCTTTGTCTATTTTTCTGGAGTCAGTGTCAGACATGTCGTTTATTCTACGCGGTCTTAAAAAGGGTTTTAGTGACATCAACACTACCTACCTGTCGTCCAGCGGGGGCGGAGCCCTGCGACATGCTGCCAGGGCTGTTGGAGTACTTGTTTTTCTGGAGGTCCATGAGGGCGTCTCGCTGGCGTTCGATGTCCGCCTTGTGGATGCTGTTCAAGGCCTCCAGGCTCTTGGCGGCCACAGAGTTGTGCCGGCGGTCCAGCGAGGACGACGTGAACCCCCCGTTGGTGTTGTCGGGGAACCGGCGGGCCCCGCGGCCGCCACCACGGGCGGCCAAGGTGTGGTAATCCCGCGGGAACTCAGCATCACCGGCAGAGATCATGGGACCCTTTCTCTTCTCTCGACCTAGAGAACAGAGAGTGAAGGAGTGATCAGCGAGACGACCACAAACGCTCCTGCTGATGGCGTCACATCCTGTGATGACATAATCAAACGATTACTGTCATCTGTTCTTGATCAGCCAACATGTCTGTAGGTTCAGACTAGGATTCAGATGAAGGCTTGAATGAGTGTTCATAGAGTCATCCAACGCTTCCACTGATCACAGGAAGTGTTTCACATTCAGGTGGAAAACTGTCTTTACGAGACTGATCATCTTCAACTCGATGACAACTGTCCACCGACTGAGGTCATGTGACCTGACTGAGAGCTCCTGGACAGCTTGAGGTGAGACTGTCTGGAAGCTGTTTTATTCACTTTTCATGAATGAATAAACAAAAACAAACATATATTCTTTTAAAGTGGAGATGCCACAGAACATGACAACATTACACACAAGCAGCAGCCACATCAGCACTGGACCACACTCCAGGAAGTAAAAACATCCAAAACAACACAACATTTAGGATCTGATGGAGGAGAAAACACCTTCAGCCATCAGCACACAGGCTTTAGAGCTGATTCCACTGTAAATACCCAGATATTTGAGCGTCCTTGAACGCACCTCTAAAGAGTGAAGATACCCTGTGTTTAGGCTCACAGGTTCCTTTGTCATATTGCAGTTATTCCTCTCGGCTCACTCGCTTCCATAACGAATGCGGCGGCGCTCACACCGCGTTTGTCCACAGGGGCCGCCAAAACCAACACACAATGAAAGCTGAATGCACCTTTAAAAAGAGTCACCTGCGACGAGCTGCTCACATCAGCACATTTCAACTCTGCAAGTTCATTTTCAGAGCGAAAGAAATGCCTGAAAGGTGCAAAGTCGACCAACAATCAGCAACGAAGTAAAGCCTGAGTGGTTTCTGGTCGACAGGCCAAAGCACGAACCAGCAGACGGCTGACGGGCTTCAAATTGCTCATCACGCTGACTTTAGGTTGGAGGTTAGAGTCAATATCACAGCGCTAACTGCAGTGAGTAAACACACCGTTGTGAACAGTTCAGACCCTGAGGCGAGTCCAGCGAGCCGCAGAGTTACTGTGAGGACTAACGACGCTGCAGCACCCACAGGCCTGCACTGACTGTCCTTCAGCAGCCTGCTCACTATTCATGTCTGGAAGAAACACAGTTCTGTTTCTCCCTCAGCCCAACACACAGTGCTACTGTCACACACACACACACACACACACACACACACACACACACACACACACACACACACACACACACACACACACACACACACACACACACACACACACACACACACAGAACAACGAGAAAACACAAACACACCTCTAGCAATAGCGAGCCCTTGTGGAAACAGCTGCAGCATCTGTCTATTCCAACAACTGCAACTGTCCTGGGACGCCCGAGGCCAGAAAGACTGTCGCACAGCAGCGTCTCTGCTATTATATGACAGCACAACTGTCTCACACTTGTGTCAGACTCAGTCAAGGAGAAGGGACATAAATGGAAATGAGGTCTTGGAGCATGGGGACAGATTTACTGCCCTCTTGTGACCAAAGGTATGTAAAGCACTGCTGACTTGGTAAAGATCTGTTACAGTGAAGGTCTTTAAGTGACAGTGAAGACATTTAGCTTCCTCAAGAGGCTTCACTGTGTACTTCTACACACTATGAAGGACAGAAAACAGCACTCACTGTCCGTGATGCTATAGTGTGGACCTAGGGAGGTTAAGACATTAAAATCTGACCTGTCTGAATCTCAAACATGTGCTGCTGTCGGTCATGTTTCCAGCTGTGAGAGACAGATTTTCACATGTCCTTTAAGATGGACATTTTCACTCATTCCTGAGACACCGGTCGTCCAGGGATTCAGCCCAACGACCGCAGTGTGTGCAGCAAACATCCGAGCTGGTCCACACATTAGTCTTCCAATAGGAGCACAGAGGCATGCCGGTGTGTCTCCATGGCAGGAAGGAAAAGAGTTATAAAACAGAGAGAGACAGAGGGAACATCCAGACAAGAGCTTGTCACTTTAATTTATGTGAAGCCTTGCATGTGTGTCTGTGTGTGGGTGTGTGTGTGTGGGGGGGGGGTACGTGGGACAAAGAGGAGCTATATTTCACCATGAGAAGCTCTGCTGGTCATCTGCTGGAATACCTGCAGGAAATCACTGCCGCCGTTGTGCAGAACAGCTGTGTTACAGTGTGGACGCACAGCAGCGTCCTACATGTCCACCAGAGACATACATGTAACCACTGCTGGCAGCTGCCCAGTACAACCAGTGCTGGCTCACACAGACATTTGTTTTGTTTGTCTTCATGAATACATTTTGAAATATTACTTCATGTACTTCATGTACTTCATGTACTGCATGTCTTCAGTGTGACTGATTTTCCTTTATGACACGGTTTAGATCGAGATGATGACTATGAATTATTCCTCGCGGCGCCTCGCCCTCATTAATATTACAGCCTCTCTTATGTATTTCTTTCATCTTTTATTGATGATCATTTCTAATGTAATGTTGTTCTGCTAACTGAGACAATTATCTGAGTAAAGCAAACTTTCTATTATTGGAAACTTCATCCCTTCATGTATGTTTAATCATGTGTTCACACCAAATGAAAGACTTCACATCACGCTTCCTCTGCATCTAATCAGCCGTAACTCACTGGAAATGCACCGACTCAACATCAATTAGTCTCCACTTTACCTGTAATTAGCACCGAATTACAAAACTCTTTCCAGGAAACTTTCTAGGAATTACTATCAGGACCCGATGGACCCGTAAAACAAGAGCTGCATTTCATTAGCTGTTCCATCTCCCCTCAGCCATCGTGCTACGCAGGGAGAGCAGAGGGGTCGTGGACTTCAGTGCAATGGCTTTCTGACGTCACGGTAACAGGGGATTCAAACATTTCCACGTTCACTCTGACTCTCTGGACGCTGTCGCACACACTTTTCCTGTTTGTCTAAATGCTGTAAATTGCAGCAGAGAGGAGGAGGAGCTGCAGCCACAGCGGCTGATCTGGGATTCCCTCAAGGGCGAAGGACAATAGGAACGTCGGGCGACCGATGACCCGCAGCTGCTACCTGTCTCAGGTGTTTCTGTGTAAAGATGCTGTTGTTTCCTATCAAAGCTTCAGTGATTGATTGTGTGAACAAAGTGCTGCTTCCTTCCATTGATCACGTGTTTACATGGTTGATTTTTCCTCTCAAGCGTAACAGCCGCACGTCGACATTTTCCCCATCAGCGTTAGTTTCACTTGTGTTTCTGTTGAATTTATTCTGCTTCCTCTAACAAACTCTGTGCTCTCAGCTGGAAACGCCTCCTGCACAGAGACCAGGCAGCACACGTGACTTAAATCGTGACATTAAACTCCTCTGTGTGTGAAACCAGCCCCAGCTCAGTTTCTTCTTCACTCCACCATGTCATTACTGCTCGTGGTGGTGGTTAATGGGCCTCCACCTCCTCCCAGCTTGCTCCTGGCTGTGACTGTGGCCCTGCTAACGGCTAACGGCTAACAGTGCTGCCTGTCCAGCTGATGAATTCCCCTTTAATTATCTTACTCTGCTCACATTATTGAATCTTTCACTGTGATTTCGCCATCGGGGAGACATCATATTTCAGCTTCGCTCACTCGAGGAACGCTGTACATTTTACACACCAACGCCGCAAACGTGTGTGTAAGCCCACGAGGAACAACATTAGCAGACTTGTGAGGACGATCGTGTGACTACATGCAGATGTTTTCACCGAATACACAGAGGTAAAATCAATAGATGAGTGGAACAAAATGTGTGTCCCTCGCTCTTTCACACACACACGCACACACACACACACACACTGGCCTATCCACATGATCCATTATTCTGTGTTCATTACAGTTGAAGGGAGACTAAAAACCAAGTGAGTGATTGTCATTGTGCCACTGAAACCATATTTCAGCTGTCTGGGACGCATTCCAAAACGCTGCTCAAGGCCACGTCCAAACATTTCTCATTACAAGACTGGAAGAGAGTGTGTGTGTGTGTGTGTGTGTGTGTGTGTGTGTGTGTGTGTGTGTGTGTGTGTGTGTGTGTGTGTGTGTGTGTGTGTGTGTGTGTGTGTGTGTGTGTGTGTGTGCGCAGTACAACCTTGGCCACTGATGGCCAGGGTCTGACAGAAGCCATTTGTTAGTTTTATGGTTTCATTGGACTGAGGTCCAATCATTTGTTCTCGTGTGTGCTTCACTCAAACTTACTTGACGTTAGTTTGATTTGGAAGCTGTGTGTGCTGTTGCCTGCTGATGGCTGCGTACGCGGCACATGTATGACACGGTGACGTACACGCTGTCCTGTCTGTAGAGGCACTTGGATTAATCAGGAGGTGGAAGCTGGCGTTTGCTGCAGACAGTCACATGCTCACTGCATTTACAGCTGAGACTATTCATTAATTAATTCATCACTCAACCCACTACTTTTTCATTTATGAAGCGAAAAATGTCAAACTTGCTGGTTACGGCTGCTCCAGCGCGAGGACTTGATTCAGTTTGTAAATCACACAATAAACCGACGTCACGCTGGATGCTGCGTGCCTCTGGCGGGACGATGGACGTTTTATAGACTAAATTAATTATCGGTCGATAAAACCCTCGTTACAGTCACTGATGGTGAAAATAATTGCTCACTGCAGCCAAACTGTGTTCGACAGACATCACGAGAGTTAGCAGCCCATCAGAGCAGTATTTTAAAGACCCAGTATGGTTCAGCTGTAGTGACCTTTGACCCACACTAAGACAAACTGACGTCTGCAGACACAGAGAACGAGAGGCTAAACAGGAGCTAAGCTAATGTAGCTTACTGGCTGTGCTGCACATTGCATTTTTATTGAACCTCCTCTGTCAGATTATAAGACACTCAACAAAAGACAAAGGTCTGCAGGCCTGTCCAGGTTGACGGACGGGCAGAACAAACCGACTTTACTGTCCTGTTAGCAACGAGCTTCCGCACAGCGCTGCGTAAATACGAAGAAGCTTAGAAAGCTACTGTGACTGACCAGCTTTAGCTTTTCTCAGCTAACCAGCATGTTAGCTATTAGCTTGCTAGCTACAGCTGTTCACTAACAAGCCCTGCGAGCAAAGTACTCAGTCCCACGTCAGTCACATTCAGGGAAGAAGCACCAGTTTAAAGGTGATCGACTGACATGTCGTCCAGTACTCATCAATGCTCTTGTATTGATCAGCTGCAGCTTTCAGTTTAACGCCGTTCATTTATTTCTGAAAAGCATTTTTCCTGTGACGTCCTCCCTGGACCACCTGTCCCCCGTGTCTCTTCGCCCTCCTTCCACCGCCTCATTCATTTATTCATGTATTCATTTTTTCATAATCTCAATCACATCCTAAGACGCAGCCGGCGGCGTCCTTCCACCAGCAGCAGCTGACTTCACTTCCACCTCCGTCTTTCTGTCTCCGTCTCCGTCAGAAAGTCTCTGTTCACCAGAGATCATTAATTACGAAGGGAGGCAGGAATGAGTGGGAAAAAAAAAAAAAAACGGTGCTCCTCCATCCACAAATTATAATATCCAGCTCTCCAGGGCACTTTAAATTAAAATAAAACCCAAACAAGATCTGAAAGCTAACGCCGAGCGGCTATATTTGGAACAAGCTCTGCCTTCGCTGAATACAAAATTTCTGCAAACTGTTGCCGGCAGGGAGGCGTTCAGGATCACAGCGAGCGGCGTGCAGCTACGCTTATAAAGAGGTGGTGTCCGCCTCACATGTCCCAGCCTGTCAGGCGTATTAAGAGCAGTGCGCCCTCCCGTCAGGTCACATGTATGTTAACCTCTCCTTCATTTAACAGCGTTACTCAGACCTGAACCACTCTCAGTCCTTGAGCACAGATTCATAATTACAGCAGTTCTTTGTAGTAAAAGCAGTAGTCCTCCTGCTGTGGAGGACAAAATGTGTAACGAGTTGTACTCTGCTTTAACAACGTTAGGATGGAGAAGCCGCCACCTCTTCCTCTGACCTGCAGTTCAATCTGAGAGTGCTTCATGATTCATTTACAGCCTGAAGATTGATAAAAAAGTTATGGGCTGGAGAGACTTAAAATATCTGAAACATCTCTAGACATGGGCGTCGAGACAGAGCAGACAGCAAATTAGCAAAACACACGGCTGAGTCCGGTCCAGCTCCAGAGCTCGACCTCTGGACATCTTCAGCCTGCAGCCGACCCTGGACATGCTGTCTGTGTACAGCTTCAGAGGGACAAGAGGGCGAGGGACAGAAGGACAGGAGGGAAAGGGACAGAGGGACAAGAAGGCTGGAGAAGACAGAGCAGGGCCGACGTCCCTGAAGGGGTCATGTGTACCACGGGGTAAAGCACTGCAGAGCTACATCTCCCAATTATTTTCACTGTTGATCAAGATTCACATCATCTTATTGATCGGCTGATTGATCATTTGATCTATAAAACAGTGAATAATGTCCATCGTTCCTAAAGCTCAAAGCTAGGTGGTTAAACAGCTTGTTTTGACTGTATAAGACGTCAAAGCCGGAAGACATTCAGCCAACGAAATTGATTAATTGATTATTAGTGTCGTTGCATATTAGTTTTACAGAGCCGCTGAGAGCAAACACATTAACAAACACTGAGGAGAAGAAAGACGAGCTAAAAGTCAGACAGGTGCCCTCTGACCACCCTCTGCTGGACGGCCTGTCAGACGAAACCAGCCATCAGCTGATCAGAGCTGACAGCGAGCTGGGTTTAACTGGTCATTACTGCTTTTTACTGGGAAACTCTGTTGAAGTCTGACGCGTTCGAGTCTCTCCGGTCATAAAGAGTTTGATGTGAAAATATTCTGCTGCTTCTCTGATGTTCGCCCTCTCTCTCTCTCCCCTGATTCAGTGAATTAAGAGCTCATTTCAACTAAACCACAGCTGGTGGTTACTGCTGGAGCAGTGGAGGACGAAGCAGGACGGTTTGCTGAGTGTTGTTTTGTTTCTGTCAGCGTGGATGAAGTTTGCTTCATAATGATTAAATCACTGCTTCTGTGAATGGAGTCTGGCTCTGGACAGAGCGATGTGACAGCAGGTTACGGATCTCACTCTTTAACAGAAAGGTCCACCTCTGCGTGGACCCTTTCCATAATGTCCAATGACGTCTGGCTTTGAGTGGACGTGCACAGACACACTGAGGGACTGTACTGCAGCTCATTTCATGGCTACTGGCTGCAGAGCTGTCACTGAACACTGGACCCGCTGTCCCTATTAGTCAAAACAAGGGAAACAGGGTCCATAAACACAGATAACACTGGACCAATGTGTCCCATTTGTGGGGGACGCTGACCTCCTCCAGGACACTGATGCAGTCCAGTGTCCTCGGCTCAAAATCAGCCTGTTAGTCCATCGATGGCATTAGGCCATCAAAAGCCAGATGAACCGAGACTGACGTCCCAAGTTCAGAGTCTTTAAAACACTACCACACCCTCAGTGTGTGTGTGTGTGTGTGTGTGTGTGTGTGTGTGTGTGTGTGTGTGTGTGTGTGTGTGTGTTTGTGTGAGAGAGAGAGCTCCAGATAAACATCGCTGCACCATGGAAACTTAATGTCCTCTCCTCTGCTGGGAAAGCATGCTCAGTCCATCTCTCTGCCCTCTCCTCACACCTCTCACACCCCCCCCCCCACCCCCCCACCCCTCACCCCCCACCCCCCACCCACAAAGCATAGTGTGTATAAGAGCCACGACATCTTACTGTGTCACACCAAATGAATTTCTACAGAGCTCTAATTTGGAGGAAACGCTCATCTTACCCACGGTGAGGAAGGTGCCTGAAGCCGTCACACGCAGCACCAGCGTGAATCACAGGGGAGTGATGGAGATGACAGGAAGCTGTGAAAGCACGCCTGAATGTTTTAGCAAGAAATGTCCTCCGGGAGTCGACGAGGACTCATACATGTACGAGAAAACAGTGAAATAACCTTCATCACAACACCGAGGTTTGATCGTGTTTCCCACCTCCTCTGTCACATCAACGAACCCTGAGTGAACCACAGTGTTTTCAGCGTTTTAAGGTTTCTAATCTTTAAAGGCTGCTAACAACAACAAAGCCAGCGTAAAGCTGGAGAGTGTGAAGGAGGGAGAACAGAGACGCTAACACTCAGACGCTAACAGCGTAGCTACACGAGAACAAGAGGAAACAACAGACTGCAGCCTCACATCACATCATTCAACTCAACACTGAAGTTAAGGAGCATCCGTCAGCTACGCTGGCTCGTCCTTCAGGGGGCCAACCCCAGCTGACGTCAGCTGAGGGGCGGGAACACCTGCACAGGCTGCCAGTCAATCACAGGCTGGCAACCAATCACAATCACACCTCCAAAGCCCTGTTTGAGCTGCAGCTCGTAGACATTAACTGCATGAAAATGAAAAGCAAGTAAAGCAAAAGAGCACGACTGAACCAAGCAGCAACCTCCAGGGCTGCAGTTCCTCAAGTGACCACTAGAGGCTGGCCCCCAAAAGCAAGTCAATTCCCATGGACCCCCACATTAAAAGTTAAAGCTTTGAATAAACATGTTTACAGCCTGGTACAGAGTACAGGAGGTGGATTTTATAGACAACACGCCTGTTTAAATCATATTTAGCTTGAAGCTACATGGCTGCTCTGAGTGACAGCTAGCTGCTAGGTTTCAGACAGCAGGCTAATTTGCTAATTAGCATTGAATACAAAGCATGAACAGTGTTCTGGAGACCTGTGGTGTTGAGCTAAGATAAACAAGCCTTCACAGACGTCCTCTCGCACACAGGAGGTTTACTTTTCTTCTTCTGTGGATTTTCTAAAGCCAAACCTCTCCTCGAGGGTCAGAATCAAGCTGCAGCTTCGTCTTCTTCATTTGTCCCTTTCAGCTGGGCTGCTGGTCATTAGCCTGTCTTATCAACGGCCTGTCCAGTGAAGACGAGGACAGTCCATCAGTGTTTGCTCATGGCAGTTTGGCCTCTGACCGCCAGCTGCTGTCACACATCGTTATCACGCTGCATCGAGTCGTTTGAGTCCTCACAGAAAACAGAGTTATTAGTTAAAGCTCGTATCTGCAGATGTGTTGATGCTGAGTGTTTATGCTGAACTGAAGGATGAAGAGTTCCTTCATGTCTTCTTCAGCTCAGTAAAGTCTTTAAAAGCCTCTTGGATCAGCTGAAAAAGCTTCGTCATTAAGCTGAAAACAGCCTGTTTCTCTGAGCTCAGCAGACTTTTTGGAGATACGTGGTTCTCACAGGACGGCTGCGCTGCACACATGTGATGATCTTATAGAATATGAAGCATTGATGAAGATTAAAGCACCAACAGGATATAAAGGAGCTCAATGAGCTGAAACATCTACAGCAGGAATGTGAATCCACAAACAGCAGGTAGAAAAACACACTTTACTGCGACAGGAGTACTCTTACTGTGAGTACTGTGAGTAAATTTAGCTGACAGGACTAGGATTTACTGTGGTACGGTTTGGAATGCAGGACTTTTACTTGAGGTATTAGTACACTTCCCGGAGTGAAGGATGTGAATACTTCTACCTCTGACAGGACTGATGAAATGAGGAACGAGGGCCTAAAGAAAGGTAGATTTAAGCCCACGTGATGCGCTCATGTGACATCTATCCGCCACTGATGCTGTTTCACGGTCAGTAAACACTGACATTTATCTCTGTATCAACATCAGCCTTTATTGTATTACCACACGTTCTTCTGGACGTCCTCTCTGAGCCTCGGCGGCCGCCAGGAGGCTCATCACGCTGAGAGCAAACCAGCAGCGCTGCAACTGGATCTTCAATCTGATGATCCGTCTTCAAAGAGAATAATAATGTAGGACAGTCTGGAAGAAAAGACAGGTCTTTGTGATGAGAGGAGGGGACGGCTGAGACTAAACCTTCCTTCACTTTTCCCTCCTCTGGTCCTCTGACAGCCTCGTCCTGGATCCATACTGCATGTCCTGTGAGCTTCAGCCTCACCTGCTGCTTTAAAAACCTGAACACTCACATCAGCTCATCCTGGTCCAACATCAAGCTCCGGGACGCTCACTGCATCAATCTGCCAACAGCCGGGATGCGGTTCATCCCCGGTGCCATTAAAGTGGGATGAGAGGCTGCATGATTACAGCGTTAGATGTGCGGGGGGGGCGAGGTTATCAAGCAGCAGCATGATTGAATCCAGCCCCTGAAGACCTGACAGCGAACACACAAGCCTCTTTTTCCAGTTCCACCACTGAATCAGCAACACTCAGGCCCGCCCTCCTCGCACCTTGCAGCCAATGACGGGACAAAACCTGGTCTGAGGCCAGGCATCAATTCCAACTCAGAGAGGAAGTTCTGGTAATTAGAAAGTGATATTTTTGGCTTGTCTGCGCCCAGGACACGTCCTGAAGGTGAGTAATCGGTCTCATTGAGTGAACAGTGGGACGGGATGAGTCAGGATGGAGATCTATTAGCGGACAGTAATCAGCGTGTCACACTGGGCTCTGGGAGGCGGCCAGCTGGATGACTGCTGCTCCTGCTTTGTGCTGCGTCACAAAGCAAACAAACACCGCTGAATGTGCTGAACTGTAAACATCTGCAGCCAATCAAAGCGGCTGAACATCCTGCCGTTCTGTCTCCTCTTCTGTTGGAAAGCATCATCTCGTCTGTTCGACTGTCACTCGTCTCAAACGGTGGAAAGCTCGCTTGAAAGAAAACTCTTCACTATTAAAATATGCAACGCAAAACATTTGCGCCGCAACTAGGGCAGCTGTGACTCTTTGAAATCTGACGCGCATGATTCATTTATCACATAAATACTGGGACACAACTCCAGCATCTCTGTGTAGAAATATAAATGAGGGAGCCAAATTACTGCTGCGACGAAGATGAGACAAAGTCTAACGATTGTTTTAAGTACTCAGGTGGAGAGGTCCTTCAGGGGCTCTGTTCAGACGTGAAAGTCCTCTTCTGATTGGATCCACACAGTCAGACGCTTAGTGACTGATGTCACCTGGTGTGTATGTGCACTCATTCTCTATCATCAACTCAATCTCACAAACGTGTCTACTCAGCGATCAGCTGATCAGCTGAGTCTTTGCCATGTGACCACCAAACATCCTCATTTTGCTGCTTGCTGTCTTGTCCTCCAGACTCCACCAACAGCATTTTGTCTTCCTGATTTGGTCCCAGATTTTGCTGATTTGGTCAGTTTTCCTTCCTTTGTGCTTCTATCATGAGTTAGAGGGGTTTGCAGTGAAAAGGCATCTTCTTTGTTTGTTCTGTCTTTACTGTTGATGTATGAATCAGAGTCTGCACAGCATTTTATTTTGAAAATCTACTGGATTCTCTACACTGTTGCGGTGTCTGACTTCCTGTCTTTGCTCGATCTGCTCTGTGCAGCTCGACGCATCCATCGAAACCCGACTGGGCGAGTATTCTCCGCAGAGCGGCGCGTCTGAAACACGGCCAGAACACACCCAGTGGAACCGCACGCACTGTCTGCGATGGCGGCGATCAGCTCTGTCGGACGCATCGCTGATTGAACGCACCCTTTGAAGTTCAGGCCTAAGACGATGTTCTCAGTCTTGACATGGTCTCAAGCCTGTTTGGACTGTGTAGGTGGTCTTGTTGCATTATGGGTACTGTAAACATGTACTGTCCATCCTGAGGACGGACAGTACAGTGCTCCTCCTCCTCCTCCTCAGTCCTGGTAGGAACAGACTCACAACACTGCAGTGAAACTGATCAGAACTTGGAAGATGGGGTGGCTCATGGCCTGCCTGCTTTCAAAAAAGGCACAACATGCCAAAAATAACAATAATAATAATAATAATAATAATAATACTAGTAAGTCTCCCAGCTGGTGTAAGGTTTACTGAGGGTGAGAATGTGTAGTTCATAAGCAGATGGTGGTTTTAATCCAAATAATTTACTGAAACTGGTCCTTTCCCAGCATACTGTCTAAAAATATGCTCTGCCTGCAGACGGGGGGACGGGGACGGGGGGGGGGGGCAGCATGATGTGCAGATCAGCCTGTTCCTGACTGGAAACATGTTACACCAGTGGTCATGAGTCAACTGGTCTGGGAAAAATGGAGTGGGCCAGGTAATTAACAAGACTGATGTGCTCTGAGGGAAATCCACTCAGCTGAGGAGGCACTTTCAAAGGTGTGTGGTGTGTGTGCGTGTGTGTGTGTGTGTGTGTGTGTGTGTGTGTGCGTGCGTGCGTGTGTGTGTGTCTCTGCCTCCTTGCATGTGTGTGTATTTCTGAATTTCAAAGCTTAAAGTTGCCTCGCTGATAATGAAATCCCACCACCAGAAGTGCCAGCTGCTTATACAAATAACACACAAATCCATAAATAACCATGAGCCCTGATCCACACACTCGTTCTTCTACCTGGCGTCTCAGAAACTCTTTCATCTGTCAACTAGCGTGGATCTCAGGGGACTTGAGTTAAACCTGGGTTCCGTGACCCAGCGGATGTGTAATGTCGCTGCGTATCCGCCACAACAGCGTCCTTAAAGCTGCCGCTCCGTCGGGGACACGAGGAGGACGCTGTGTCACACATGAACTGGAAAGTCTAAACCGTCTCAAGCCCGCAGAATAATTCAGTCCAGCGCCTCGTCAGCTCCTCCAGCATCATTAATGGAGGCGCACTCAGACAGACTGCAGTCCACCTCCGTCTCTGCTTGTTATCCCTGATCTCCTCCGTGCTCTTCATGTCCCCCGTCTCCTCTTAGCCTTTGGCGTGTGAGGCTGACAGCTCAGTGGGCTCCGAGCCAGAGCTGATACTACTGCCTGCTGTAGGTCAGCCTCCCTCTGGGGGGGGCAAACACGCAAAGACAATACGCTTAACAGGAGGCCGTGCCCCGGTGGCTCAGCGGGTCGTGTTCTTGCAGCGCGGCTGGTGTCACATGTCTTCCTCTTTCTCCTGACATGCAGTAATAAAAAAACATGGCTACTGCTGCAGAGCGTGCCAGGCTGCTAAAAGCATGAAGGAAAGGTACTCTCAGCGCGGGCTGTACATTAAGTGATGCATTTAACATCTCTGCAGTGATGGTTAGACTGCATGCACAGGCGCAGTGCATACATACAGGCGCAGGTAACTGAAGCACCTGACAGGTGACAACACTGAGAGCTTTAACTGGGAGCTAAACTACCTCTCATTCCTCCAGTTTAAGGCTGCTGGTATTCTACATGTTTCTAAGCTCGGTCATCTCCTGAAGCTGCTGCAGTTCACACTGAACAGAACTCAAGCAGGAGGAAATGGGGCATTTATTAGGGACTATTTTCAGCGGTGGATTAATATACAAAAGAGCTGCAGTGAGCAGGACGGTGTCATGAGAGCATCACGGCGGCTTCCTGATGTGAAACAGGTGAATCAGAACCGTGTGTGTTCCTGCTGGTTTTGGTGTTTTCATCACATTCGCTGGCCATAAGAAAAACTCATCCTGTCACTGTGTCGGCTGCAGCGCTCCTCAGTTTCCCATCACTCAGACGTACAAACGCCAACTTGTGACGCAGCCATTTTGACCTAAGTGGGTCAAGATGATGCACTTTAAGCGAACACACAACAGGAAGCGCCGCGACCGATTTTTCATGACTGTAACACAGTGTGTGGATCACATCAGCCTCACGGTGGACTGAACTACTCTGCGGCCTGTTTAAACAGTGTCTCATGTGCGTGTATGAGGTTCACGCCCACCCCTGCACAATTAAGATTTCTATATTTTCACATTTCAGGCAGCAGTGGGAGAAAAAAGTTTACTCAGCACCTGTGATGCCACGCAAGGTCGTGCAATCTTAACAAATACATGAAGTACAAATACCTTAACGAATACTTTAAGTGTGAGCAGTTTCATGTGAAAGCAGCAGTGCCGGTTTGTCCCAGCCCCACGTGGTCAGCCTCCATCTAGACGCTTAACTTTTTACAGTGTGCCATTAAGAGATTTGATAGTTTTGAGAAGAATTACACAAGAGATGTTTGGCCTGACTGTGACGTAACTGGAGCTGTTATTTAATTATAAAGCAAAGCCTTATGTAATAAACAGCTAACAGAATCATATTCCAGAGGTCTGGCTTTGCTTCTCGTCTTGAAGCTTCTTGTCAGACAGTCGTGACTCTTTGGAAAGTGACAGATCAAAGAAGTTGGATGGAAAACGTCAGCGGTGACTCAGATTAAAAGCTTGCTTTGCGTTTTCAGGCCATCACAACTTCTTTCCACCATTTTCCAGAAAGAGGCAGGGCCCTGCAGTCTGGAGATGCTGAACTGATATCAAACCAGCATCAAAGTGAATTCTGAAGCCCCAGATTCTGAGTCACCAGATCCTCCAGAACGAGGGGAAACAGAGAACACATGCACTTCAGAAAGCCTGAGACTGACTGGGAGTCAGTGGTGCTACTGGTGTACACACCTGACACACCTCAAATAAACCAACACAGCTGTCTCAGGTGAAGCCTGAGCTCAGAACAGAGCGAGCGCAGCCACGCTGATTCTGTCACACACACACACACACACACACACACACACACACACACACACACACACTCATCACCAGAAGGAATAATCAGCCTGCACGCTCATTTGCATTTCCACCAATTGCAGCAAGTCCCCTGAGCCTGTTCAGCATGTACGGTTATTAATACGACCCCCGAGAAGGAGAGAGAGGATGTGAGGAGTTTGGGGGGTGGGGGGGTCCTCGTGGACAGTGTCCCACATGCTGTAGCCCCCAGCAGGAGCGCCGCCTTCCACTGAAGGTCAGCCCAGGTTATCTGGCCCCCCGCCGCACACTTTTCTCACCCTACATGACAAACAGTGCTCAGTTTGGCTCTTCTCTGCTCTCGCCCCCCCCCACCTCCCCTCTCCTCTCTGCTATCTTTTTTTGGTTCTCTCGGGGCTATGCAAAGAAGCCGGATAATCCTGGCGCATGCAGCCTGCGAGTCTTCTGCAGAGAGCGAGTGGCTCCATCTCCACAGCGACAACCCAAAAACCTGCTGGTGCAGAGTGAGCCGAGACGAGCGAGCGGACAGACGGGCGGACGGACGGACGGACGGACGGAGCGTACCTGGCTCGTGGTCCTGTGCAGGTTGGTGTCCCCCTCTGGCCGAGGCTCTACATGGCAGTGGTGTGTTTGTGCCTGCACATGTGTGTGTGTTGAGGAAGCAGAGGAGAGCTGAGGAGGAGGCGCAGGGTGCAGTGGAGGAGATTGGAGGCAGAGTGCTCAGTGTGAGCTGAGACAGAGCCTGAGCGTCTCCCTCCCTCTCTCTCTCTCTGAGTATAATCCTCTCCACAGTCTACGGGGACGAGCTGCAAATGAACCAGCTCTATCTCTCCCTCTCTCCCTCCACTTCCCTCTTGTTCTGTATCTCGGCTTTGCACATGAGCCCTGAGCAGAATTACCCCCCCCCCGTGCCTCCACCTTGCAGTAGATAAGCCAGAATAGCAGAGAGCACTCTTGCCCTTAATGACTGCCACAACTCTATCGCGCCTTTTTCCCTCCGCTAAGGTCTTTACGGCGCCGCGGCGTCCGGGCTCGCTCGTGTCGCAGTGACTCCTCACGCCGCCGTTCCAGCTGTGCTATTGAGAGAAGCGTGTTTATTGTTTATACAAGCACTTAGGACGCGATAATGCCTCGGCTTGTTTGTGCCGAGGCTTCAGCTGCATTTGAAGTTTTGTGAACTCATTTCTGGCAACGCTTTTAAAGACGCGCTATGCAAATGTTGTTAGTGACTCAGACTATCCTTTATCCCATCTGGAAATGTCTGGCAACATATTAAAACAGGCTGAATGTTTGAGGAGAAAGAGCTCAGCCGCCTCCAGTCGCCTACATTATGTTATTAAACCTATGCTTATGTTAGTAATTCATCCGCTTCATGTAACTGCAGCTTTCCAGCGCTCTCGTGTTTAAAGGCTTCTCCAGCCGAGCTACACAAAGACACTGTTCCACTTAGCACTGCGCTAACGGGCTGTGCTGCTAGCTCTGCTTTCATCTGTGAGGGGTCTCAGATGCACAATATGGCAAAAAGTATGTGGACGATTAATTATAGCAAATTTCAGTTTCAGTTTCAGTTTTTCTTACTCCTAATCTGGGGTTTCGACTGCTGGTTGGACCTGCAAAGCCCTGACCTCCACCCTGCCCCTCTAACATGAACTGGATCACAGACCGTGAGCCGAACATTATGGCCAACATCAGTGCTGGACCTCACTGATGCTCTTGTGGCTGAAGTGGAGCAAATCACTGCAGCAGTTTCCGATAATCCCACGTGGGTGTGATGTTCTGATGTCTGCATACTTTTGGCCATGTTGTGTATCTCTGCCAACACCCCAACACAACAGAGGTGAATAATCTCATCTATGCCGCTCAAAGAATACCAGAAAATGGTGCCAAATGACCATCAGATTTTACCAGAATAACAGAGCAAAGCCCAAAGACTTTCAATTCATATCAGGACAGAGCCCAAAATGCAGGAAGTCATCACGTTTCAGGAGCTGGAATCAGTGAAGTTTTGGCTTAAACTAGGAATAAGTGATTATGAGCATCATAAACAAGTTTGCATTTCGGTTTGGAGGAGGCAGCAGAAGCTTCAAACATCTCAAATGTGATCATTTAACGTCTTCAGGTATTCTTGTGAATACAGCAGGATGTTCTTCATCACTTCCAGATGTCACACCAGGCAGAATTAAGACGTCGTCTCATTACCGCTCTCGTCCGGATACACATACAGTATGCCACCTATTCATGTCATTCACTTCCACTGCTCTTCACTGCTGCAAGTGCAATCAGCGGCATACAGAGCAAATTGGTTGTGATGTTAAGATGAGTTTATTTCCTCCAGCTGGGTTTACAGATCCACGCTGTGACAGCTCCATCCATCTGTACGCGTCTGCCTCTACAGCGTGACTCTGAGTGCGTGTTTAGACCGATTTCCTCTTCCTCCGCGCCCACTCGAACGCTCCCGCTTCCTAATTTAGGCCAAGCGTTCCTCCCCACCCACGCGCTCGGCCCACTGCGTGTATCCGTGATGCTACGGCGCTCCGACGCGTCGAGCCTCTCGCCTCCCCGTGACGGCTGCAGGGTGGAAACGGCGGATTATGAGCGTATCAAATTGGCGAATGTGTTAGCATCACACCAATCGCCTTCACATTTACCCCCACTGGTCAATTATCAGGATAGATAGCTCGCACAGATAATGGCCCTGAACGGCAACTGGACCCGTTTCCTGCTCGGTGGACGGAGGGAGGGGGGAAAGCAAGCATTAGAGATGTTGTGATAAGAAGAAAAAGCTTCTTTCAGCAGAGCTAAAATCAGACGGAGACAGAAAGAAGGGAGAGGCTTTAAAAAAAGGGGGCCTGTATTACTGCAGACTGCCTCTGGATCCAGGCGAGGGGCCCGGGTGGCAGAAATATGGAGGCAGAGGCACACTTGTCATCCCAGTGAAATCACTCTCCAAGGCTGCTGAGGAAGGCGAGAGCTGCACGGTGATGAGATCCTACAGCCTGCGTGTGCGCGCGTGTGCGCGCGTGTGCGCGCGTGTGCGCGCGTGTGCGCGCGTGTGCGTGTGTGTGCGTGCGTGTGCGTGTGTGTGCCATGAACAAGGAAAGCTGCCTGCTGATTACACTGCGCTTCCTTGTGAGCATCTTTGCTCTCACGCCCTCTGCAGATATATCTTCCTCTTAAATCTGCTTCCTCCTCTCTGAACAACACGAGACTCGTGTCGTCAATATTCACTCCGGTGATCCGCAAACCAGCCATTCACTGCAGTGCTATCTGTATTAACTGGCTCTTCTTGTATGGAGTACATTTTCACTGTCTGCCATTTTATTTGGCCGGTAACCTCTAAAATCCCCAGAAATGATCACAGAAATTGGTGATATCACTTGATTAATCAATGAGTTCATCAACAAAAAATTAATTATTTTGATAATGGCTTAGTTGTTTAAGTCATTTCTTACACCAGTGATGACACGCAACAACGATGAATCTGAATTTACTGCTCAGTATGGATTAATCTACTGAGTGTCCTTTACATAAGAAGCAGTGAATAATTGAGCACATGACATGAAAATAGTTTGCTGTTCAGATCTGTTAAATTTTCCATATGCCGTGTTTGTCTCCTCATATTTCTTTCATAATGATCGTGTATGGAAAAAATATCTTTTTGGGCCTGTGGGCATCATGTGAATTCCACCACAATCCATCCACAGCCCGGTGCTGTTCCCGGGGGCTCAGGCCTGAATAGAGAAGACAGAGACTTCGATATGCTTTGAGTGAATTCACCAGCTGACAGCACACCAACAGTCGATCACGGCCACAGAAACAATGAAAGAAGGAGACGAGCTGAGATCCCTCTGAGAAAAGTGACAGAAACAACTCAAAAGTCACAACAACCAACAGTAAAGAACTGCTGTGGGTGAACGAGGCTACGACACGTGAAGATGAAGTGGTTCAGATGTTCTTCTTAAAGTCCAGTAGGCCAAAGATCAGCCATGTTTACTGTTAACGGTGCCAACAACAGCAGGAAGCTCACAGACTTGGTTTATTACCTGAAGCATCAGCATCCAATAAAGCACAGAGAGCTCAGAGTCTCACAAGCGCAATGAAAGCAGCAGAGAGGCACTCAGAGGAACAACAGCAGTAAAGTGCAGTGACGCGACCTGCTGCGTCCAGAGTTACTGAACCAGCAGAGGATGAAGCAGCAGAGGCTGAACCAGCAGAGGCCGGACCAGCACAGGCTGGACCAGGAGAGGCTGAACCAGCAGAGGCAGAACCAGCAGAGGCAGAACCAGGAGAGGCAGAACCAGGAGAGGCTGGACCAGGAGAGGCTGAACCAGCAGAGGCTGAACCAGCAGAGGCAGAACCAGGAGAGGCCGGACCAGCACAGGCTGGACCAGGAGAGGCTGAACCAGCAGAGGCCGAACGAGCAGAGGCTGAACCAGCAGAGGCTGGACCAGCAGAGGCTGGACCAGGAGAGGCTGGACCAGGAGAGGCTGGACCAGGAGAGGCTGAACCAGCAGAGGCTGAGGTGAAGCCTGAGGGGGGTTAGCAGCAGGCTAGCCCCAACAAACACTGAATGAATCCTTCATATCAATTATCAAAGATTTCTTCTGTCTGTTTATATTGTGTGTTTTTTGTTGATGTACGATCGGTGTTTTATTTTGAAAGTTTACCGGATTCTCTACACTGTGTCTGACTTCCTGTCTGGCTCAATGTGCTCAGTGGAGTTTGACAGGTCTCCTGTCTAAACACACTCAGCACATTTTCTCCACGTTTCGGACAAAAACAAGACGTTTGAGGCCATCCTGAGCTCTGGGAAGCACTAACTGACATTTTTTACCATTTTCTAAGATTTTATAGACCAAAAAACAAAAGAATTGATTAATCAAGAAAATAATGGACGGATGAACCGACAATGAAAATAATCTTTAGTTGCAGCCTGATCACATTCATTACACTGAGGCACAGTTAGACATCAAAATAATTGTGGTAATTACAAGATTATTGTAATTATGTTACTGTCAATCAGCTAATGGAATAATTGTTTAATCAGCTGTAGAATCGGCTGTTGGCGTATTTTCAGCTCAAAGAAATCAACAGAAACAGTGAAGGAAACTTTCCTCTTCTGCTCAGGCTGACCTTCATCTCTCTCCTCATCTCAGACGCCCCAGGCTGGACAGGGGCTTTTCACTCGAGGGTCTGATGGGAGTTTCAGGAGGAGCGATCTGACTGATCACCAATGAGTGGCTCTTAAATGTTGTGATTTAGTCATCGATGCGGTCAAGCAGCGCTTCTTTGCTTTCAGCTTGTGTGTCAAAGCTGTCACACCAGATATGAGCTGACGAAGAGGAGGACGAGATCAGAGCTGTCACACAGCACATGTACAAGATACTAGCAGCTAACACGCATGTTCCACATGCAAACACACACGATACATGCAGGCAGCCGCAGACACAGACACTGAAGTCAAGGCTGCTGCAGAGATTCTGGCCAGTTAGAGAGAAGCATTAAGGCCGTTAGCGTCAGGCTAGCAGCTGTGTTTTCATGTTCACACACTGAATCCATTCACTTGTGTTTACATCATCGGTTACTGCATTGATTGTATTTGTCTTTCTTCTCCTTGAAAGTCTTTTTATATAGTTGTGGTGCTACTTTGGATGTTTGTCTCAGCAACAGTAATCAGCTCTCGCTGCTGGACAAACACCACTGTGTTGACTGATGTAGTGCAAACAGCTGTCAGACTGTGGGAATCCTCATCTAATCGAATCTATCTCATCTAATCTACCTGGATTTAAAGCACAGGTACAAGAATAGACATCAGAGTTTGACTGTTTGCTAATAAACAACATTGTTTTATGTTGGGTAAAATGTCAACAACATTATCTAACAAGAGTCCACAGCCACAGAAACACTGAGGCTGTCCTTCAGCACATCAGAGTGCTCGATGCTAACACCAACATGCTAACAGAAACGCTGAGGCTGTCCTTCAGCACATCAGGGAGCTCAATGCTAACACCAACATGCTAACAGAAACACTGAGGCTGTCCTTCAGCACATCAGAGAGCTCGATGCTAACACCAACATGCTAGCAGAAACGAAGAGGCTGTCCTTCAGCACATCAGAGAGCTCGATGCTAACACCAACATGCTCACAAGGACAACGTCGACATGTGGGTGCTCAACAGCTACAGCATTCATCACGTTCTCTATCTTAGATTAATGCGTTAGCATGCTAACATTTTGTGACGGTGGAGCTACGCGATAAGCTACGAGGATCATCAAGGTCATCTGAGGTCATCCTCTGAGGAACATGAACATCTGCATGTCTTTCTCTCTGCTTCCGACAGTGATGCAGGAGTGTGCTGCAGGGTCCAGGGTGTGGTCAGGGCGCAGAGACCCTGCTGTCAGGTGTAGTTAAGGTGCACTAAAGGCCACAGCAGGGGGGGTGACAGACTTTAACCAGCCTGGTCACTCTTTAACCTTACGTTAACGACTCTGATCCCAGGTCTGAAAATCAAACGCTTCATTCAGTCCCAGCTCCAGTAGAGCAGTTTTACTGAAGCTTATTGGTCATGGGCCACAAATCCAGCATCGATGTCACTTCTTTAGTGATTTAAGTCACAAACTGTCTCAGTCTCCATCCATACCATATAATCCTGTAATTTGAGCAAATCAGACCCGATGTCTCCCGTGATGTCGGAGCTGTTCTGCCTACGCATCCAGCATGCACAACTCACAGTAAAAGGGAAATATGAGGCGCCGCGCCTGCAGCACGAGCCGATCTCACACAGACAAACGTGCAGAAACGACGAATTTCATAAAACAAATGAAACGTGCACAGGCAGAGGCACTTCCTTCATCCTGCAGCCTCTCTCCTGTCACAGCAACACACCTTCTACCTGCAACAGCGTGTGTGCTCTGTGCGCCCTGATGTGTGACAGTAATGCCATCTGATAGGCTGCTCCCTGCCAGAGATGTTGCTGAAATAGAAATCCCTCATCAAGGACAAAACGTTACAGCTGTGAGAGAAAAACGTGGAGATGAATGTCTGTGATTCAGTCTTTGAGGGAAAGTTGTCAGATTAGACTCAGTGTATTTCCCTCTGCATTGGAGATGCCAGAATATGAGGGAGCAGCCAAGACCTTGAAGTAACCTCCTCACTCTCTCTCTCTCTTACACACACACACACACACACACACACACACACACACACACACACACACACACACACTGCAAAATCCAAAAGCCCATGACAGTTTCTAATGCTCTTCCTATGGTATGTTAAAAGCTGCACGAGAGGCCGTGTGAGGGGAAATCAGCCCGTGCTTTTATGCAGCACAACAGAAAAAACTCACTTCTCTGAGAAAAAAGCTAAAAGATGCAAGAGTGTGTGCACAAACACAATCTGTGTCTCAGATCACCCTCTGCTGAGGGAGACGTGGAGGCTGCAGCCCGAGAAGCTGATTGGCTGATGTGCCCGACGAGCTGGGAATCAAACTTCAACAAGCGTGCACACACACATGCACGCACACACACACACCGTGGACCTGCTTCAAAGGACTCTTTAAAGTGTAACAGTGAATTCTCTCAGACGCAGTTTGTTTACGGGTTTCCATACGAGACGGAGTCATGGGAAAATAACGATGTTCACGCCGACCCGCAGGGTCTTCAGCTCTGTTAGCAGACCTTTATGCACGGCAGACATGTTGACCTTCTGAAGCAGAAACGCAGAGGTGGAACTAACACAATTAGAAATGGATCCATTACGTGTGCTAAGCTGAGAGGCAGCATGTATGTGCCAGCAGCAGGACCCTGGACCGACACAGCTAAACAGTAATTAATATCGTTAGTTACACCTGAGTCAGACGAGCAGCGTCTGCACTGAAGGAACAAGGCCCTGCTGGGACTTCAAGAGGCACTTCACCCATTTCACACACCAAAGTCAATTTATATTCACAGAGAGCAGCGAGCAAAGCATGAGAGCGACGCCAGTGCCGGTGTCTCAGCTCAGGGTGTGGAGTTCTGAGCTGCATTGTGGGAAATGTAGGATCCAGCCTTCTCAGGGACTAAAATGTCTACAGACTGTAGAGACTGCATCAGTGTGTGCTCTTTGAAGTGATCAGTGAGCAGCCTGAGGTGAACACCATGCAGCTACAGTGTGATGTACCGCCTGAGGTTCGACTGACCTCATCCCGCCGAGGCTCACCTCTCAGGTAACGCTGTGATGCCGCTCAATCAAAAACAGTATTTGACAGTCACTGGGATCTACACCCTGATGAACTACATCACCCCCACACGGGTTACAATCATACATTTTAAGACGATAGCCTCCTTAATTATTCTACTTTTATATTGGACATTATGACCCCTCCCTCACCCCAATGAGACATCATCCAACAAAGCGCTGCTCTGGCCAATCAAACGCATGGACGCACACACTCCTGGTGGATTACTTTGTAATGTAAATGCTGTACGTCTGTGGTTCACTGTGATAACTTCCAAAGTAGTCAAATCCCTCCTGGCATTATAAACCACTGCGCGCTGCTAAAAGATGGATTACTCCCAGTGGAAACCCTGGATGGTGTAACTGGTCCCTGAAGAAGAATGACCCCACCAGGCGGCCCCTTCCCTTTTTAAAACACTGAGGAATCAAAGGATCCAAAAATACCACGAAAACGAACCATATTTAATTCAAAATGTGAACAAAGTAAAGGGCTGCTGCCTGCATCTCGACAAAGGTCATCAGAACACATCACTGTCTGACTTCCCAACTCTTCATCACATTCGCTCCTCGGACCCGACACGCTGCACCTCCTCTGCCTCCTCTGTCTGTAAGAGGAGCCCGGTGTCAGTACAGTCAATGAATGAGTCAATGCTACGTGACGCAGCCGCCGTCTGCTCCATTTCATCCTCTAATTCACTCATCCTGTTGTCTAAAGAGGTAGAAGTACAATAAAATCACATTTCTGACCTCAGCGGACGAACACGCCTCCTCTGACTGGTGCACATGATCAGGAATAAAGCTCACGCCCACAAACAGGAGCATCAGAAACCGGTTTGTCAGTGATGTCACCCTGCGGCTGAGGGTCAGACGGCGCTGCAGGGATCTATCATGGACTGAGTCTGCATGTGTGTGATCATCGGCAGAATAACGTGTGGAAACTGTGATAGCCGTGTCGAGCCACTCCCCGTGCAGGCTGTTCAAATGATGGCCGCCACAGCTCCCACATGAAGTCGTTATCAGCACTTTGCGTCCAGCGACTGTCAACTGGAGAAGAGAATGGGACCAGCTGCTGCTGCGACGCTGTGGTGAGCTGATTTATTAGAGAAAAGCCAGCGCCGTCCCTTCCAGGAGAGGCTCCTCTGCTTACTCCCTCCATTTGTCCTCCACTGTACACAACTTCTGGAGGCTGGGATACAGAAATACTGATGACAGAAGCATAAAAGGCTGCTTCACTTCTTTTATCCTCTTCTCCTTCCCAGACAAGGGAAAGTTCTTTTTCACTCCAAGCCTCTTGCATATAATTTGTCTTCATACAGACGGATTTGCCTTCAAGACACTTTTTTAAAAAGAAAACTCTTCTTCGGCACGCAGTGACAGCCGTCAGCATCTGTCCTCCAACAGCATGATGAAAAAGGTCCTCTGTCCTCGTCTCTCCACATTCCTCTGTGCTGTCCATGTGTTCGTCCGATGCCTCAGGTGGCCAGAGGAAATGAGGTTAAGATAAGATGGCGGCACGTTATAGGAAAGAGAATCTGTCGTGACACAGTTTAGAAGACTTAAAGACTTGTACGTCTTCCTGTTTGTGCGTCATCAGTTGGACGCCAAAGCTGGTCGAGGCAGTCACATTTTGAAGTAGATGAAAGATGTCCTGAACGTGGAGACAATCGTCATGCTTTTAACAGAAGTGCATGTTTCACTCTGACCGGAGCTGACGGCCGGCGTGAGCGACGGCCCTGATCCTGAGCTGGCAGTGGAGCTTCTCATCAGCTGTCTCAGCTCCAGAGGCCTCACTGAATAAATGAAACAACATCCACAGACAGACTGCCAAGATTTTCCTGGGTCAGCTTCTCCGAGCAGAGCGAGCCAAATGAACTGAGACTTATTGTTAATAAATCTCATCGCATCTCTGCAGCGAATGTTTCACTGCTCTGTGATCAGGAGGCCAAAGGTCTTTAATTATCCACTGAAACTCTCCTCTTTCCATTGTCAGATCTCACCTGAGGCTGCGACCACAGAGCGTCCCTTAATGTCCTCTATGACAGCAAAGACAACACAGCTCATTTTAAAGCAGAGGAACGTGTTTCCATGTTGTCACATTCGAGCAGTATTTGCCAAACAGGCTGCAGAGTCACTGCTGTTCGACTGAACGAGCGTCCTTGAACAAGAAACTGAAGCTCTGCCAGCTCCACAGGTGCTGCTCTCAGCCAGCACTTCACTCAAAAGGCAATCGCCACAGGATCATTACGCCCCCTTCAAACAGGACGATCTGGACTCTCTGAAGACGCTGCGAGACACGAGCTGAGTCTCAGCAGCCGCAGACGGACCAGACGGCTGCAGACGGACCAAACGGCCGCAGACGGAGCTCAGAGGCAACAAGAGAGGTCAAATGTTTCATCTGCTTTTAATTTAATTTACAGTAAAGATTACTGTTCATGTATGAGGACGCTGGGACAGGTGAGACTGTCCACTGTTGTCTGTCACTGTGCTTGTTTTCTGTGTGAATATATAACTTTGCTACAAACATTAAAAAAATGAATTTGCATGTTTTTGTCTGGAGGAGTCAATAAAAAGGACTGAGTGGCTGGAAGTCATCTGCAAAGGGATCCTGCTGTGATCAGTGGTGGAATGTAACTGAGTACATTTACTCAAGTACTGGACAACTTTAAGGTACTTAACACATATTATCCAAACAAAATATCAATCAACTGATAAATTATGAAGCATCCTTCAGGATTAAGCTGCCAGCAGCACAAACAGTAGTTAAACTTTGCTCCACCTTTACCTGCTGCAACATTAGGAACACCTGAACGCATCAATAATCATAACACACTGATATGGACCATGCACGAGTACTTTTACTCATTAGACGAGTACTGAGACTATCAGTGAGATATTTCGATATTTTGTGCGTTACATGAATTAATCAATAGATAATGGATAAGGTGAGAATCCAGAGGAGGAGCAGATGCTGGGAAAGGCGGAGGTCTGAGGTGTCAGCAGGTGCCTCCATGTGTCAGCAGGTTTAAGGAAGAGGTTCAGCTTTTTACCGTGAAGCGTTCTGTCAGCGGCAGCTTCACCGCTTTCTTCCACATTGTGCCGAATGCTGAGGCCTCTGGTGTCAAGGATGCATTCAGGTACCTGCAGCCTCTGAGAGGAAGCCACATTTCTCCAAAATGTTGTTTTGACTCATGAAAGGAGTCACAGGAAGGAGCATGGAGGATGAAAGGCAGCACAGTGTGGAGCTGTCAGAGAGCAAAGCAGCCCTCTGGAGAAAGACATCCCTGAGTCAACAGTACAGTCGGCTCAGGCTCACCTGGCGGCTCCGCGGCAGCCGCATCAATCAGCCGAGCGACGTCGGCCCCTCTGCTCCTCAGCTTCCTCCCTCTGCCCTTCATCTCGTCCTCCCTTTCTCCGTCTCTCTTCCATCTGCTTCCAGATGTCAACAAGTTTGATCAGGCTGACGTGGGAAAAGAGCTGTTTGGCTGCCGCTCCTCGCTCTGACAGATCCTCCACCCTGCCGCCTCTCCTTCTCTTTTGCTCCCCAGTCACTTATGATTCCAGCACGCTTGATCTGCTACCCACCTCCACTGCCGCCGCCGCCACCCACCCCCTCTCAAACCCTCCTGTGGAGCTGGAGGGGGGGGGGCTGTGGTGTGTCATTGAGGTGACATGACTCACACAGTCATGCAGCACAAAGAGATAAGTTTGAGATGTTCAAGGACGACTCTGTAGTCTGTGTTTCAAAACGCTCTGCTCAGAATTAATCCTCTCAGCGCAGAAGTGACGGCCTCAGATCGAACCGCGCTGAATTCTAAGATAGCTGCTACTTTTACAATCCTATCTCCAAAACTGTTCAACACATTCCAGCCTCTTCTCACTCTGACACAGATTTGAGCAGCGCGAGCGAGCTGGAGGCTGGAGAGAGGAGGGCGTCATGTAAATCAATAATGATTGGACCAAACCTCCAGTCTGCGCTCTGCCGGCCCCCAGCCTCTTAGATCTGCTCCAGGGTCAGTTTGGAGCTGCAGATAAGAGTCTTTTCTCTGAGAGATGAATGTCTGGTGATCTTTGAAAAACCCAGAGGGCTGTAACAAGGATCCTCTCAGCACCTGGATAAAACATATTCCATCAGGGTGCCTTAAAGACGCTCTTAACGCATTCCCAGCCAATCAAAACAAAGATGGAAGCCAATAAACACGCACACATGAACGCATAAAAAACTATGGAGTGATTAATATGGACAAAAACTTTGACTTCTTCTGTTTCAGCAGCTGGAAAATAATCTTTGCTGAAAGGTGTCTTTAAAAAGTGATGAGTGTCGTTAAATGACCTTCATCAGAGATAATCTGACAGTTGCATTTTTAGACTTTTACCACATTTTTGCCGTTATTTGACGGCATGGCAGCCCTGTAATGACAGAAATGAAATGTCACGAATGTCTTCAACCACTTCACCAACAGCAGCTTCTACACAGCAAAGAGTGTCCATGTGTTCATCTCCTTCATCCAGTCAGGTGTTCACAAAGTGGTGAACTCGCTCCATCCTCTATGAACGACTGAGCCTTTCATACCCAATCAGGATCCTCTCACCTGTCACCTGTCACCAATGAGCCTGTTCACCTGTGGAATGATCCAAACAGGTGTTTTTGTTTTTAAAGCGTGTTGCTGCATCAGATTCACATTCAGCAGATATTTACAGAAATCAATGAAGCTGATGAGCAGAAATATGAAATATATTGACTTTAGGGTGAGTGTGTGTCAGAGAGGATCAGATCAGGTGGTCACTTCCTGTTTGTGGAATCAGGGTTGTAAACATAAACAAAGCCAGATGACTAAGCTGCTGCATTAACTCACTCGAGCTGAACGTAGTCACACTGATGAAATAAACTGACTTCATTGACATGTCTAATCTTTTCATGCTGTGACGTCCTTGTTTCAGGCGAGGCGAGGCGGGCCGCCGCCCCCCCACAGTAAAGCACAGGGGAAATCCTGCTCTGTACGCACCTGCTGGAGTCTACAAGGCTGTCGTGACTGCAGATGAACGGCTGAATATCCTGTAGTGACTTTACTGATCACATCTATGAGGGGGGTATATTTCTTTTTTGCTTTGTGGTTCACATGTAATGATGCACATTTTTGGATAAATCCACCTGAACGTCCCCCCGCCCTCTCATCCTGAAGACAGATTCCCATTCTCCAGCTCAGTGCGTCCACCATGTAAATGAGCTGCAGCTGGCTGAGCGTCTCCCAGCGCTCACTAAGTGGACATCACTGTTTGTGTATTTCAAACCGCTGCATTAACATCCAGCAGACGACCTATAAAGCAGCATCATTGTCTGCATCACTCTTTCCATCTCTCTGACCAGCAGCTGCCTCTGGACGTCCATCAATAGCCCTCTTTCATGCTGCCCCAGATGCAGAGCACAGAGGCAGAGCATGAACAGCCTCCATCTGCACAGGCAGTAAACAAGTGCTGCTGCCAGACGCAACCGACACCAGCAGACACTCACGCCCCCAACCCTCTCAGGCACTCAGCGCTGTCAATATCTGCACTGAAATGCATCTCGAAGACACTTCTAATGTCTTTCAAATGGGCTGCAGCACTTAAAACTGCAGTAACAGCTCAGAGTAACACAATCAGAGGCTTCACCTCAAATCAAACCAAACGAAAAAACAACTTAGAAGACGCTTCAACTCGGTGCCCCAGATTTCAGATCACGCTCACACACTGCAGTGACACAATCAGAGCTAAGGAAAAAAGTACTGAGCGCCAAGGTGGACTTTAACTCTGTAAAGTGAAATCAGAGGCGTCTTTCAGAGACATGCAGGCACAGACAGACGTGCAGCAAAGACAGACAGCATCACAGTGAGGAAGGAGGGGACAGCGGAGGGGGACAGCGGTAGTTTCCCAGCACCCCCAGCGCGTCAGAGAAGGGCACTCAAGTTAGAAATACCTGCAACTACAGAATGGACGGAGAGAGAGGGGACATGCCTGGGAAGGAGGAATTGCCCATTCTCCGCCTCGATGCTCCCGTTCACTGTCCTCTATCGCACCGTCACTTTCTTGTCTTCTTTATGCTTTAACCTCTTCTTTCTTCCCCATTCACTCTCCTCTTCTTCTTCTTCTGCTGGCGTTCCTCCTTGCTTCCCGTCCTCCCTCGCTCCAGTTTTATCCCTTTCGTCTCTGCGGGTCCATGTCCATGAGCCGTGTCAGCGTGTGAGGCGTTTGCTGGGATGGGGACGCTCTGCCTGCGACGGCTGTGAGAGCACGCTGAGCGCAGAGGCGCTCCTAACCATGTCTTAGCATGGCCACTGAACAAACTCATGTTTTATGGATGTGGAGCCCCCCCCCGTCCTGCCTCTCTTAAAGGGCCTGCGCCCCATTCCAGCTGCCTTTGATCTCAGCGCCATCATTATACGCATTGGATTTTAATCGTGTGCTCACATGCGTCTGGGAACACACTGTAGCCCGTATCAGTAATTCAGGACCACGACGTGGGCTCGACGCTCGTCTGTGTGCGGCTGAGGAGGCGAAGCGGCTGATGGAAGGATGAAAAGACATCCAGGCAGATGTTTCTGCGACAGTTCAGCAGACAAATTAATGAATTATGAATTCCAGCTAGCAAAGCGTGGAATAGCAAACACTGACAGCACATCATGAGCGGCGCTGTGTGTGCACATGTGATGCAACACTGCAGCTGATCTGTGTGTGTGTGTGTGTGTGTGTGTGTGTGTGTGTGTGTGTGTGTGTGTGTGTGTTTGCAGGGGCGTGCCCGCAACAGAGGATATTGTCAAAGTAAATCCTGCACCAGCACCGGCTGTAATTCAATCCTGAGTTGAAGGCCATGAATTAATGAGACTGTGTGTGTGTGTGTGTGTGTGTGTGTGTGTGTGTGTGTGTGTGTGTGTGTGTGTGTGTGTGTGTGTTCAGGGTCAGAGGGGCTGTATATCATGGCCACTATCACACCTAATAACAGCACCTCGGGGAGGGGAGAGAGGAAATGCTTCGGCACCACAACACAAGACTGAAGAGAAGAAACAGAAAAAAGAAGAGTTTCTGTCTCAGAGTGTCCTGATAAAAGCAATGAAAACAAAGCTGAATGGACGTGAGGACAGCTCTGCGTGCTGACAGACAGGTGGGGTGGACTGGACGCTGTGCATTAACACAGAGCCGTGTTTGTCGCTCGGTGGCCTGAGCTGACTGTCTGGTAAATAAAACATAGCGATAAATTAAAGATAGCGCTCACTGAGGCCTTGACAGCGCAGACGCTCCCGTGCTCGCCACAACGCTCCGGAGTGTCTTCTCTCTGCCCTTGAGGGACTTGCCCTCACTTTGCTGCACACACACACACGCAGAGACACACCCCCCATGCCACAGGTGGGTAATAGAAAAACATATCAGTGTGATGGACGCTCAGCCTTGGTTTCGCTCTCCTTGAGCGTCGCCTGTGTGGCGACATGCTCGGCACCTTTCCACAGGTTGTCAGGTAATTGGTACAGTAAGTCACAGCTCAGCAGGACAAATCCTGAAGAAAGAGGACGCAATTATGGGACAGGTGAGGGGAATGAGAGCAAGGAAAAAGATGAAGACAGGGGTGCAAAGTTTACTACTGTTTTCCTGAACCTGCATCAGTTTTTTAAATGTCCAACCCTCACAAAGACTGGATTTAGACATGCTTCCCTCTGAGCTGTGGGACATGAAGGGAGGAAGACACAGGGAGAAGATGGCAGCGAAGGAAAGCCTGTGAGAGGAGGAAGAGGAGGAGGAGGAGGAGGAGGAGGCCGAGAGGTGACAGGTGGACAGGCTGAGTGAATGACAGAGCAAGCAGAGATACAGACAGCAGAAAGACAGCTGAAGACAGAAGGAGCAGACGAGGCAGGGGGACAGACAGAGATGACAGGATGATTACAGATTCATGGATTCCTGGTTGACCGCTGACAGCAACAGCAGCTGCTCTCTTGCTACGTCGGGCCAGGGAAGCTGAATAATGAATCGGGACGCAGTCGATGTTCGGGACACATGCGGTAACAGCACATACATCACACAGTGCAGCAGCAATTACACGGAGATGGAGAGGACGAGGCAGGTGGGGGAAACTTCAGAAAGACGGATGCGGTGTCCCTGAAAAGAGCCAGATGTCAGGCAAAGGGACAGCAGTTCAGGTGAGGTGACGGCAGAGACGTGCACAGACTCTGAGGGCCACAAATAAAAGGGGGCGCCGGCGCCTTTTCCCACATCAGGTCACACCAGGACGACACCACTGTCCCATTCGCTGCCATTAGACATGAATCATGGTGGACACACCCAGCCCGTCCTGTTCCTCAGCTGTGTCAATAAAGCTTTGGACGGTGAAGAATGACATCAGCAGTGGTGGAAAGTAATTAAATACATTTACTCAAGTACTGTACTTCAATGCAGCTTTCAGGTACTTCTACTTCAGTTTTCTGCCACTTTACACTTCATGTCTTTGACAACTGCACTCGCTGCAGATTCACATTAACACAAATATAATCAATAAGTTAATCATATGTATTATTACAGCAGCAGCGTATGAAGTTATTATAATGAGCTCCACCTTCAGCAACATTAACCTGATCCACACGTTGATGCATCGATAACTATAATCCCATTACGTTAGTCTGAGATGCATGATGGGTACTTTTACTTCAAGTGCTGTAGGTGTATTTTTATGCTAATACTTCCATGTAAGTAAAGCTGTGACTGTAAAAGAGTACTTCTACACTGCAGTATTGCTACTTGTGGACACGCCTTCTGTCCACCTGTCACTGCTCTTTATTCTCTGCAGTATGTGCACAAAGTACACACTGTACACATCCTGTGTGTTCACACATGAATATGACCGGATGAAAACATGGAGGCTCTCATCACTGTGCTGTTTTCTAGGGTTCAGGTCACGTCGCCTCGTGACAAACAGCAAGCAAACAAACTCTCAGGGACGACAAACTGGTCTTGCTGCCACTTGTGATTTCTCCCTCTGCAAGTAAACATTTGCTCAGGTGAGTTTGTGACAGGTCACTCACCTGTAACAGCCAACAGCTCCCTGACTTCTTTCCAAACCTTGTCCTTTGTGAGGATCCTTAGATCCTACTGTCAGTGACAGGTTGGCGAGGACGAGTTTGCAGAGCTGAACCCATGCAGGACTCTGGACTGGAAGAAGACCACAGAGCAGAGGCAGGATACGCCGGAGGGTTTGCATCTCACAACCAGTCCTGCAGAAGCACATGCAGATATTTGGTGAGGAAAAGAAGAAATAAAGGATGGAAAAGGACTGTGATCAAGTTTCTAAAGGGATATAAATCTTCTCTGAACAGTCAACTGGATGGGGGGGGGGGGCATTACAAAGGGAATGAAATGAGACTGAAGTCACTGCATTCACACCATGATTGGTTTAATTACTTTAACAACAGCCCTGATCTCCACACTGAGCGACACAGACTCTGTCGCATTGGAGGACATTAAAACTCATCTCATCACATCACTCTCGAACATACTGTGTCCGTCAAGTCTGTCATTAAACACTCATCAAGATGAAAGACTTGACTGCGGCTCAAAGGCCTCGTTCACACCGACAGCCCAAACCTGTCGCTGACGCCTACGTCGTTACCACAGCAACCCACGCAGATCACCATCGGCTGGTGATGTCTGATCGGACCGCTCTTAAAGATCTGCCTGAACGAAGCCAGACTATCTTTAACTGGCTGTAATTAGCTGCTTTGTGCTGTGAAGTGGCTGAAAACACCTTTTGTTTCTCGCTGGCTTGGTTTTATTTTTAGCTCTCCTAACGATCAGGCAGACAGACACTTTGATCTTTGCATGAATGTGGGTTTCATCCTAAAAGTGGGTCAGGTAAACACGCATTTATTCTACTGGAGCTCCAGACTCAGCGGACACATTACTGAATGACTGCTGGACATCACTTTAAACGATGATTCAGAGACACAAATACGAGTTCAAAGACCACCAGAGCTGAACAGCTAAATACACAACAGCCACCAGAAGTCAGAAACACTACTACATCCCTCTGTGGAGTTTTATTTTTGGTGTATGATAAGGTTTCTAATGAAAGACTGACAAAATGAGCCTCACACAGGATTTCCAGCTGGCTGTGAACCGTCTGTCCTGCTGTCCTCTCCAACATAGCAGAACTCTGATTAACGTTTGGCAGCAAAAGGAAATCAGTAATCACCTGCCTTCGTCAACGTCACACCTTTGGTCCAAAGAAAACTTCATGAGCGGCTTAATTCTGCTGTCAAAGGGATGAAATCAACAGATTTGGGCACAGGTTGTTTGGATAAACGTGGCCACAGACCAGAACCAACAACTGGCAAAGCTGACGTCACATTCCAGTCAGCCCAGCAGAGCGAGGTCCTGCCATCACCAGTAAATATACAGGAAAGAGCAGCCCACACAGACGCCAACCAATCAGCTTCAGAAGCCTCTGACTGGCTGACCCTCACTTTAACCAATCACACTCCACATGTCTAAACCAAACCAATTACCAGCCAATCAGAAGCAGAGCAGGGCGGGTCATGACTTCGCCGGCACGCTGGCAGAGCTCATGCACTTCAGGAGCAGCCATGAACATCTGAAGGGTTTCATGAACAAATCACGTACACACATCTTCTACGTAAACTGTGTGAACTTATCATCCTGTTAGCATGTGAGCTAATGATCTACCTAAGTGACAACATATCCCAGCATGCACTGTGTCAAAGGTGAAAAAGACTGTACTGTAAACTACACCAGCAGCAGATTGGGCCAAACGCAGCACGTCGTATGAAACTAAAGTAAAATCTGCAGTACGTCAGAAATACCCAGATGTTGTAGTGATTCTCCAGCGTGCATCATTCGCCGAGCTCACAGCGAAATAAATCCACTTCACAGCTTCATACTGCACACCAGTGTGAAAAGTACGTGTTTGTCGGGAGGATGCAGGCGGCTCTGAACGCAGCCACGCTCTCCACGCTTCGCCCAGCTGGTACGAGGCTGACACGAGCATACTCTCATGTCTGGACCATTCACAGCTACACGACTTTCAGCGTGAAAGCAAACAGAAAGCCTGAAAGAAACGAGGTCAAAGCACCTGCTGACAGAAAGGACGAGGTCACGGCGCACAGCTGCACGAGTGTACTCGTCCTGTAAAGAGCCACTCGATGAGGGTTTAAATGAGATCGGTGTCTTTTCACCCCGAGTGGAGCTGTTCAACGAATGAATGGACGAATTAAACGAACAAAAGCTGCAGAGGAAGACAATCGCAAATCCTCCCAACAATAACCCAACCGAAGGTGGAGTCTGAGACGTTAGCACCAAGGCTGCAGCTCAGTTACTTCCATTATTCTGCTGATTACTTTCTCAGTTCATTGATTAGTTTGAAATGAGTGAAAACTGTCCATCGCAGTTTCCAAGGGCCCGAGGAGACGTCTCAAAGGTGTTGTTTTACCAAACCAACAGTCCACAAGCAAAGATATCTGGACAGATAGACTGAAGGGAAGCAGCAAACATTCAGCAGAGAAATCAATCAATCAGGTATTAAAACAGCTGCCGATTAACAGCTGCAGGTCTGATTTAAACAAGAAAACACACACACACACACACAGAAGGTTTGATGTGAGGAGATACAGATTAAAACTTAATTTTATCGACTGACCGGTTACTCAGATAACAGACAGGTTATCAGCAACACTTTGAATAATTTAACTGTCAGCTGGACAAATCTGAGGCTGCAGCTAACAATAATATTAATCTGTCCATTATTTTCTCGTTTGATCGATTAGTTGTTCAGTCTATAAATGTCAGAAAACAGTGAAACATGTCGATCACTGTTTCCCAAAGTCCTCAAATGTCTTTTTGGTCCACAACCCAAAGATATTCAGTTTACTGTCACAGAGGAGCAACCAGGATATATCCAAATTCAAGAGGCTGCAATCAATTTTTAGCTTTTTCTCTTGAAATATTTCTCAAACCAATTAATCGCTAATCAAGACTTGTACTGTAGCAGTAACTGAATACCTTTACACTGCTGTACTGCTACTTTTACTTCAGTAAAGGCTCTGAGTACTTCTACCAGCACTGCAATTTATTCTGAACTAGGTGATTAATGGAGAATAACTGACAAATAACTCATTAATGAAGATAAAAGTTAGTTACAAACTACTAATGACATACTAACACACTCAGACAATTAACCGACCGAGCAGCTGCTAACTGTGTGACGTTAGCTTAATAAAACACCAACTGTTAGCAACAAACACACTAAACTCACCGTTAGCATCTGTACCGCGTTAGCTAACAGTTAGCCAACATCCTTGCTAGCTTGCTAGCTCGCTCACTTCTCCCGCTCCGTCCTGACGACGCAGAAACGATAAAACAATACCATTTCTCCAATCAGGAAACATTTCGCTCTCGTTTGCTCCTTAAACCGCCGCAACTACGTGAAAACTGCGGTATTTTGCTCGGAAACAGCCGTTTGCTTCGACCGAACAAGGAACCGTCAAGTTTGCTCACCCGCCGCGCAGCCGTAGTATCTGTGGGAGTGTTCGATTTGTGTCACCTGGCGGGCTCGCTGGGCGGTGTTTTTGTTTTCTGTTTTTGTTTTTGGTTCCCGCCTCCAAACAGTACTTCACAATATATTATATATAATATAATATTAATATTAAATATTTAATATTAAATTAAATTAAATTAAATTAATGCAAAAAAGGTTTTTTCTTGTAGTTAAAGCCTTTTTTACAGATGTAGGATGTCCACGATCTCCTTAATTTACACATCTCATTTTAATAAGATGTGTGAAAAATAATTAAGTAAGACTTTTATATTAAAGTGATGTTTGGAGCTGTTCAGACATGTGACTGGTGCTTGCCTCCTGACAAAATCCTCCAGGACAAAAATAATAGTTGTGCTCTGCGTTGAGTTTGTGTCCCTTTGGACAGACAGAGGACACGTTTGACGGCTCGTCCTCTCTGAGACATTCACTCAGCCGCCATAACGCCGCCTGGCTGCTCGCGTTAGCCTGCTCCCTTTGAAGCCTCCTGACCAGCTCTGCTCGCCTTTTAGCCCTCAAGTTACTGTACCTGGCCATCTAGGCCAAAAATTTGTTGCCATGGCAACCCCTTCACATGGAGGGCTGCAGCAGCGAGGAAGGGTTACCCGAGCACACTGGTATTTAACCACACATACACACACACACAAAGAGGGTACGATGAGAGTAGGTCAGCTCTTCAGCCTCTGCAGCTCAGAGCAGCTCGCAGGCGTCCAGCAGAGGATCTGTGATCTGAGCCAGGACCCCCCCAGAACCCCCCAGAAACCCCCAGGCCGCCTTTAATGTGGCTCCACTGACAGGCCTGTCAGGACTCAGTCCAGGTTTTTCCACTCGGTCTAGTTTGGGGCTGATAGAGGTTTTATAAACGCTTAATTTAAATCAGGCGGAGCAGCAGCTTCTTTCTGAGCTGCCAGCGGAGGAAGAAGTATCCAGGTCCTTCACCAGAGTAAAAGTACTGATGAAGTACTCCTGTCGCAGTCAAGTGTTCATATTCTATAAGACCATCAGAAGTTCCTTTAGATGAAAATACTTGGAGCATCTTTAAGCTGTTTTATTGCCACTGGAAGGTCTGAACACTCTTTCCTCTGTAATATTTCCTGCTGTGGTTCAGTTAATGACACAGGCAGCATTTAGATGTAAGAATTGTTTGATGTGAAATTATTTATTCAGAATACAAAAGAGAAAATTCAGAAAGAGTATATAAAAGGCAGTAAAATCTGGACAAACAGTAAACTTTGACTGAATGACAGTATCTGTGCACACACTGACATGTCAGCTCTGCAGCTTTGTGCTAAAATGAAAACAGGAAGTGCAAAAATCCAAAGTGACAGAAAACATGTAAACAACCAGCAGGAACCTCGAGGTCACACACGCTTTAACTGACACGTGTGTGCTCTCACATTAGCTGTCGTCTGGTTTTGATGGCAGGAAAAAGGATCACTGCGCTCCATCTGAACCTGAGAAAATGTTTATTCATCATTCAGTGAACTGGAGGATTGATCGTTTCCAATGAGTCTGAACTCAACAGGAACATTTTCACAGGTCACTCAAAGCTCTGACCTCGAGGTCCAGTCACGAGCTTTTTCCAGAGCTTTCAGCACATCTTCCTCAGCAGTAAAGACGTTTCTGTTTGTTCAGCTTTTCATGTAAAACGTTTCTATTAGATATTTGGTTTAAATGTGAGTCCCCTTCACCTTCATTGTGCAAATACAGTGATGAAAGAGTTCCTACAGCACTTAAAGGTTTCTTCTCAATAACATGAGAAACTGTTTTTAGAGACACAAAAAAGACGTGAATGTACAAAACATCAAACAGTCAGAGAGGGAGAATTTACATGCTACATGGCTGCAACCTGGGTGTTTTCAAAACCTCAATTATCTTCAGCGTTAACATCAAAATCCATGAAGTGCACAGCTGAGCAGGCTCTGCCTCGGAGCGCCCTCTGGTGGACACAATCCGTCAGTCCTTCAGTGAAACCTGCTGAAGCCACAATCAAACGCTTCCTCCCGCCGCCTTCATCACGTCCTCGTCCTCCAAATCTCTCCGCGGCGTCACGGATCTGAATCAAAGTGCACGTTAACAAAAAGCTCGACCAGTCTGTCCAACATGGCTAATTAAGGCGTCTCCACGGGGACGGCGGCTCATTAATTAAAAATAAAAAGCCGCAGAGCTGCACGTGGAGTCCAGATAATTAAGAAAGAGAGGGGGGGACAGTGTGCTTCATGTCTGCCGTCACCTCCCAGGAGTCCACGTCTCACAGCCCAGATAACGTTATCGCAGCCTGCACACCTGCGCCGCGCTCGGCTCATCAGCCAATCAGGTCACAGCTCGTTATCGACCGCGCTTAATAGATATCTACACGATCTGATGACCGGGGCTCACACAGGTCTGGGTGACTGATCCCAGGCCAGCTGGAGAGGCTGCATTAAAGGATGATGGGGGGGGGGGTCAAAGCGCGACGCAGACACAGGGGTGTTTGAGGCACACGGGGAGGATGCCCTTGTTGATCTGGTGGAACTCCACCAGCTGCAGGAGGTCGATGAAGAGCGTCAGGCCGTCGTCCATGGTGAAGTACTTCCTGCCTCCCTCCTCGCACTGCGGAGACGAGGACGATCAGTCAGGACGGACAATAAAGACACAATCCTGAAAGAGTGACGTCTACGAGAGAACGAAGGGAACTCACAGGGATGACCAGATAATGTTTGGTCTTCAGCTTGAAACACAGCGAGAGGACGAAGCACTGAGCGTGCTGCTGGCTCTCACGGATGAGGAACATCCTGCAACGCACACACACACACGCAGACACACACGCACACACGCACACACACACACACACACACACACGCACACACACACACACACACGCACGCGCACACATGCAAACAAACAATTCACACATCATTTTCTTGACAGACATTTTCACATGGAAACAAAATGACAGTGAAGTTAAATACTGAGCTGAGCTTAGCGCCTGAAGGAGGCATCGGGCCTCCTCCTGGGGGAGGCGCCGGGCCTCCTCCTGGGGGAGGCGCCGGGCCTCCTCCAGGCTCCTGCACACTGTGCGGTGACGCTCAGCGTGTCGAGGGTCTGTTGAACTCTCGCTCACCGTCTTCGTCAGGCTGCTCAGTTTCAGTTCGGTGACTCATGGCACCAAATGCTCGCAGACGTCGTCACTGCAGAACTCAGCTGCTCTCTGCTCTGTTTTCTGTCTGTTCTCCTCTTTTTTAATCTACCTCGTGTCCTCGTGTGGTTTCCTGCTGTGTTTCCAGCTGTTAGCTTGAGGACGAGCTCGCAGCAGCATCATGTACTGAGGTTTCCTCCAACATTTCGAACACTTTCAGGCTGTTGGACTCAGTCGCGTCGTTTTAACGTTGACTGAAAACTAAAGCTGAATGGCGACGTGTCCACACTCTGTCCCTCAGCTACTCCACACAGAGGACACATCACCTCCTGCATCGACGCAGGACGCTGTCTTTGGGCACACAGAATGGACACACTCACACACAGTGCGTCCTGTAATCGTCCACTCACCCGTCCACCAGGCCCTGCTTCTCGATCAGCCTCTGCGCCTCCTTTCTGGACACGCCGCCATGAAACCACGGCTGGGACTTGTGGATGGCTGCAAGCAGAAAGACATAAAGACGGTGAGGCGGCGGCAAGCGCTCAGTCCTGGACTAGGTCTGTCTGCTCCCATGTGGACTTACAGGAAGGTCTGGCTGCAGAGTTCAGGTTGGGCAGACTGCACCTGAGGGCTTCCCTCCTCTGCATCAGAGGAGCAAAGAGAAGAGAGGTCAAAGGTCACCGCTTCAGACGTCACACTTCACAACACGGCTCTTACTGCTGTCTTCATGCTAACAACGCTGCACTACACTGTGGTGGACTCTTCCAGGCCTTCAATGACCCTTTGAACTGTGTGTCCTCCTCGTCTGACAGACCTCTGTGAGCTCAGCCGGACGAGGGTCCGTGATGTGTTTTACCCCCACCCCTCCTCCTCCACCCCTCCTCACCCTCCAGGCTTGGCCCTCCTCCCTCTCTGCGCTCTGGGCCTCGGTCGGGTTCTGGATGACCCGTCCGCCGGCCTTCCCTGAGAAGTCCATGGCCACCAGGCTCGCCTCCGACTTCGACTGCACGCACACACAGACACACACGCGCGCGGTGAGACAAACAGCATGTATGACAGCAGAAATGTGCGATGACACCACCAAACGAGCGCCAGCCGCCTCGCCGCCTCATGTCTGATGATCTCACTTTGCCATCTGCGAGTCTGGATCCTTCCGGGCTTCGTGGGGCCGACTTGGATAATTGGTAGTTACACTGAAGCTGCTTCCCGTGCTGACCGCACAACACACACACACACACACACACACACACACACACACACACACACACACACACACACACACACACACACACACACACACACACACACACACACAGAACAGATTATTCACTCACTTCAGCGTCGAAGGCTCGTCAAAGCGCCGCAGACGGACGAGGATCATTTCACAAACCTTGAACAACCTGAAAGCTGAAGTCCAACAAGTTCGTGTCTGTTCGTTCTCAGCGCACAAGATCTTCAGGTCCTGAGAGCGAACGGGCTTCCTGGAAGGCTGTGCAAACACACACACATTAAACACACACACAGAACCAACACACACACACTCACACACACACACACACACACACACACACACACACACACACACACACACACACACACACATACTCTCACACACACACACACACACACACACACACACACACACACACACACACACACACACACTCGGTTACCTTGATGCAGAAGCTGAACTCGGCAGGCGCTCCGTACAGTTTGCGGCCGTTCACCACCGCGTACACGTTCAGGTCGTCCAGGTCGGCCACATACTGCAGGTGTCGAGGCTCCTGCTCAAAGACACACACACCTGATCAGTGATTGGTCGACGCGTGAGGAGCACAGCGACACAGTGTGACGCTCGCGGTGGTGATGGCGGCTGACCTTGGAGCAGCCTTTGGTGGAGCAGTAGAGTCCAGAGCGGCGGAGGAAGAAGTAGACCTTCTTCCAGGCTTTGCGGCCGGGCTCTTTGACGTGCAGGAAACCTTGTATCTCCGGACACGTCCCCGACCTCAGCAGGTTCTGCAGAGGACAGAGGACAGAGGACTCGTTAGCGCTTTCCCCAACGAGCTGTGTTTTTGTTTGTGGGATTCAGTGAAAATCAGATTAAACTGTTGTTTTTCAGGCACGTCACAGACGATCAAAACTTCAACAGGATCCATTAAATCTGAAATAATTCATGTTCCAGGGCTGCTCGCACACTGGTGAATCAGAGCGACTGAGGCTCCTGGTTTACCTGAATGAGCTCTGATGATGTCATCCCTCTGCTGACATCAGCGCTGTCGGAGATCATGGACTCCGGGAAGAAGAGCTGCGAGAGGAAGAAGAAGACTGTCATCAAAAAAAAAGACAGAAAATCAATCAATCAATCAATCAATCAATCAATCAATCAATCAATCAATCAATCAATCGTTTTTCAAGCAGAAGCAGAGAAAAAAGCAGCAGAAAGTTTCTCGTTACAGACTGAAATCAAAAAGTTTGTTGCTTTTTTCTGTTTTATTTTGTTGTGAACTGAAAATCTTTGACTTTTAAACTGTCAGTCAAACAAACTGAAGACATCAGTCTGAGCTCGAGGACGGACACTCAGCACATTAAACGTGATGAAGATGGTTGGACCTCTTGGCACACGGCGTGAGTCTGATTCCATGACATCAGAAAGACGCCGTCAGACCCGCCCTCATGGCAGTGAGCCGACAGATCAGATCAGATGTCATGAAACACCTGAGGCGTTAAATCAGCACGTCTGCACCAGCACGCAACCTGTCAGTCACTCAGAACCACTAACCGCCGTGACGTCAGGTCTCGTCTGCGGCGCCCGCAGCTTTAAAGAAATCCTGTTCTGTTACGTAAAGAAGGGCTGGATTTGTCTTTGCACGCTCGCGGCGGGCGAGCTGCAGGCTGCGTACCATTGGCTTCCTGAAGAACTCGTACTTGGCGTAGTTCTTGCAGAAAACCAGCCTCGTGTCGCCTTTGAGAGACCAGGTCCCCCGAACCTCCAGCACGACCTCGTGGTCCTCCAGGCATCTCTCTGCGGAGGCAGAAGGTGTGTGAGCGCGAGCATTTCAAAAGCCTTCATTCACTGAGTCGAGGCGACTCGTCTGTACCCAGGCCCAGCGTGGGATGCAGCTCCAGGAGGGCCCAGTTCTCGTGGTCGCTGCAGTGAGCCGTCTGGACCAGCAGGTGGCACACCTCTCTGGCGGTCGCTCCTGGAGACACCCACACCGACCTGCTGTGGCTGTCCTCGCCGTACACCTTAATCAGCTGCAACGGCAGAGGAAGAAATATTCAGAGTCAGGAAACCACAAGAAAACACACTCCACGAGTCGTCCAATCAGAAGCTTCACGACCTCAAACCTCATTTTCAACACGAGGCATCATCCGCATGCTTTGTGTAACGGCCCTTTAACGTGTTTTGGTCAACAGCACGAGGAACGAGGAAGCGCTGTCATGTGATCTGTGACCGCGAACCTTTGACTGACACGTTTGATGTGAGTGTCTGAACACAACACAACACAAAAAGACAAACTGTGAGGACGGAGCTGCAGCCGCCGTCTCTGCGTCCAACAGGCCTGCACGCTCGTCCTCAGCTCAGACTGATGCTGAGTCACGTCTTCATTCCTCTGTGCAGGTGAATCACAGCCAGGTGTCAGATGTCGCTCTGTGATGAGCTGGAGGAGCGCGTGGCCACGCGTCAGCCCAAGAGGCGGCCATGCAGGTGGACTCCACGTCCCCGCCGCCGCCGCCGAGGTGAAGCAGGTTATTCAAGGGTCAGGACGCCTCTCAGAGGCAGACAGCAGCACGCCTCCAACCAAAGACAACAAACCTGCCCCACCTGAAAGCCGCGGCCGTCAGTCAACAAGTCCCGACTGGTCGGGCGGGTCGACGCCAGACGAGACAAATAAAGTCTGAGCGTGCAGCGCGAGGCTCGCTGAGATGAGTTTGACTGTCAGTCCAACACGAACGAGTCCCTCAACAGCTCATCAGACACAAACCAGACGGCCACAAGTATGTGGACGCAAACACCCTGATGTGACACCTGAACGTGACGCTCTGCTGCAGGACCAGCGAGGTCCAGCACCGAGCAGGTCTGCCTCGCCGTCATCCAGCTGATCCCAGAGCTGAGCTCAGGACTCCTTATGAAGCTGGTTTCATGCTCGTCATCATGTGGAAACACACAAAGCAGGAAACGTCTATCAGCTTCTAACGACGAGGGACACACGATTTCCTGCGACAGTTAATCAATCAATCAATCAATCAATCAACAGGAAAATCAGACAAACTCATCATTTGTGTCGTTTTAATGTCTTCACCTGTCTTTGTCTCAAGATAAGAAAGTGGACGTCACGTCGCCTCGCTTCCATAATGAACTGAGAGAACTGATCACCGGTCATCAGCTCGTATTGATTAAGCCTCGGGCCTCTGCGCACGCCGCCGCCGCTCTTTATGAACCTCTTTAACTTCATTTCTCTGATGACTCAGAGGTTTGTTCTCGCTGATGTGTTTTTCCTTAAACTGTGCAGCCACGTCGACAGTGTGATTAGCATTAGCATTAGCATCATTTCTGTGTCTGTCATCTGTGTCTGTTCATTTCTTTTGAGAGAGTTTTCAGAGCTGAACATCTAATAAATAAGAGCTGAACATGTCTTTCGTTAACTTTCCACACAAGGACAAAGCAGCTCGTGGTGTTAAAAACAGTGTCCACAAACATTTGGCCACTTGTTCACGTTCAGTCTTGATTCGTCTCAGAGCAGCCAGTGGAAAGCTGACTAAGACGCCGTTAAGCTCCTGTTTTCCCTCCTGTTCCAGCAGACGATGGTGATTCACTCGCTGTGAGAAACACCAGCAGCCGGAGCGAAACGAAGCCTGAAGAAACGGCCGCCAGCGTCCACGCTGAGGGCGAAACTCCCGCCGTGAGCGTGACACGGCCGCGTGCTGCTCTAATTACACATGTTTATTCTGGCAGCGTTCACGAGGACAATGAGGCAGCGCAGCCACTGTCAGTCACCTTCATCACCTCCACCTGCCCGCTCAGCAAACAGGTTCAGACACCTTTAACGGACCCGCCGGCTGAAGACGCCCGTCAGAGCCGACAGGTGTGAGGGGACGGACGCAGCACCTGTCCGACAAAGACCTTTAAAAAGCTCACGTTCACTCTGTCCTGAGGCCGCTCACTGCAGGTTTGATCAGCAGGAGGAAGCAGAGCGCTCACTGGGGACTACTTTCAGCGGCGGACTGATACACACCTGCGCACACAGACGGGCCTGTTAGCGGGATACCAGCCTGATTCCTGATGCTGATCCTTCCTGACGTAAACTCAGTGAAAACAGCACGACGTCACTTTCTTTCATGTCTGAGCTCATCGGCTTCGTTCACGTCGTAAAAATCCGTTTATTCAGACACACGGAGACGCGTGACGTCCAGCTCAGTCCAGACTCACAGCGTCTGACGGGACAGCAGGTTTCTGCAGCCGCCGCTGGCTGACGAGGCTTCGGACTTACGTGTTTGTCGCTGGACTGTGGCGGAAGAGAGCCCACGAGGACGGGAGACTTGGAGGGGCTGCACAGCTCTGGGAAAGGGTTTGGGATGGACGGGAAGGAGGAGGACAGGGACTCCAGAGCTTTGGTCCTGAGAGACGAGAGAAGAACAGAAGCAGCAGAATCATTTCAGAGGAAACTGAAGACGTTTCCTGATATTTCACATTTTCTTACTGTCAACAAATCCAAAGAACAGAAGCAGCAGCGAACGCATCGCCTGTGTGGATTCATCCGCCGCTGGAAGTAGTCCCAACAAAAGCTCCTTAGCTTCCTCCTGTTAGTCTGATCAAACCTCAGCCAGCAGCTGCTCCTAAACATCGAACTGAGTGTTTGTGAGTCTTCAATCTGTTTCATGGGGACAGACGTCCACAGCGAGCTAAACGTCTCACGTCGTAAAGCTGTGACGGCTCACGCGTTGATGATGATGATGGTCCCTCCCTCACAGTCATGTGATCCGCTCACGTGATTGATCGGAGCAGCTGTCCGTCATCAGCAGGAACCAACGACTGTTTGTGGACTCACTTTGTTTGTTTTGGTCTTTTCATGAGATTTGTTGACAATAAATCAAATCAGAAACAGCTTCAGCCTCGTCTTCAACTTCTCTCTGTTTCCAGTCACACTGAGGACGACCGTCCTCGTCCTGACTGTCCATCTGATCTCTGATGGATGTGTGTGTGTGTGTGTGTGTGTGTGTGTGTGTGTGTGTGTGTGTGTGTGTGTGTGTGTTACCTCCTCAGGTCAGTTTACTGTAACTTAACTGTGTTTGTGAATTCCTGCTGCATCACGCCAACTCTGTCTGTCTGTCTGTCTGTCTGTCTGTCTGTCTGTCTGTCTGTCTTTCTGCCTGTCTGTCTGTCTGTCTGTCTGTCTGTCTGTCTGTCTGTCTGTCTGTGTCTGTCTCTCTGCCTGTCTGTCTGTCTGTCTGTCTGTCTGTCTGTCTGTCTGTCTGTCTGTCTCTCTCTCTCTCTCTCTCTCCGTCTGTCTGTCTGTCTGTCTGCCTGTCTCTGTCTGTCTGCCTGTCTGTAGACAGAAGACACTGTCCTGCTGCTGAGAACACACTCTGCTCTCAGCTCATGGCTCGTGTCTCGAAGGCGTGGAGCTGTTGAACAGAAACTGGTCTAACGTCAGATGATTTACAGCCTGAGTCACTGACTTTGAGTCAGTCTCCTCCTCCTGAAGTCCATTACTCATGTCCACTGTGGGTGAGTCGAGTGTGTGCGTGCTGTTGGACAGACCTGTTTGAGGTGATGAGGATGGGCTGGGAGCGCCGTACGGACGGGGACTCGGCCGGCGGAGGAGACGCGGCCCGAGCGCCCCCCAACAACGCCTCTGCTCCTCCAGACTTCTCCTTCCTCTCGAACACTTCCATCCAGGGACCGGCCACCTCCATCATGTCACCTGAGGAGACGGAGGGAGGTGAGACACGGACGTCCCCGTGGTGACGAGCAGCCCGTCGGCTCGCCGCCGAAACCCACGTGACTCTGAGAGGAGGGTTAACCTGGACGGACGACGAGGCGGAGCAGCAGAGCTCACTGCTTCAACACCTAATTCATCAATAAACGCTGCGAAATAAACGCAGGACTCGATCCCTCATGACGAAGTAATCAGAGTAAACAGTCAGCAGGTGGAAATTCAGGTTGGCTTTTCTTCTTTGGCTCGCTGCCACTAAAATCTATTTTGAGTGAGTGAAGTCTGACTGAGCTGTTGTTTGTCTCGTGGCGTCTGTTCAGCTGCTTCATCAGACACCTGCCGCAGGTGATTTCACTGCCACTGAAGCTGATGTTCAACCTGCTGGATGGAAGCACAGACGTCGCCGCTGCACAGAACAAACATGAAACCCTGAAAAAGTCGAGTCCTTTTTTTATCAGAAAGCGTTTTTCCTGTTAAAAACACGTCAAACATGGAGGACACGTCTTCACTGACCTTCATCTGTTAGCCTGCAGAGAAAACATCACCTCATTATTGACGAGTCAGTCAGTTTCTGAAGAACTCGCCCGCCGTGCTAACATGCTAACATTGCTAACATGCTGAAGTTTAACAGGTGTTAGCTTCACCTTGTTAGCATGCTAACACAGCTGAAACAGTCGATCAGTCAATGAATTCCCATTAATCTGATAAAAAATGAATTTTTAAAGCAAACGTTGTCTCATTCTTTGACGTCCTCGTCCTGGACGTCATGAAGGAGCCATTTTTAACAAATAAGACACTTTATTTTTTTAAAAAAAAAAGGTGAATCAAGAAAATGATTGAGTGAAAATCTTCAGCAGCTGCAGCTCTAGACGAAGAGTTGGACTGATGAAGAGGATCAATGTTATCAGAAACATGCTGAGGAGGAGACGTCAGAGGACGACTCGTCCTCTGAGGACCATGAATCTAATAAATGACAGTCCATCTGACTGATGCTGAGATCTTCCAGTCTGGACTTCTTATACTGGTTCTATCACAGTTTGCTGTCTCACTGTTCTGTCCTGTCCTGTCCTGTCCTGTCCTGTCCTGTCCTGCCCTGCCCTGCCCTGCCCTGTCCTGTCCTGTCCTGTCCTGCCCTGTCCTGTCCTGTCCTGTCCTGCCCTGCCCTGCCCTGTCCTGTCCTGTCCCGCCCTGTCCTTCCACGCAGATCGAGCAGCAGGTGAGGACCTGATAGCGGTCTACAGGTTTATGCTGAGGCGAGGACAGACAATCTCAGTATGTCCACGTCTCTCCACAGGCAGCAGTGGACAGATGACGTTACCTTTACAAACACAAAGACCTGCGTGCAGCCGTTCAAAGCTGTCCCCGGCAGGTGTGTGTCCCATGTAAAGGTGTGTGAACAGGTGCAGACGTGCAGCCGAATCCAAACTACAGCCTGTTTCCTCAAAGAGCCGACGGGACGGTGGCAGAGGACGTCGTGTCCCGGCTGCAGGGAAGAACCACCATCGGCTCATCTGCTGATTGTATTTGTGATTAACGATCAATACTGATTGAACAGTCACCAACGTGGCTGCAGATCAACTCTCTGCTGATTATTCTGTCGTCCAGACACGTTTTTAACGCTCTGATGTTCGACCATCAGCCCTGATGTCTGTCTCTTTTAATGTCTTTAAGACAAAATGACGGACGGTCCAAACACAAAGACGTCCGGTTTCCTGTGGCAGAAAAGAAAAGCAGCAGATGCTCACAGAGCAGAAGCTCGTCTGGTATTTGGCACTTTTGATCGATTCAGTTATGAAATAATGATCCAAGCTGTTGACGATAGCTGTTGTGTTGACCAACCAATCAGCTGTTTCAGCATCAGAGCTGCCTGTACAACAGATACTGCAGTACCACAGTACAGTATGACGGTGTACGTGTGTACACCTGAGACATGATGAAGAAACACCTGTTATCAGCACCAACACCTGAGTCACTGAGAGACTCTGAGCTGTTTGTGGCAGTGAAGGGAAAAGTCCAGGTGAGCCCTCAGAGCTTCTGCTTCGTCAGATGACGTTCTTCCTCTGACAGGTGGAGAACAACCTGCTTTATGTGTCTATAAACACCGTCTGTGAGTAAATCAATGATCAGAAGGCGGACAGGACCAGCTGAACAAGGTCACTCCAGCTCGTCCTATGAGCCTAAAGTCAAAGCTAGCACAGGTGCAGAAAAACACACACACCTCAGAGAAGCACTCGTGTGTCCTCAGTGGAGCTCGGTCAGATCAAACACACTTTGTCTAAGAGGACAATAGGACAATGCTAACTTCGGCTAACTCCACATCTTCACATGATCTTTGTTTTCGCGGTTGAATCCCGGCTGCACCTGTTGGGACTAGCTTGTTAGCCGCTCCGGTGAAGCCTTACCTGTGATCGCCGTGTGGTCAGTCGGCAGGTTTCAGCTGTCACTCATCGCGTTAATCCCACAGGTGATGCTCAGCTCGGTGTTTTTCCTTCTCTGTGGGAAACTAAACGGGATGCGGCGCCACCACGAAGCGTCGACAACATTATCTGAACGGAGCGGGGCGGCGGGGAGGAGTCTGCCGTCAGGTGTGCACCGTGAGCCCGCCCCCTCCCTCCCGGAGGCCGCTGTTTGGAGGCTTAACGGGCTGACAGGTTCACATATGAGTGACACCTTCCGGGTTCATGTACCTGTGTGTGTCCTTTTCTCTTTTTAATCACAACAGAAACACACACAGGAAATGTACTGAAGTACCGTGATGAAGTACAACTTTAGGTAGAACTACTTGTACTGTACTTGAGTATTTCCAGTTTATGCTACTTAATAATTTACTGCACTACATTTATCGGACAGTTTTAGTCACTTTGCAGATTAGACTGTTTACCAGCTGCATCGATCGTGATATTTACACATTAATGGATCAATAATCAAAACCCAGTAATATCATGTACCATGAAGTAATCTGACATGGACTACTCTCATAATGAGTACTTTTACTTTTAGTAATTAGCACCTCAGGCTAATGGTGGCTAATTTAAAGCTTTGTCTGTCCCTGTCAAACACACAAACAGTAATAATAAAGAATAATCAGGTGACGCTGCCTTCACGCGCGGCTCTCTGTCGCCACCCAGCGGCGGACTGTGGCGCAGAGGACAGGAGCTGCTGATCGACATGTTTTTCTCTGACCTCATAAAGTTTGACCTCTGCTTTAATCTGCACAGAAAAGCGGGTGCAAACAGGTGTTTCCTGCAGACACACCTGGAGGAACCTTATCACCTCTAACAGGTGAAAAGTCCTCCAGAAAATCTTCAAAAGAGAGAAACTGGTTTTATTTTTGACTTTAAAAAATGATTTGAATGACTCAGCAGTTCTCAAAGTAGTACAATTACTCAAGTTCTGTCCTTTAACACAGTTTTAAAGTATTTACTTTCTGCTACTTCACATTTCAGAGGCAAAAAGTGTACTTTTACTGCTTTTTAATGACTTGCAGATTCTGAAGCTGCTTTTTACTTCTGATGCTTCAAAGTAGAAAAAAGTGATGCTAACGCGTGAGCCAAAGGCTGACAGCATCCTGACATTCAGCTGCGAGCGCTGAGCGAGCGCTGAGGAGCTGCAGCCTTCAGTCTGAGCAGGCTGATCTGCTCTTTGGCTTCAGGACTGGAACGTTTTCCAGTGCTCATGTTTTCTAGAGAAACCTTGAATCAGAGACAGACGACTCAAAGATGAAATGATGACTGCGGCTCAGCTGACGTCTGATCACTGGCTGAAGAAAAGGCGACGCAGCACAAACTGTTGGATCAAATCATGTTTATTAATGTGTTCAGGAAATCCCCGCGGAAAGTTTACAGGGGAACTTACAGATTTACAATCATTCTTGACAGAAGTGCCAGCTTGACCCCCCGGTTCGACACTGAGAACGCCTGCTGAATCTAGACCAGTTACCCGCACGCCCGTTCCCTCGACAGGTCTACCGCCGCGGCCTCCGGCTCCTGACAGACCGCTCGCTGCGTCGGCCTTTCGGTCGTTCGCCGCCTGTCAACGGCCGGACATTCGAAGCAGGCTTCCTGTCGCCATGTCTGGACCGTTCACAGTCAAAGAGCCTTCATATTTGGTGCCAATCCTTCATCCCAAGCAGGAAATTAGACCACTGGATGCTTTCAGATTTCAAAATAAAACCAACCGTTGGTGAGAGAAGCCTCTCGGGTGAAAATTCGTATCAGTTCAGGCCCTGCAGGAAACTGTCATGTAGAGGATTTGTCACACTGCTCAGATGCATTTGGTTCAGCAGTCAAAGAACAAGTAGAAATGCTAAAACTAGTTACAGAAAAAAACATGTAACATCTCTGAAAGGAACAACACGTGAAGCTCGTGAACGCATCAGGACACCTGTCTGCTAACCGGCTGACGGACGCTCGAACACTGCCAGGACGAGTCATCGCGCTGAAGGTCGTCTCCAAAACCTAATTTAATCCCGGGAATTAAACACCAGCCACGAACGTCTGGAAAGACAAGACTTGCTGATCTGAATTTGAAGAGGACTGAATTTGAAGATTGTTGGCTTGCCTTGTGCTTCACGGTCTCACTTAGCGGGGAGGAAGGTAGTGTTCGCTGGAGAACCATCGCTAACAGAAACGTCTTAAATTCCAATATAATAAGAAGAAAACAAACAGCATGATTTTCAGATGACACCAGAATGATCGAGGATGGGCCATTCGCTTGTTTTTTGTCCTTTTTCTGTTTTTGATTTGCGTCGACCTGATACAGGTTAAGATGCAATTTACTGAATCTCTGACTGGGTTTGAGGTTTCAAAATCAAGAAGAGGTTAAAATGAACATTTAGCATTCAGTCTACATCAGGTGAACATCTCTAGTTAACATAGATATCTCTACGGGGGTGGGGGGTGGGGGGGCTTGCACCCTTGCTCTTTCTTTGCCGTATGAAAACCATGCTTCCTCTGGAGAGTAAGGGTGGGGGGAGGGGGCCGTGCAAGACTTGGAGTGGGGCAGGCTGGGTGGGGCAGAGGCTGAGTTTGGTGGATGGAGAGAGGGGCTTGAAAACCAGACTGCTGATTCCACAGGAGGTGTGTAAAAGGCACGCCAGGGTCACTCCCACTCCCAGCCAGCACACAGACGCCTTCACACCCACACACTCGCTGAACACACAAGGTACACGCTCACGCACGCACGCACACACACGCCCACACACACACAAGCAGCACAGGCTAGAGCCCCGAGAGCACTGACGAGGGGGGAGAGCGGGAGGGGGGATGAAGGAAGTTCTTGAAAGAAAGAGCCGGGGTTGAGACGGGGTTCGATGGGGCGAGGGGGCCTGGATCCGGTGCTGCCGCTGTGTTGAAACAGAAAAAATAAACAACAAACAAAAATCAAAACTGGTGGAATGGATCATTTCTGGTTCTTCAGCTGGTTGGAGAGCCAGTCCAGGCCCTCGTACAAGCCGTCCCCGCTGGTGGCGCAGGTGGCCTGGATGTACCAGCTGCGCTGGCGGAGGGCGTGCAGGCCCAGCTTGTCTGTGATCTCTGCAGCATTCATGGCGTTGGGGAGATCCTGGAAGAAGAACAGACTGTCCGTCAGCACGCAGCTTTCAGGTCGGCGGCTTACAGACACGTCGGCGTCGCCGAGAGGCCAGACCGACGCTCAACGCGTGACCTCACCTGTTTATTTGCAAACACGAGCAGCACGGCGTCTCTGAGCTCGTCCTCGGCGAGCATTCTGGACAGCTCCTCCCTCGCCTCGTTCACTCTCTCCCGGTCATTGCTGTCCACCACAAAGATGAGCCCTGCAGAGACAGACAGCTGGCGCTGAAGCATCGTTTCACACATCTGTCCTCTTATCAAACATCAGCGTCTGCCAGACGTTTGATTCTCTCTCACATCAAATCTGAGACTCTTCCATTAATAATTCAGTGGAAATTGTTCCTAATGATTAATAAATCTCTTTGACCCAATAAAAGCCTGACGTGGCTCTCTGGGATGAAGTCTGTGGTTCTAACGTGGCCACAACATTTGAGGATCACATCGATAAACTGGGTGTTTAAACGTGAACCTGAGCTCAGCGGTGGAGCTGCCGACGACGCTGTCGAGTGGAAAAAACAGCTCAAGTCAAAAATAAACTCAGAATGTGTCACTGCAGCGAGTGTGAACATCAAAAAAAACACTTGGATCCTGATATCTGACAGCTGGATTCATTCCTTCGTGCTGTCGAGTCACTCTGAGACGAACTCCTAGAAATGATGCAAACGCAGCGTTTTGAGGAGCAGAAAGACTCAAAGTGAAACTTGTCAGACTGCTGGTGCTGCTCTGGCCTCGCAGCCACGTCAGCCTCTGAGAGCTGAAGGAAGAAACCTGCTCGGACATCAGCGACGCCGCTGCAGATTTCCACCTCGAGCCATCGAGTTGATGTTCGACCAAAGTGAACAAAACCACAAAACGTGAAGGAAGAGACGACGGCGAAGGTCAGACCTGAAGACCTGAAGAGTGTGAACGTCCTCGTAGCTGAAGACAAATGAGCCACGAGGACGTTCAGACTCTTCGGTCCTAGACTGTTTGTTCACGTCCTGATTTGTGAGGCGGCGCGTTGTTTTAAATAATTCATCGTCCCTGCAGATGACTGAACGACAAACAGGTTATTTCTGCTGTTTGCTTGGACACCACTGACACACATCTCTCATCATAAAACAAAGATCCTCGCTGAGAGCGTGACAGTGACACCTGTGTCATGTGATGTCAGAGCAACCCAACAGTGCCAGAGAAGACTCGAGCGTCCCTCTGCACTCACTGTCTTTAAGCTCTTTGTCTCGTTCAGAGACAGAGCGGTGCAGTTTGGAAAGGTCAAACCAAACAGAGAGACGCAGGCTGAACTGAGCAGCAGAGCAGCTTCTGTCGTCTGCAGAGGTTCTGCAGGCGCTTTCATGCTTTCATGGCTGATTCGAGCAGCAGGTCCAAACTCTTTGACCTGTGAGCCCTGACACAAACGAGTGTGGAGGCAGAGGTTATGATGCTTTCCACACATATGATGGAGAACATGAGATACGAGGAAGACGGGCCGTCTTTGATCAACGATGCTGTGACTAACTGTCTTTACCAAAAGGATTCACGCGAGCTCGGTATGTGGACGAGGACGTGTCCTGCAGAGACATGTTTGTCTGGTGGAGCGGAGGGAAATGAAGAGGAGCTACAGCAGGACCGAAGCTGTCCGGGTGGAGCTGCTCAATCAGCCAAATCAACTGTAACAGCAAATACGAGCTGAGCAGAGAGTTTACCTGCAGGTTGCATCATCAGTGGGAGACACGAGACAGCGTTAGCACACAGAGGCTTCACACTCTGATCAACTCAATTTCAGGAAATAGTAGAGGAGTGACACAACACGCCCTCTGAGAATTGAACAATAGTGTCTGAGTCATTGCTTGACTAGTTTTTAGATTGTCTCTTATGCAGCAATGAGGCCACCTATAGGCAGCAATGCTCACTGACACCCAGCTCACATAAAGTCCTCCTCACCTTGAGTGTTCTGGAAGTAGTGGCGCCACAGCGGCCTGATTTTGTCCTGACCGCCCACGTCCCACACTGTGAAGCTGATGTTCTTGTATTCTACAGTTTCAACATTAAAACCTGGACAGGAGAGAGAAACACGGATGAGTCACGAAACGACAGAAACATTTCAACAGTTCAGGCTCTGAATGCTGACGGTCGACGTGCCGACGCTCCATCCAGCTCAACGCTTCCATGATCACAGACTTTAAATGTAATGCCTCTCGCTCAGCAGGTGAGTCTAACACTTCAGAGCTGAGAAGATTTTGTCCATGACATAAAAACTATACACACTAATCAGATCTCTGGTCAGATTCATGATCTCTTCTACGTATTATTTGATTAGGTCATTCCTGATTTATGTCATTGTTTTACCCATTTTAGATTGTATTTTATTTAGGCCAAGTTCAAGTAGACCTGATCATGTCCACACAACATTTAAACAGGACGAATGAGCAGGATTTCCCTAAAAACATGACGCAGAGACTCATACAAAAACAGTCCCTGTCATTCATCACTTCTCTGGAGGCGCGTGGCTGTGTCTGCATCTGACACCCTGACCTGCGCTCGTCTTCAGGTGGGGCTATTGGCTATCAGCGATTGGCTGAGGTTTGGCCTCTGCAGCAGCAGAGAGATGAAATGAAAACAGTGTGTGGAGCCTCAGAATTCTCACATCAAACACATTTGGTGAGTTTCACTTTGCGTCTGTGCAGTTTGAATGAACGAGGATTTAAGTTTGTCTTAAGAGACAAACCTGAAAGCAGAAGGTGCAGGTATTTTCCTGAAAAGATGGAAGAACAGTGAGTTTGTTTGTTTGTTTGTTTGTTTGTTTGTCTGTTTGTCTGTTAGGCTACGGCTGGTAATGGAAATGTGAACCCCAGCCTACATTTTCTCATTTTGCTGTGTTTGTAACCTTTTTGGGTGTCAACCTGTGGGCAGCTGGATGTGTCACCACCAGCCAATAACAACGCCCCACACTGACCAGGGATCAGATCATAAGACGAGGCTGAGCTGGACCAGTTTTCAAACCACAAGCAGCAAATCCTCTTTCAGTCTCTAACAGCTCTGCCATCTTTTGTTAACGCAGATCAGATTTTTCAGATTAACATATTCAGCATAAATCCAAAATCTCAATATTGTATTGATGCTAATATGAAAACCATTCAGATGATCCAACAAGCTGTGAATTTAGGAAATCACTGAAAAAACACAAGTGAACAAAAGGGATGAATCCACAGAGATCCTTACCAATGGTGGGAATGGTGGTGACTATCTCTCCAAGCTTCAGTTTATATAGGATGGTTGTTTTTCCTGCAGCATCGAGCCCGACCATAAGAATCCTCATCTCTTTTTTGCCAAATAGGCCCTTGAATAAGCTTGCAAATACATTCCCCATGGTGACAAAGCTGCCAAAGAGAGAGAAACAGGGTTAGGAGAGTATTTCAGCTTCACCTGTCCATGAGAGCGGTGGACAACACGTTTCATCTCTGTGGGACAGGTCAAAAAGACACCAATGAATGAACACAGGTTGATGGCGGCCGCGTCTCTGGCGGAGGAAAAGGCCAAACGGAGGCGCGATGAACGTAACTTGGCTGGAACACAAGGGAGATGTTTACTTAAGCTCGTGGTTAAACATTCAGCTTACGGTTTCTGGCTATACATTACCCGCCAGCCCAATCCGTCCACAACATCAAACATTACCTGACGCTTCTCTGCGTTAACTTCACAGCACACGTCTTTAGTTCGCATTAATAATACTAAAATTTCACTAATTAGCGGCTAAAAATCATATTTGTCACATTGTCAACCCGGATCAACTGAAAGCTAACTGATCACCAGATAAGAGAGGCCTGTTCCAGCTGGCAAACTATGCCCGAGCACTAGCGGCCAGGATAATGTTACTGTAGGTGTGAGCTGTCACAAGACGCTGGCTAACAACACCTCGACCTTAAGAGCAGGCCGACGATCCCGCAAACGTTAAACTCCGCATCCCAGCTGGCAAAATATCAAGTAAAAGCGCCGAGTACGGAGGGACTCATTGAGTATTTTAAATATGTGAATAGCCGAAGTTGGGTAGCGTTAGCTGGTTCGTACTACTCGAAGCAGTTAACAGTTAGCTTCCCTTAGGGCGGATGCTTCAGATAGCTAGCTTGCTAGCTTATGCTAGCTTGCTGATAACGGGCGACAAAATCTCGCGACCGTTAATCGTCGAAAGAGCTCCGCCGTTTACAATACACGGCGGCACATTAGTAACATAACCGACGCTCACACGTTGTGTCCACCGCCGGTGATTTTTAAATGCAGTATTCTGTAAAATCAACAGTGACAGTTCTTTGATCTGTTCCGTTACAGGAACTGGTTCAACGGGCTGGCTAACGCCGCTCCGGTTAGCTAAATGCCGCGTCACAGTAAAGACAGAGCACCGTGACGTCATGTTAAATGCCAGAGAAATCGAGTCGTTCGTGCAGAACAAAAGTCAGTTCACATATGAGTACATTTGAGGATAAAAACAGCGCGTTTATGCGGAGTATTACCTTTAGAAATACAGCTTCTCGATCTTTCCGTTATCTTTCACTGTCACTCCAAAATGGCGTCTTGCGCAACCAGGGAGACACCGGCGTACGGGCACTTCCCACTATCGAATTTGGTCCAATCACAGCACAAGTAGTGTCACACATAACCCGCCTCTATTCTCCTGCTGTCCAATCACAGAGTCAGCAAGTCCCTGAGCGCACATTGCACAAAATGTCGAGGAAGTGAAGCGCACACAAGTTTATTCAAGTTTCAGCCACAATGAACAACAAGACCGACGAGACTTTTGTCTATTGCTTCTTGTAAAAACGACGTGTGAACAAAACTCCAGCTGATCCAAATGTTTCTGATGCCGGATTGTCCCTGAACAATATGAACTTTAGGGCCAAAAGTGGACACGTGACCAGTGGCTGTTGTTTTATGGCCTGGGCTCGGCCCTTCAGTTCAATCATGAGCCTCAAACTCAGTGGCAACAGTTTGTGTTTGTCTGTTTCCTGTTTCTGGACAAAGCGGCTCCGTACAGAAATGTTTTTTCCAGTTGAAGAAGCTGCCTGGTCTGCACAGAGCTCTGACCTCAGACCTCATCCAACACCTTTGTTAAACACTGGATCACAGACTGAGAGTCAAACCCGATCAGAGACCGGGTCCACATGTGAAACCAGTTTGTGGCTGTCAAAGCAGCAGATTAATGTCCACTGTTTTGTAATGACGTGCTGAATGAAGTCAAATCCTAAATGTGACACAGATTCTTAACATTTTTAATGCATAACTAAAATCAGTCGTGTTTCCTCCCTTGTTTTCGTCCATTTTGCTTTGCTGATGGGACGTCTGTTGGATCAGCTGCTCTGAGGCCGGGCACACAGCCCTTCAGTACTGTGTTTACCCTGAACAATTTCTGACACCTGCTGAAAGTCAGCACCATCCCTGATCAGCCCCGGCGGACTGTCACATTAGGATTCTTGGTGCATTTTGTTTCAGGCCAGATGGATCGGCCGTCCTAACCCTCACATAAAGAATCATGTTATAGAGTTAGAAAAGCAACAGTTGTGATGTTGTGGCCAAAAAAAGGTGGCTGGCCATGTTTAAATATTTGCTTTAGGAGGAACTGCTGGGACGACCCACATTCCTCAAACACATCACATCTTATCTGAAAACAGCAGCTTCACTGAACCACGAGGCTGTCAGCATGACGGTGTGTTTCAAAGCTGAACTGGTTATTTATATGTTGAGGTGGTAGAATTCAACACCGTCAGCCTATCACATCTCTACCACATGGTTTTAATTGTTGAATGCAAACAGACTCCGGCGTCCTGTCTCTGGACTCAGGCTGGTGAATGTCTCCTAAAGGTTTGAGGTCTGGACCTCCTCTGTGTTACAGCAGCATCTTCATCATTTTGTGTTTGTGATGGACAGTTCGGTCTCCTGTCTCCCTCTGTGGACTGAAGCTGGAGGACACAGTGAAAGAAGGACCAAGCAGAAGAGAGCAGCGTCTTCACCTCGGAGGTCATTTTTTATTAAGATAGAAAAGATCTGCAGCATTCAAGTATGAAAGTCTTCAGGGCTCACATTGTGTTCTGACAGTTAATCATTGTCTCAAGCAGCCTCACTCGTTCTAAAGCTGAAAAGGCACCAAACAACATGACAAACTCCAGTTTCCAGGTCACAGAGGAAACAAAGGGATATTAGAAAAAATAAACAAGTGAAGAATCTTCTTTAAAACTAGAAAATCAGCTTAAAAATCACATCACAAACGGATTCCTGCCAAAAGCTGCATGCTCACATTCACGCCTTCATGTCCACATGGCTCAGAAACAATCAACGCTTCAGTTAGTGCAAAGAAACACAGAAAGAAGAAAACGTCTCATTCTCGAAGTTCCAGCTTTCCGTCTCTGACTCTCCACCTCCACCGCTGACATCTGTCAGGAGCAGGAACACAGCGCAGCCACAGACACGACTCCTTGACCTCTTGCTCAAAGGACACCGTCTTCCTGTCCAGGGTCTCCAGCGTGAAGGCTTTTCCTGAGATCTGAACGACAGACGAGATCGCTCAGGTGGATTTTGGTTGGATTTCGTTGAATATCCAGAGGTAAAAAGGTACTCCCACTTCATGCTGCTTTATATATTCTACCAAGTACTCGTGCCTGAATGTCGCAGCCTGTTTTCAGTGCAGATGAATTTGCTTCAAGTGTGATCACAGCTGATGTTAAATAACATTAGCTTGCATGCTAACACAAACAAATTGCAAACTGTTATATTTTATAAATGCTGTTTTCCTTTCATTGGTTTCTGGAGCCTGAACTCCTCACAGACAGTGAAGAAGACAAGGATCGATGTTCACAAACTGAGCTCTGAATTGATCTGTTCCACACAAAAGAAAACCTTCAAAATCACTTTGACAAATAACCCAAATTAACAATACGGCTCTCTCAAAGCTTTTGCTAAAATCAACACTTGGACATTATGAGCTGAACCCTGTCCTCTTATTGAGGACAAGGACACTTTTTAGTCCTTTCGAGACCTGCAGGGCTGCCTTATCTAATGTGAATCTTCAGGCTGTGTGCGACTGTTTAGGCCTCATCTGCTAACTAATCAGTCTCTTACCTGATCACTGATGCCGATAGCAACATGGCTGACTTTGACCTGCCGGCGTTCACGGATCCTCAGACACTCGCCCTGCACGTTCTCGATCCAGATGTCAACACCTGCAGCGTCAGAGCAGCGAAGACAATGAAAACAGAAGTCGGCCAGCGTCTAACGCAGTGACGCAAGTCTGCCATCTTACCTTCGAAGCAGTACGAAGGCGGCTGATGTGCTGAGGCCAACCACTCCAAGCATCCGTCCGCCTGACTGTTGCAGGAGGAAAAGACTCCCGAGCTCAGATCATCGGACGAATGCTCAGAGTCCTTCAAGATGGAGAGAAATGCTTTATTTTTCAGGGAGTAATTCCACGTGTACAGCACACACACCTGCAGCTATGGACACACACCTCCTCTGAGGCATCCATCTGCGACGTGTCCGAGCAGCTGAAGCAGGACGGGGGGTCGTCTCGAGGTTCGGGGGACGGGGTCTGGATTGTGGTGCCTATTGCTACATCTAGTGAGAGACAGCATGTTAGTTTGTGTTAGCAGCAGACGATATGCAGTTTTTAAGGGGTGTGAACATCAAACACCTGCGGGGCTGTTTGTGAAACCCTCTGTGGTGTAACCGTATCTGTCATGTCTGATGGCAGCTCAGAGGTTTCAACTCCTCGCTAAGCCATGAGCAAAATCTGCAGCTGTGTTCAGCATTGAAAGGAGAAATTTATACAGCAACCAACAACTCATCCAACGTTCATACAGCATGTGAGCAGTGCATTAAAAGAGCACTCCTCAGATTTGACAGTGAACTCCCACAATGCTGTTGGACTCATGATGGAGAGTTTGAAAAAGAAGATCACAATCAATGCAGCAGGATACGATGCACTATTGTCTTGTTAATTCCAAGCATTCTTCTGGTGCCTACATTACCCACAATGCAACACGACTGCCAGCAGGTCAGGATTTGGGTGTGATATGCTAGTACCAGCTAATGTAGCCTCAAGCCTCCAGCAGAGATGAGGAGCAGCTCCAGAGGTCGAACAACCACTGACTGTGAATAAAGATGGACGACGCGTCTCCACGAAGCCAAAATACGCTGAATACAGACGTTACTCTATAAACAGTTCTCAGAAACAAGTCCTCCATGACCACTTCACTCGGAGCAGCTGTCAATCACAGCCCTCAATTATGACATCACATCTCCTCTGTTGTGTCGTCCATCTTTAAATACAGTCACTAACAACAACTAGCGCTGACTCACGTGATGTCATTTGACCTCATGCAGAAACGTGAGCCACAAAAGGCTTCAAACGACTCCTGAAGACCAGTTTACAGTGTGAGGAGTACCATCGATGGAGTTCCTCTGTGAGACGACTGGAAAGACTCTGAATCCATCCTTAAAATGTTCTTTAAATGTGTCTCAGAGAGGAGAGGCTCTGGACTCACTCAGCTGTGCTATCAGCTGATGAGATGCAGTGTCTGCTAACGTGCAGCGGCAGCAGACGGACTGAACTGATTCTGGACTCGTACCCAGTCCAGCAGGACCGCGTTGACCCTGCTGAGCAGTTTTCTGACTCACCGTCTCTGAGGTATTCCAGCTCCGCCTCTGATCCCCATGAAGTGTCATTTGTCTGTTGAGCTTTCTGCAGCAAAGGGAAAAGACCTCGGAGAGCACGAAGGTACCCTGTCGACATGGAGGAGTCCCACTCTTCCTCCTCCTCCTCTTCCTCCTCTTCATTTCCCCCCTCTTCCCAGTCCCCCTCATAGTCTCTGTCAGTTTTCAGCCACTTTTCCTGAACATATTCCTCCTCTGCCATGTAGATGTCAACCTCTGAATCAGACCAGGTGTCCCAGTCTCTTTCACCTGTGGCGTATTCATCCTGCAGGGAGTTTGGCCGGGACTCCCATCCCCTCGTTAAGGAATCTGTCTCCTCTTCAGAGTCTGTGTCACCGTCTTTCCAGTCATCGCTGTCCTCGTCCACTGCTGTGGTCCTCCAGGGGCTCACCCAGTACATTGTGGGTGCTGAGGGGGCAGCTGATGGTCCAGTCAGGGTGACGGGGATCTCAGGGGACAAAGAGCAGGAGGCGTCTTCATTCTGGCTCTTGCCGTGATACAGTGTCTCACAGGCACGTTTGATGGACCAGGGACTCAGACCTCCAACTGTGGACCAAATGTGCACTTTCAGTGATGCAGAAAACATCCCAACAACAGTCACTAACAGATCACAGCTTTTTGGTTGACACACTGATTCTGTGTTTTTACAGGCAATCACATCTCTCCAATGACAAAAACTTGGTTTGGAGTGCCTCAGGGATCTGTCCTCGGCTCATATTTATTTTCCTACACTCGCTCCTTGTTACATTTTTCTCTTCCTTGGTATCGCCTTCAATCTTTATGCTGATGACACGCAGCTATTCTGACTCATTTGTGATCCGGATAACGTATCCAGATACAGATCCCACTTTAATATCAGGTGTAAAAGAGGTCAGAAGAAGAGCTGAGTCAAGTCATTTGTATTGTGTTTATGTAAAACATTATTGCTTGCTCTTCACTTGTTTTAATGCTGTAAACCCCATCATCTTTGTTCAGAAACGTGCTCCAGAAATAAAGTTTATTTTGAATAGCTAACCCATCAACCTGCTCTGAGGGCCTTGGTGGTTTTCCTCCTGAGCTCCTTGGCCGATGCTCGTCTGTCAGGGTCTTTCTGGAGTCCGGCTCTGAACACTTTGGCCGTGAAGTTATTACAGTTGGACGGCACCTCCCAGAGCGGCGGAGGCGCATTGACAATCTGACAAACAAGAAAGAAGTGTGAGAAAACCTCCTGCAGTTCTTTCCACTGCAGGACGGAGACACAGACTCACCTGGAGACACAGCGGATGGGAGTAGTAGCGTATCCACGGGTGGCATCCATTGAGCATGTGCAGCAGCATACAGCAGCCGCTCCACACGTCGGCCTTGGCGCAGAGCCGGTCCCCTCGTGCCACCTCGGGGGCCATGTGGGTCTCTGTGCCGGGGAGGGCAGCTCCTGGGGCAAACAGCACACCGTGAACTGTGACTTTAAACATGTTGTTTGCATGTTTTCAGCAGATTTTACAGTCAAAGCTGTTTCCTGTACGCTGCCTTTGTGTTCATCTTCAGCTTTCTGTCACATTTCTCTCAGTAAGAAAAGTTCAGTGAAGTTTGATCAATGGAAAACGTATAAAAGATGGAAGTAACTTTTTACCGCAGACGTTTCAGAGCTTACTCACCCCTGAAAGCCTCGGAGCTCCAGCCATTGTCATCTAATGTCTCTGAGAGACCAAAGTCACAGAGGAATGTGTCTCTGCAGTCTGCAGACAGCAGCACATTGTCAACTGGAATAAAATCAACACACAGGATTTAGTGAGACAGCTTGTTTTCATTTGGTGCTCATTATGAAAGAGTTGACTGAGAAATCAGGAGGCTGTCAGGGGCTGTCAGGCTGACGGGCTCACGGGGGGCTGAAGCCTCTGCAGCCTCTGCAGAGCCTGAACAGCCGTCTTCAGGTAGCACGAGGTAACATCTTCAAAGATAAAGCACGCTTTTCTTTCCACCTTTCAGGAAGATCTGATACGATGAGACGGTTAAGTTGACTCAAACCACAACGGAGGGGCCTAATTTGAGCGAGCCCCTTCCAACTCAATCCTCTCAGCAGGGATTACTGAGGGTTTAGGGGAGAGGTGTCACTTCAGGATTAGTTACCAACACTGGGGATGCTATCTGACAGCAGAACCAGCAGCTCCAGGCTTCACTGGGCTCCCTCCCAGTCAGCACTGCTGATAGCATCAAAGCTACTATCAGGGCAGGCAGAGATGGGACACTGCAGAGACTAAAGCTGAATCCAAGCATATGCATGTCTACAGTAATACAAATGAATAAAAAGCTGGTTAATAAAGTGATTCTACACTAAAGAAAACTGCTCACAATGTCACACCTGACTGGAGCTGTCAGATACATGTAGTGGTAAACACATTACCCTCCCTGCAGATCTAAGAACAGTATTTCAAGCTGCATTAACTGATTTTTGATTAATTTGCACTTAAATCTTTCCTAAACATAAACAGGTCGTGTTGTTGCCTAAACCTCAACAAACTGCGACAGAAAAGTGAAAATAAAAAGTCTGAAAGAATAAAATCGGGTTTCACAGAGGAGCCCGTCTCCAACGCTTGACTTTAAACATTCATTTGAGGGTAACAAGTGGGTTAAAATAAATAAATGAACACAAATTCACATTTGATTTCATGAATGGAAAACTTCACCACAGAGACTAAAGCTGTCGTTCGTACCAGGCTGTAAACATGTTTAATCGGATAAGAATTTTAATAAGGGGTCTATGGGAAACGACTCACTTATGGAGCCAGCCTCAAGTGGCCTTTTGAGGAACTGCAGGTTTTGGCCTGCGCTGGCTTCTACAACGAGAACATACCTTTGACGTCCAGGTGAAGGACCTTCCTATGGTGCAGGTGCTCTAGTGCCCCCAGTGCCTGATGAAGGTAGTGCAGGGCCAGATCTTCTGGCAGGGAGTTCATCTCTTTCAGAAGCTGGGCCAGACATCCTGAACAGGTTTGGACAAATCGTTCATTTAGAGCACTATTTTCATGCTCACGTGGACATCTTTGTGCTATTTCTTGTGGAGTAAGCTCACCTGGCTTCATGTCCATGAAGAGCACGATGTTGAGCCCCTCCCTCACGGCGCCAAAGAGCTCGACAACACGAGGAGAGTGGAGAGCGCTCCACGTGCTCACCTCCTCGCTGCTGAAGTGACTCAGTGGAATCTGAGACCGGAGAGGAGATGAGGTCATTTCAGGCACTTTTAGCTGAGTCATGGTATCAGCGTTCAGGAGAACACTGCAGATGTGCACTGTTAGAAGTGACTCAGCCTTTCTTGGCTTACCCTCTTGGCAGCACACTGGAATCCAGACCTTTTGTCCCGAACACAGAAAACGTCACCGTAGGAGCCGTTCTGTATGTGATGAAGAATGCAGTACTCCTCTCCCTCCCTGTACCGACAGCTGTTGGGCTGAAGTTGCTTCAGGTACAAAACAAACAGTGAAGGTGTGAATGAGGAGCAGGCAGAGCAGTTAAAGGCTGAGTACAGCAGCCAGCGGATTGATCTGAACGATGTCACAGAGGACGTTCACAGTGAAGCGATATCACCTGGCTGCAGTACTTTGACACGTCTGAGCTCACTGATCTGATATTTACTGCTCTGGTTCAGCCTCAGTGTTTGCATCAGCAGCACCTGCACACCTGTACACCTGTACACCTGCAGACCTGCAGACGAAGCGGCGAGCAGCTGCAGACACACATGCATTATTAACTGCTGTCTTCATTAGGCTGTGCTGACAGACCAATCAGTGGACGGATTATGTTCACATCAGTCGACCTTTGTTAAGAGCAGGTGGGCGGGGGGACGGTGGGCACACAAACTCCAGGACGTCCGGTTAAAGTCTCATGAACACAAACTTTGTCTGTACTAAACCGAGAACAAGATGTTTCCCTCGCCTCAAACAGGTGTTTCAGTGTCTGAACACAGACATAAAGGACGTTTAATGACGCTGTCGTCACTGTGAGGAGACATAGTGTCAACATTTTAATTAATTAAGGCTTCCTCGTATTAATAGAGGATGAGTTCAGGTAACGTTACGTAACACGTGAGCGTGTTTACTGCTGCACATTAGCTGTTAAAGGTCATTTTGAAGACACAGGTTTGACCCACGAATGCTAATGTTGCTCAGTGTTTGTGGATGTGTGAAGAGGCGACTATCTGATGTGTTGAAGGTGCAGATTTACACATTTTTCATACGTCAACAACGAATATTCCTCAGCAAAACTTTCATTTGAAGCTACTTCACACTTAATATGAAGTAGAAATATTGGACTTTTACTCCGCTGCTTTGATTTGACGTGACTGGTTGCATTCTGGGAAATGTAGGATCAGAGACCAACAGTCATGACAGCTCGGCCTCTTTAGCTGAACTCTTTCTGTCGCTGCTGTGACTCTCTGACCGTGTTGTTACTGGAAGTCATGAAACTTCTAACTCAGTTTGGTGTTTGTGTCTTATTGCTGAAGGCAGCTGTGGACATCATATCATAAACTGTTTATAAAGTGGGTGTCTTACATGATGAAATATGAATCCTTCATTGAGACGCCTGCTGCTCTTCCAGTCGTTCAGGGTCTGTTTGATCAAATCTCTGAAGAACGGAGACGCTGAGAGCTTTGACATCTGTGTCACTCTGCCTCTGAGGACGTCCACAGCTGTGTGAGCGTCACTCGTTCCCTCAGAACCACAGAAACTCTGAGGTGTATCCACAGCGCTGGACGAGGAGTCTGAATTTCCCAGCAGGCTTTGCACAGACCCCTCAGAGTCAGACAGCCACTCGGCGCGAGAGGAGGAGTTCAAACCAGACACATGCATCAGGTCAAAGGTCAGACTCGACCTCCTGGATTCGGCTCCAAAGCTTTCAGGTAGTCTCATGAGGGGCTCTGCGCTGTACGATGAGTCTGACTCACTTTCCTGAGTCCAGACTGATCCAGAGTCCTGCTCCAGGTCGTAGTCTGAGTCTGAGCCTCCTCCCTCATTGGTGCTGGACGTGTCCTCTGGATCGTCCACGCAGGACTGCAGGTCTCCACGGCTGCAGGGGCGTGACGCCGAGTCAGTGAACTGAGGAGGAGGCGGTATGATCTCAGCCGATGACGTCGTCTCCCCGTCCGCTGAATTCAGCCAATCGACCTCCTGCACCCACAGGCCTCGGATGACTGGAGGCTCGTCCTCTCCCTCGCCGCTCCGTCTTCTGGTTTTCCTGCGCAGTTTCCTCAGGAAGTGATAGCGCACCACATCAGAGTCCTCGTCCTCTGTGTCGCTCATGAGCACAGGGTCCTCGCTGAAAGACCTGCACACAGAGGACATGTGTATCACACACAGGACGTGTGGTGTTGAGTTTGACGCGTGGACTGTGAGCTACCTGTGCTTCCTGAGCAGCTGAGATCTTGAGTAAGGACACTGTGTGTCGGTGGGGCTGAACTCCTGGAAGTCCTCTCCTGGGACACAAGAACAATTAGAGTTTAAGGGATTATAGAAACTCCTGATTATGATCCTGCTTATCAGCTTTCTGGCAGAGAGTTGGTGGTTAGCTTAGCTTAGCACAAAGACTGGAAACAGGGGGAAACAGCTAGCCTGGCTCTGTCTAAACAGTTTACCAGCAGCTCTAAATCTCACTAATTATCTTGTTTGTTTAAGCTGTTTCCTCCTGCTTCCAGTCATTATGCTAAGCTAAGCTAATGTCTGCTGGCTGTAGCCTTATGGTGAATGAAGTGTAATTCTCTAAGTGTTGAAATATTCCTGTCTTTAAATTCTCAGATATGGAGCAGGAGGTGAAATCATCACTTTTAGCCTCTAGAAAAAGTTAAAGCTCCAAAAGCGCTGCATCCTACACTTCCCATGATGCAATGCAATAACGTCTCTGCTGGTAAAAGTGCACTTTGTCGTTGTTTAAATGTGGGAAAGTTCACATAAGGAAATCGCACATGGTGCAGTATTTGAGATTTAGCATTTTGAAAGTAGAAAAGCCAGAAATGAGTCGTGTGAAAAGCCATCGAGCATCATGTAGATGGACTCTGCTGATCTGCACAGAGACGAGCAGCTCAGCCTCACTGTGGTCGTTCTCGTGCTACATTCACTGATCTGCATCCTGCAGCCCTGCGGTCTTACTCTCTGCCTGGGCCACGATGGAGACGCAGGGATTGTCCTCAGACAGCTCGCGGCCCTCTGAGACCACGTGCTTGGCGGTGCCGTGCTGCATCACCCGGCTCAGATGGGGGCCGATGGCCTGGACCAGCGAGTCCTGCTCCTCCTCGCAGCCCTGGCTGTTGACCTCTTTGCAGAGAAACGAGAGTTCAGATCCTCCGGTCACGATGACGAACGGCGTGTTGGAGTTAAACATCCGGGGAATGGCCATTTCTCTGTCCCCGTGGCTGTGCATGGACGCTGTGAGACCTGGACAAGAGGACGAACATGTAATAATGATAATAATACGATGACATGAGTGTGTGCAGGCTGCTCTGTGTCAAATCTTCCAACTTAGAAAGCAGAACTGGATGACAGACCACACCCAGATTTACAGATGTTTATTCAACATCTTAGCATAGCATGTTAGCATGCTAACGTATGCTAATTGACTCCAAACACAAAGTGCAGCTCAGGCTGTTGTTTGGTCGTGAACCAAAGTTTGGGATTTACTGAAAGTTTGGCCTCATGGTGGCGCTGTAGATGAAAAGTCCCTCATTCCTCTGGAGACCATGAATATCTGCATTAAATTTAATGACAATCCATCCAATAGCTGTTGAGATACTGAAGTCTGGACCGACGTGGACGTATTGACGGCTAAAGAGCGAGCAGAAACATCCAGCTCGACTCCACATGTTGACTTTTATTAAAACAACAACAACAACAACAACAACAACAACAACAACACAGAATACTTTTTAACTGTGGAGCTGAGATGATTTAAAAACCTCCTCCACAGCAGAGAGTCTGTGATTGGCTGTGATGTGGTGGCCTTTGGCGGGCGTGAATGAACGGACACCAGCAGCGCGGCTGGCGAGGTGAGTATAAATAGCCCTCAGAGAAGTGGCAGCCAGAGCAGCCGCCGCATGCTTTCCACTGAGGGCGGCCAGCTGTCCAAGTCTCTCTGCCTCAACGCTCGCCATGTTGACAGCCAACACTGAGGATCAACACACACAGACGGAGACTGGACCAGGTCCTCGGACAGAGTCTGAGCTGGACCGTCAGACCCGACGCTCTCTGATAACGTGGGAACGAACACGCGTGTTGGTTTTCACATGAAAGGGTCAAACAAACAGAACTGTGTGATTCCAAGACAAGAAAATGTTCTGATCAATACTTCAAACTATTGATACTCAGACAAGTCCTCAAACTTCATCAAGCTCCCAAACAAACGGCTCTCCTCCCATGATGCACTTCCTGTCCTGACACCTCCTCACTCTGAGTACATTTACTTAAATACTGGACTAAAGTACTTTTTGACATACTGTAATTCATTTCAGTATTTACATTTTGTCTAACTGCAGTACAGTTCAGAGGGAAGTACTGTACTTTGTACGCCACTACAAGTATTTGACATTAAAAAACATATGAAAAAACATATGAAAGGCTTATATGACATAATGCAGTACTATAGTACTACTCTACCCAGCAGTACACACACAGGACCTCACAGTCACTGCTACATTAGTTAGTGTTAGAAACAGATCATACTGTGAAAGGAGCCGTCCTACATGAAGAGTACTTTTACTGCTGATACTTTCTGAGTCCAGGTTCTACTTGTAGCACAGTATTTGTAGTCATTTGAAGTAACTGTGAGTACTTCCTGCAGCCCTGGCTGACAGTGAGAGCAGCTCCAGCAGATTGAAGTGAAACTGTGCACCGGCTCTTTACCTCGGGGGGGTCGGCGGCTGCTCCCCGCTCTCAGGCTCAGGTGAAGTCGCTCCGGAGCTCCTGCAGGAGGAGAAGGACCCTCCTGCTGCTCGTCCTGTGTCATGTGTGCGTTACTGTCCAGCTGTAACCTACCGGCTTCCTGCCCCCGCAGCCTCAGCTGATTGGTCGAGCACAAGTGTGAGTTATGAGCTGTTACACCTCAGCCCCCCCACCTCGTCCACCTCCCCCTCCACCCACACACAGCCTCCGCGCTGTGGATGTGACCTGCGGATGCCCTCGGTGACCCTTCAGTCTGCGTTAACGCGACTTTCTGACTTTCCACAGTGAAACTGAGACGCTGTGAGTTCCAGTTAAGTCAGAGGTGGAAGAAGTACCGCGAATACCACAGTGTAAAAATACTCTGTTACTAGTAAAAGCCCATTTCAGTGAATACATATCGCATGACTTTAATTAGTGATGCATTCATGTGTTCATCACGTTAATGTTTTAATGTGCAGCTCATGGTCATGCCTTCATATACTGCTGAGATTAACACATCAGAACGCTTTCATTTATATTTCATTTTGATCTGAATCTGAGAAGTAACTAAAGCTGATAAATGCAGTGCAGGAAATACTCGAATAAAGTACAGGTACCTCAAACCTGTTCTTCAGTGTATTGTCATATTATCATTGTCAGTTTATATGACGCACTTTAAATATGATGTGAATGGTTTATTATTATGCTTTGATCATAGCAGCGATATGTACTGAAATGTCTGACGTACTGAAGCAGCTCGGACGTGAAGACGTCGTGTATTTAATGGACTCAGGTGTGTTTTTTCACGTCACGTGATATATTTACATATTGTGGTCACGTGTGATGTTCAGGTGTCTGTCAAATGGACAACACACACACACAAAGTTCACATGTGACATCATCATTAAGCCACCTGCAATGCTTTTAAACACACTTTGTTCTTATTTATGTCCAAATAAAACTCTGAATAAACTCATTTTCAGGTGTTTTGTAACTTGTAGTTCATGTATTAATTATATTTAAGTCATAAAATGTAAGTTATAGGTTTTAATTAACTGCTTGTTTAAGCACATGCTAAACTGGTCCTCCATCCTTTCAAAGATGGTCTTAATATACTTGATTGTAATGATTGTGATGCAATGATCAATCAAATTAAACAGTGTTGAAGTTGTACATATCATGAATACATTAAGTGCAGTACAAGTGCACTTAAATAAAGAAAAACCAACATAATGATTTTTTAACTTTATGGATCCAATTTAAATCAAAATCGAGTGTGAAAGTTTTCACTCACGAGTTTGAACCATTAAAACCTTCAGAGTGAGTATTTGAGATCTGTCCATGAAGCAGAAATGACGCCTCGTTTGTGTCTGAATCTGGTTCATTTATTTAAAGAAAAGAAACTTTCCTGTTTTTGAATCACTGAGCTTCGTCTCCAACAGCATCTGCTGTCCCAGATACACAATCTATACATTCCTGTGGGAATTAGCCAAATACCAGAGGAGGGAGGGTGTGTGTGTGTGTGTGTGTGTGTGCGTGTGGGGGGGGGTCCCTCTCCCTGGCAACATCTGAATGGGATCAGCGGCTGACCAATGGTGACGCCGAGGGGACGTTTGCTCCCACGTCAAAGGCTTTTTGTCGCTGTGGTTCCTCTCTGCTGTTGGTGGGTCGAGTCGTCTAAACATAGAGGTGAAAAGCCTCGCCGAGGCTGTGGAGCTTCTCGTTTCCTGGCAGAAACTGATCGATTATGGTTTATTGATTGATAGATGAAGGAACTTTGAAAGCTTGAGAGTGAATCGACAGTGAAACCAAACTCTTGTTGTATTCACTGACTGTTTGACAGTTTGGGAAACACAAGAAGAGATGATCAATAACACTCTGATGACCGTTTAAGCTATAAGACAGCAACCGGTTAGCTTAGCTTAGCTTAGCATAAATAAGTGGAAATCAGGTGAGCTAAAACAAACAAGGTCTTAATAATGAGCTTCAGAGGTGTTTTTAGGCAGATTTTGTCCCCTTGGACAGAGACGGGCTAGCTGTTCCCCCCTGTGTACAGTCTTTATGCTAAGCTAGGCTAATTGGCTGCTAGCTGTAGCTTCATATTTAACAGACAGACACAAGAGTGTCATCAATCTGCTCATTAGAAAACTGGAGAAAATGTTGTTTGGGACAGAGCCAGAGACCACATAGTGTGAAAATGTCCCGTTGGACCGAGCGCTCGTTTGTTTGACAGCCCGTTACCCTGAAAACAAACTGCAATGAAGGTCCTTTCTTCCCAAAACACACTCTTTACTAGATGAGACCTCGACCGAGTTATCAAGAAATGTAGAAAAAGTTTTCCTGACTCAAATTCAAACACACATCTGTTTGATATGCTAATGCTCTGCTAGCTACGATCAGGCTACGACCCACAAGCTCACGGTCAACTGCAGCTTAACGTGATAGATTTATGTAATTACATATGTTTTCAGTCTTTACGCTAAGCTAAGCTAAGCTAATCAGCTGCTGGCTGTGGCCTAGCTTTACATAAAGCAGACAGTGAGCGTGGGATGAATCTGCTCATCTCATGCTCAGAGAAAGTGATGAAGCCTCTTGTGGAACGATGACTTCCTGCTCATAAACTCACATAATTACTTTAAATAATGTAAATAGCATTTTCATTTGGAGGAGGATGAATTGATGAATTGTTTCTGTTTGTGTCTACATTAAATTGTCCTCTGAGGGATTTTGAATTGAATTTAGTGAAATCTCAGCCGTCTGTGTCAAAGGGCCTTCACATAGGAAACTGTCCCGTTTGTCCTCGACAAAGGAGGCTCACAGACGAGGAGCGTCTGACCTCCTTTAGGCCGAAACACCGTGTGCTGCCTCTTGCTTTCAGCTCAGAGGAGCCATGCTGTCGGTCTGTGACCACCAGAGGGCAGACGGTGAAACGAAGCTCCTCCGTCAGCCTGGCAACACCGGCCTGCCAAGCTGACAGAAAGTGGGACACGACCCCCCACGGCTGCGTCTCCACTGGTCGATCTTGTATTTACTCGGGTCGTCATAACAACTTTCTGATGACCGGGAGGGGGGAGGCGGGGGAGGCGGGGGAGGGGGTAAGAGGATATGGAGGCAGGAGGCCAGAGGAAGTGTGCGGGCTTGTTGAGCATCCGCACATCCTGCCAGCTGATAAACACCAAGGATGACCTCAACAGTTTAATTATCACATCCACCAAACTCATCTTTCACTCTGGAGTCTCCTCCTCCTCCTCCTCCTCCTCCTCCTCCTCCTCCTCCAAGTGGAAATCTTCCTTGAAAGGCTGCAGGAAAAACACACGAATGACCCAAAACAAGCAGCTTAAAGGAGCAGAGACGACATGATGGTTCAGTCTGTTTATTCCAGGATTGGGTCCAAACCTCATTCATAAAGAGTGGATTTAATAAAATGACAATTTCTGCGAGAATTTAATAAACATAGAAAGTCTTTCAGGTAAAACTCCTGTGAAAAAAATCCTTCCAATTACAGAATTCAGGAGTTTTACTACAATCGTGAAGAGCTGAAGACGGAGACGTGAGCTCGGCTCCTCTTCCTCGGCTGTGTTTAGACAAATCAACCCACAGAAAAGCACGTCTGATCTCCGCTAACGACGACTGAAGCGTTTCTCTTACAGGGAGAGCACAGAGGGCGCGAGCTGTTAGCAGTCAGTCATGACGCTTCCACCAAGTCTGGAAAACAAAACTACACCTCCAACCTGAGGGAAACGAGCCGCCTCTGTTCACACCTGCAGGGCCTCTCAACCAATCAACAACACGACAGCGAAATAAAATCAGCGCTACATTAAAGTCAGCAACGACGAGGAAATGCAGATTCCGGGGCGTGAAGAGGCCATAAGTACTCTGAGAAACACCTCGAGTCAAGTATGTTACAGAACGCGGCCCTGTGAGGCGTTCAGGTTCATTCAGGGTTCAATCACCTCCAACAGCAACGATCAGAAAACACAGAAGGAGAGAAGATGATGCTGATGTTTGGATCCTTATTGTCAATAAAACCAGGAACTGATCCACCTCAGGCGGACACGTTGGTGTCTGATGGGTTTGTTGACAATAAGAAACACACAGTTATTATTCTTTAAGGGACACTGTCCAGGTAGACCGTCCTGAACGTCTCATGGTTGTATTGTTGCCGTACTGATGAGTATGATGATGATGATGATGATGATGATGATGATGATGATGATGAATTTTTTCTTCATGGTGCAAAACATTAAAAGACTCCTGCACACTGTTTTGTCTTCAAGGTCAACCAAAGACCTTCTTCTTCTTCTTCTTCTTCTTCATCATGAGGACAGATGACGGCAGTGTGCGTGTTTTTTCATGTCTTCCACCAAAAATACTTGTCAACACTTCCATCGATGGCCAAACAAACAGGAAGTGAGTAAAAGCCTCATCATCCACAGACAACAGGAGCTGAACATGGACGTCACCTGGGCGGGAGGAGGTCAGTGCACCTTTGACGGCTTAAAGGACAAAGTCTTTCTTTCTGTCCTCAAACAAAGTGTCCCAGGTGAGACGGGAGTGCAGAGAGCAGCCTCCAGACTTCAGGTCACAGGTGTATCCTGCGGGACAGCAGTGCTTCGAGTCGGAGCAGCAGACGGCCTGTCAAAGAAAGACAGAGCTCGGTTAAGACGCTCGGCGGTTTGAGTCCCGCTGGTTCACACGAAGGGACGAAACGTCTTTCAGCCAGGGGAGGATCTGAACCTCACACCTTCAGGAGAAAGGTGTTTCACCGACCTGCAGGTTTCTGCTGGAGGACCAATTAATGAATGACATTCATTGGTTTTAACTGCCCACCAATCAGAGGAGGAGCTGGTTTACCTCAGACTCTTTTCTATTCGCTGAGACATATTTCCATCATTTATACTGATTTTATGATGGAGTCCATTAAACTCACATCTGACTCACTGCAATGTTTCATTTTCAGCGTTTAGAGGTGAGAAAGAATAAAGGAGCGACAAAAAACCCTCAGCGGGACACAGGATGTCATGTGACACAGCGCTCACTGGTCACATGATCCACGTCCCCGAGGACAAGCGGAGGAGGACACAATTCACATGACATCAGCAAACAATTTCCCCTCAGGGATTAATAAAGGATTTCTGATTCTGATTCAAACCAATCGTCCCTGTGAGGAACACACAAGGCGCTCATGTGAGCGGGTGAGTGTGAGCGGGTGAGGGTGAGGGTGAGGGTGAGCGTACCCTGGCTGAGGGGCAGCAGGCCCACTCTGTGGCTGAGACCCGACAGCACGTGTCTCTCTCGGAGCAGTGAAACTCCCCCGTGCCGTCACATGGTACGTCTGCGTCGCCCTCGGCGCATCTGGGCTTGGATCGTACCACTTTGCTGCGAGGGAGGGGGCGGACGAGCACGCCGCCGATCTTCTTCTCGCAGGTTCCGGTCTGCATGTTGCAGGTGTAGCCCTGAGGACAGCAGTGCTCGTGGTCAGCGCAGCAAACGGCCTGAAGAGGAGGCAGAAGAAGAATCTGTGACCTGATCATTTCACACTGTCGCTAACCGCTAACAGCTAACCGCTAACAGCTAACGGGCGCTTCACTCATGCTGTGAAGCAGTGATGCTTGTTCAGATGCACTTTACTCCTAAATGTTTGTCAAAGGCTTTTTTCACTGTGTTTTCAGTGATGTTTGGATTCATTGTTCAGCTCTAACGTCCTTCGTGTTTTCGATCTCGCCGAGCTTCCTCACAGCTTCTCAAACGATCTCACAGACAGGAAACGAACCTTGACCAGAGGGCAGCAGCCCCACTCTCCTGTCTGCAGCCTGCAGCAGGTCGTTCCTGAGGCGCAGCTGCTCTTGTTGTCACATTTGACGTCCGTCACGCCGCCCGGCTCGGTCAGGGCGCTCACTTTGGTGAACCAGGGGACGACGTGAGGGCCCTTTGAGCAGGAGGACCGGTGGGGTTCACAGGTGTGACCTCTGGGGCAGCAGTGGTTTCCATCCTCACAGCAGACGGCCTGAGGAGCAGCGAAGGTAACAGTGAATTCTCAAACTTTGGCATTAATCGGGCTCGTTAGCGTGCAAGGCTGCTTAAAGGTCACCTGTGGCAGAGGGCAGCAGCCCCACTTGTGGCTCTGGGCCATGAAGCAGCAGGTGGTGTCCCTGGGGCAGCTGGTTTGGGTGTCGCACATGTTCCTGGCCGGCCGAGCTGGAGCAGAGACGGGCCGATTGGACTCCGTCCGCAGGGCTGGGATCTTCTGCAGCCAGGACAGGCTGAGAGCGCCGGGCTTGTCGCAGGTCTGCTCAGCCACGTTACACCTGTAGCCTTTGGGGCAGCAGTGCTCCCGATCGCTGCAGCACACGGCCTGGACAGAACCAGACCGAACACAGCAGACTCAACAGCTGCAGGAGGTTTTTATGCAGCGTCCAGAAATGACACACAAGTCAAAGAACGCTTGTAGTGCTGAGATGTTACTGTTACTGCGTCCCACAACACATCTGTTTCATCATTACAACAGAACGAGTGACAACAGCTGGAGGAGCTGCTGGTCCTCAAACGTTCCTCAACACACAAACGGTGTGCAGAACTCAAACAAAGCAGGTGTTTGAATCTGAAAGTGACCTGATTGAACCGTTTTTAGTGATGTGAAGGACGTTTGAGCTCAGCGACTGGATGTTCCTTCCTGAACCGCTGTTGCTTTGAGAGCCTGTAATATCTCCTCCTGCTTCATAACTCTATTACAGGTGACCCTACAAGATCAAACGTCCCCTCAGCCATCAGTGCTTCACACCTGTGTCACCTGACCACACTGACCTGAGGTAAGGGGCAGCAGGCCCACAGTCCGGACTCTTTCTTACAGCAGGTGGTGCCTCCTGGACACATCGTCTGCTTGTCACACTTCACTTCCTGGGGCTCCGAGCTCAGAGCCGGCACTTTGTCCAGCCAGTGGCGGGAAGGCAGGACACCCGCCGGGTCGTCACAGCTCTCGGCCTCCAGGTTGCAGACTGTACCGTGAGGGCAGCAGTGGACGTGGTCATCGCAGCACACGGCCTGTGGGGACATGGGACACGGGACAGGCCTCTTACTGTCTCACAGAGAGCTCAGTGAAACTGGGAGGTTCCAGTTTGCTTCATGTCCTTTGAATCCTGAGCAGATCTGAGGTGGGTGCTGATTCAGAACTGCTCATTATCAACACATCTGAGTGGCTGCCAGTGATCACTCTGAAAACCTGACATGACTGGCTTCAATCAACCCCCCAGCGCCGTCTTACCTGAGGCAGCGGGCAGCAGGCCCAGCCTCCAGCTGCCGTCCTACAGCAGGTGGACTTTCCAGGACACGATGTGGATTTGTCACACCTGCTGTTATTGGTCAGGAGGGGGAAGGTGGGAACTTTGCTGAACCAGCGCATGACGGCGCCGCCTGCGGGATCGTCGCAGGTGGAGGCTGCCAGGTTACAGACGGTGCCATGGGGACAGCAGTGCAGGTGGTCCTCACAACACACGGCCTGCAGGGAGGACAAGCATGATGGTGACCAAACATAACGTCTGTCTGTGCAGAGGAGCCTCCTCCTCCTCCTCCAAATGATGATCTATGGTGTTCAGTAATTCTGTGTCTGTGTGACTCAAACATGTCGGCGTGTCCGTACCTTTGGTAGCGGACAACAGGCCCATTGTCCCTTTGGCGATTTGCAGCAGGTGCTTCCGTCAGCGCAGGCCACTGAGTCGTTGCAGGGGACGGCGCCTCCTGGAGGACGAACAGGAGCATTACTGCCAGCGCACATGAAAGCAAACTTAAAAGAGTCTAAAAGGAAACACTGATGCAGCAGAACCAGAGATACTTTATTCCATGCTTCCTTAAAACCTGGAGCCTACATTACCCACAATGCAATTCATCAGTTCAGCCCAGGTGTGTTATGCTAGCATCAGCCTGCAGCAGAGATCAGAAGCAGCTGCAGAGGTCTGCTAAACTTATCTTTAACTCCACAACCTCCTCACTGGACGCAGACTCCATTCAATTCAGTATTCCTTTATTAGTCCCACAAGAGGAAATTCCAGGCTCAAGTGACATCACTTAAGGCAGATTATCAGATGCTGTGCAGCTCCCCCTGGAGGATTAATCCAGAAGTGCAACAGGACACAACAAGGGCCCTGACATGGTCAACATCAGGATTCATACCGAGTTTTAGTGCTGAAACAATGAATCACAGTTCAGCACCTTCATCACATGAGATCCAGCTGCTGACACATCGATTCAAACATCTACACACTCGGATCAATCAGGTCGTGCGTTTCCTGTTTCGGACTCTCTGACCTTCGCCGCGTACAGCCGTCAGCTCCGTGGCGGCCGCGGGGGTCTTCACGGCGTCCCCTGGCTGGGCCGACACGCAGGTGCTGTGGGTGAGGTCGCACTCTGTGCCTGCAGGGCAGCAGTGGATGTGATCTGAACAACAGACGGCCTGAAAGAGAAGATCTGCGTCAGCGCGAACGTTCAGAGAGGAGGAATCTGCTCCTCAGCTCCTTCAGCTCTTTGTTGTTTATGTCAGTTTGGAACAAACAGGGAGACTCTACAGCGACGGACACAAACCGTTAAGGAACAACTTTCACATCAGTGGACCTTAGACTCACTTAAATCACTCAGATATTGGTTGAACTGAGGCGACAGAGTTGTTAATAAAAATATCTTTAAACCTGTTTTTGTATTTTTAAAACTCTTTCTACCGGACTCTGCTGTTACTGTTTATTGTATATTTTATTCTATGTTGGCTTTTCATTTGTTTAATTTCATTTGTTAATACTTTAATCTTCCTTATCTTTTGAATCTCACTTTTGTTTTTCATTAATTCTGCTGTTTTATTCCATCTATAAAGACCAGTGAGTAGATTTAAGAGCATTTATTAGCTGAAATGGTATATGATATTCATGGTTATGTTTTCTTTAGTGTAGAATCTCTGTGTTTTCTGACTGAGCTCTTCAGATCTACAGAGGGAGCAGCTCCTCTTCCTCAGTCTCCTTTTCCTTTGAGAAGTCAGTTTTTTCCGTCCATTAAATTAATAGCACGCCATAAAACGTACGTCAGAGTTAAACTCTTTCCACAACAGCTTCCTCACATCATCAAAGAACCTTCTCTTTCCAATAACTAACAGATTAAGCTTTAACAAGCCTTTTGAAAGGTCGGTTTATGGGACTCACATCGGGCATCGGGCAGCAGCCGTACGAGCCGTTGGTCATCTGGCAGCATGTGGTCTGGTCGGGACACGACGACTTCCTGTCTGGACACTCGACTGTCAGAGAGAAGGGACACATGAGCGAAACGTGTTTCTACAAACGGACTTTTCTTTGCGCTGATGCTTCGTACAAGCGTTTTCTGCTTACTGTCGTTGGGTACAGCAGAGATCTTCTTCAGCAGCGGCACACGCGTCTCACCGGACTTGCAGACGCCATGTTCCAGGTCACATATGGTGTTTCTGGGGCAGCAGTGGAGACGGTCGCTGCAGCACATGGCCTGACAGGATCACAGCATCAAACAGAGGACGTTAGACGCTGAGCGTGTGCTGCTGCGGGCTCACGCAACACCGGAGCGTTTGCTGCTTGTCAGCTGTAAACTCTTAAATCTCACACCATGAAACTTTATTTCAGTCCAATAAAGCCCTCAAACCACGACGTGTCACAGCTTCCTCTGCGCAGCTGTGAACAGAAAACAGCTGTGCAGCCAGTTAATGATGCAGAACATCTCACTGCAGCTGAGTCTCACTGGATCTGCTGAGATCTGATAAAACGCCATGTGCAGAAACAATGACGGCCTGGACTGTACTGTGACGCTCTTCATCTGTAAATGCTGTGAATCTAACAGTCAGATTACTACTTGTGTAACATTGCAGCTCTTCTTTAATCTTGTTTTGGAAGGAATATATAAAAGATGCTCTAAGACATCAAACATAACAGAAAGCCATGTTACAAACAGCCGAACATCACAAAACAACCAATGCTCAACATGTCTGCAGCAGCGTCACGGGTACCTCGGGGTAAGGGCAGCAGCCGTAGCCTCCACTGGTCAGCAGGCAGCACGTGAAACTATCTGGGCAGCTGCTTCTTCCATCAGGACACGTCACTGAACGGACTGCAGAAACGTGGAGAGAGGAACGCGCTCGTTGGTCATTAGGACAGGATCGTCAGCGTACAGGCGGATTTCAGACCTTTGGCCTGACGTGTCTGAGCTCCCCACCTGCATCGCTCTGTCTCCTTCTGGCAGGAAGTTTCTCCATCATGGGGAAGGACTCCAGAGAGGCTGACAAACATCTTGAATGAGGAATATCACACTTTGTTCCCTCGGGGCAGCAGTGGAGTTTATCCTCGCAGCACACCGCCTGCAGAGAGATGAAGACGATTCAGACGGCGAGGAACAGTCGAGGACAAAGATAATGAAAAGTACTGAAGCTCGATTGTCGAGGGGAGAGGGTTACAAACGTACCACAAGCAAACTTCATTCTCAAGTATTAAACTTCACTACAAATATTGACTGTTTTGCTGCTGAACGGCTGTCGAATTTGGACCAAAACCTGTTTTACATTCCCCACATGAAAGCGTCTCTCTTCACCAAGAACAGACATGATTTCATGGTTAACAGATATGAACCAGACTGAGCTGCTAATCTCACATTTCATCTTAAAGTGAAGTGCTCGGGGTTTGTGTTTTTAGATGTTTCGCTGTGTGTGAGCTCATGCACATCACCTTGGCTAACGGACAGCAGCCCCAGGAGCCGTCCACGAGCTGGCAGCAAGTGGTGTCATCCGGACACTCGGACTGCTGGTCCGGACACATGACCGCCTTCGCCGTCTCCTTGAGCTGCAACGTCACACATCACCAATGTCAACGACAGCAGCAGCGACGAGCCGATGCGTCAGAGGAAAGACTGATTGTGTTCACTCGTGGAAACAGTTCATATGGAATAAAGAGAAAAAACATGAATCTCATCTCTGTTTCAGATGGAAGCGGATTCAGTGATCCTGGACTTTAGATTAGTAATCTGCAGCTGAATCAGTAATGAAAATCACTGTTAGCGGTAGCCCTACAAAACAAACAACATGCTGATGATTTGCTGCTTTACGATGGGGCCAGATATGAAGTATGCGAAGTATGTGAAGTATGTGAAGTATGTGAAGTATGCGAAGTATGTGAAGTATGTGAAGTATATGAAGTATGCGAAGTATGTGAAGTATGTGAAGTATGTGAAGTATGTGAAGTATGTGAAGTATGCGTACTGAAGGTGGCTCTGAAGAAAAGCACATGACACATTAAAGTCACTGTGAAGAGCAACTGCAGACTGGACTGCAGCAGATTTCAAGGCCGTTAGCTTCACAGGACATGAGCCGCTGCTAGAAGGTCAAAAACATCATTCAGCTGATGTATTTCTGAAATAACACAAGAAGTTCTTCACCGTCTTTTATGTGTTAAAGGTGCCAAAAGTCATCCTGGACAAACAAAGCTGACTATCATTGCCAGGTCGTCAAGTACGAACTTCCTGGTTGGCCAAAGCATCAATAATCAGCTGGCTCTGATTGGTTGGATCTTCAAGGTCTAAAAGTACACTTTGATAATGGATCTCATTCTGTGTGATCCTTTTATTGACCACAGTAAAGACAGATTAGACTAAACAAAGAGCCAAAGCAGCAGCTCTGACAGTGTCAGATGTGCTCATTGACCTACATTCTTCAATTTCAACATCTAAAGGACGAAGTCATGGAAAGAATCAGCGGCTGTCAGACGTTTATGCTCCATTGATTCTGGTGCAAAGGTCGACAAACAGGCCAAACTTCCTGCAAAGGTCTCATGATCTGAAGGGATGCTGAACTAAAGATTAACATAAAACCTGAAACAACAACACACCTGAGGGACGAGCAGGGCCTGTTTGGAGGGAACTCGTCTCATCCAGGGCAGTGAAACGGTCTTATTGACACATTTGGCGTGGACGAGATCACAAAGCGTCCCCTCGTAGCAGCAGTGGAGGTGGTCTGAACAACACTCGGCCTGCAGATAAGATGTGACGAGGTGAGACAGTCGGACTGAAACACAACGCAAACACAGAGCAGCAGAGGAGGAGGTGCAGACAGAATCTAAAATCATCACGTTCTGAAACAGGAAGAGGCAAAAAACGGCCGTCCTGTCTGAAACAGACACTTTAAAGTCGACACGTTGGTTTCTGAGAGGCGTCAACTGAGCAGAAGAACCATTAAAAGCAGATGTTCATTCAGTTAAATCCTTTGATGACATGTAAAAGATCTCAACACTTCCTCCATCGTTGTTTGAAATCACTGAAGTGTCTAAAAGCTGCGGCGTGTTCGTGCTCGTCCCCGCTTCGCCAACACGTCACGGGCAGCGAACTCACGTGCGGCAGCGGGCAGCAACCGTATCCTCCCTCCGTGTTCCTGCAGCAGGTGTTCTTGTCCTCGCACATGCCTCCATCGGGACAGACCAGCGCCGCGCTCAGGCCCAGCAGAGCCACAACCAGGACCAGGACCCCCATCTGCAGAGTCTGAAGACAGGCAGAGCAGAGGACGGCGGTCAGCGCAGAGACCCTCGCCTACGCTCGACAGGAACTAATCTGCTTGGTTTCTGTGTTTCTTTCGGGCGTCGAGAGAAACTAAATCAGCGTGGAGAAGAATAACAAAGGTGACAAAGAGCTCAGCAAGCATTCCAGCTGATAAACCCGATTTCAACAGCAAACAACCCACATCCTGCAGAGTTCATGTCCTCTGTGAACGTACAGCACTCGGCTTTCAGTCACTTCATGTCCGAAACAACAGCTGCAAAAACAAACAATTGACTGTTAAATATTAAAAACTGTCAGATTCAGGGGCTGCAACTGACCATTACTGTCATTATCACTGATCAGCACAGCAAATCCTCAAATCTGAGAAGCTAGAACAGGAGCGATATTCACATTTTTACTCGATAATGAATGAAACAACTACTCGATTGTCAAAATAGTTATTGATTAGTTGATTAATCATCACAGGTCAGAGTCAGTGTGCTGCCAGATAACGAAGTCGACTGAGTAACATGAAAACCAAAAAAAAAAAAAAAAAAAGATGTCCACCAGTGTCAAAGGTGATGTCTTCAAGTGTCCTGCTTTGTCTCACCAACAGTCAAAAACCACCAAAGTTCAGTGTACATGATATTAAACAGGTAAAAACTGCAAACCAACAAACTGAAGAAATGTTTGAAGCAGCTGCAGAATCTGTTGGTGGATCAGTTGATTAATTACCAAATGACTCTAGCAACAAACAAACACACACACACACACACACACACACACACACACACACACACACACACACACACACACACACACACACCTGTATCAGCTCCTGGCTGGCAGTGTGAAATAGGTCACTTAACGTGTGTCAGGGTGTGACAGCCGGGCTGTTAACAAACTTGTTCCACTTTCACTCAGCGGATCATTGACAGAAGCATAAAGCTGACGTTCAGACAGTGTTTACAGCAGCAGGCTGGCTCTGCTGCAAGAGTCCTCTCTGAATGAGCTCCGTATGACACAAAGTCAACCCTGACATTCAGCTGGACTATGACAACGTGAGGGTATTTGAGTAGTAGTGAGTGTACTTTTACCATGATCAGCAGATGACTTGAATGATTCAGCTGTTCTGAACAAAGGAACAGCGCTGCATGCTCCTCTCACAACCTGAGGAACGACAGAAAAGCCATTAGTCACCATGATACTGTGGAAGAAAACACTGAGCTAACAAACATTTTCCGTGTAAAAGCAGAAGAAAACTTCACGGCACACTTCATTAACTTTTCCCCGACGGCTCCTGGAATCAGTGAGCTCGCTAACGACAAGCCAGAAGCTTTCTCAGACGAGCTAATCCATAGAAAAACAAGGCAAGTTAGCTTAGCAGGCTAGGTGGCTAACAATAAAGCTAGCCCGTTTGAATGACTTTTAGCGGAAGCGCTTTTTTTCTGTGCGGAAAACAGACGCGTTCTTCTCACCTGGCAGGTTTGATCCAATGAGCGCAGCCTGTCACTTCAATGTCGTGTTTAATAATGCTTCAAAACATCCAGAGCACACAGCACAACTGTCACAGGTTAGTTTTCCACTCAGTCCAATAATCACATGACACGCTCACACGTGACCCCGCAGTGTGCACTTAAAGGGACAGTACACCTCAGCTGCCTGTTACTGTCAGTCAGTGTTAACGCGGGAGAAACTTTACCTTTAAGGCTGAGTCCAGGCGTTTATTTCTTCATGACATTAATGTTAATGACCCAATAAGGAACAAAGATAAAGGCAGTGCTGGAATTTAACTAAAGTACTGCACTTAACTAAGTATAATTTAGAGGTATTCTTACTTCAGTACTTCCATTGTCTGAAACTTTACAACACTGCACTTCAGAGGCAAACATTATACTTTAAACAAAACTACATTTATTTGCTAACTTTAAAACAAAGACGTCTTTCGTAAAGCTCTTTGATCAGCTGTTGTATTCGTTTATCAAATGTTTCTTCAGTCTTTTTGTCATTCTTTCATTGAATACTGCTTATTTTTTTACATGTATTTATCATCCGAAACTGCACATTTTTTTCATGTAAATATGTGTTTATGTTCTTAGTTATATTGTATTTTTATTATATAATAATACACATTATATAACTACGTATCTTGTTGAGTTAAATTCATTGCTGTTATTCCTGTCTATATTTTTTGCTACTCTTTTGTTACTTTTTAAACAGTTCTTGTGTACATTCTGTGTTTGTCTGTATGTTTAATTGCTACTGCAACAAAATAATTTCCCAAATTGGGATCAATAAAGAAGCAGTCTAAAGTCTTCAGCTGTGTCGTGCTCCTCTTCAAAATCAGACGGCAGACGCTGACTGACCGTGGGAACAAATTTATTTCTATTTCCATGTACAGAAAGAATCAATTTACAGTTTACAAACAACTGACCAGGGTTGTGAAGCAAATGGTTTACAGCACAGGATGAAGGCCTACAGTTCAATCCTCCTCATCTTCACACGGAGCGTACTACCAAAAATCCAAAGAAGCGCTTCACCAGCTTCAGTGTGTCCTCAGTGGTGATTGAATGCTCTCTGTCCAAACACAAGTTCACAAAATCTACAGAGAAAACAGAATCTCTCAAGAAAAACGAAAACAAGCAAGGAAAGCCACAATTGCACAACTCATAATAGATCCACATCTGCTCCAGAAAAGGTACGTTTACAGCAGAGGACACGGCAGCTCAGCAGGAATCGTTTGTTATTCTTCAGACTTTGAATCACATCACATTTCAGTTTGTACTGTAGGCGACTCACACAGGCTCATGAACAGCAAGCAAACGGTGAGAAGGAGCAACAAGTCAGCACGAATCTGTACAGCCTCCGAGAGGTCCACCTCATAATCAGCCATCACTCCCCGAACCACAACATTAACCTCTCCAAGTCGTCAAACGGGTGAGCTCGTACGAGTCTGCAAGATGTCGTACTGAAGTTCACAGTTGTTGATGCGTCACAGGCAGTGGTGATGCTAGTTACAGCGGAGCGTGTTGGTCAGTATGTTATTGTTGTAAACATTTACGACCGGAAGTGAATTTTGTTAGAAGTGGACTAAGGGAAAAGTCAGTGTATCGTCATATAACCAAGTACTTTTGGCAACACAGCTCGATGCGTCAGTGCGTCACATTTTGTGCCAAATATCCTGGATCATGTCAAAAAAGGTTTCGTTAAAAACACCCTATTCTACATGTTACATGCACATCGTATACACATAAAATCTCATATAGTTCATAATACCATTTACAGGTTTGGTGAAAAAGAGGATAGATACAAGAAATTAAGATATTCAAGGACACAAAGCAAGAAAAGTAGTCAGTTTTGGCAGGCATGCTCCCCAGAGTGACGTGTTACCACAACGCAGTGTGCTTATCAGAGCCGGCCGACCTCGACAGCCGAGTTCAGGTGACGACTGACTGCATCTCCAAAGGGACCTGCATGCCTATCACTCGATCCTCTGTGAAAGAAGGCACTTACAGGAGAGAAGTGGTACAGGCCCTGTCTGCAAACAACCCGGCAGATCTCAGCAGAATATTAAACAGGTAAGTCTTCAAGTACACTGATGTTTTTGCTCAGCCGTTCTCCGTTGTTTGGACTTACCCAACTTTCTTGGCGATTAAGGGTTGTCTACGCAGGAGCTCAGAGAACTGTGGGGGCTTTGGGTGCCTTCGGTTTATTTCATACATTCACATTGTATGCATGCAACCTTTCTAAACCACGTGGTCTTTCAAATGTCTGGGACTCTATTTACACAACAAGAAGGTCTTTGTCGGCCACAAAACTCTCAACGACAGGAGAAAGGCAGAAATGCAAAATTTTGGCAGAATTGTTGATCAATGCGATAAATCAATGAGAGAAACGATGGCAGAAAGATTTAAAGGTGATGCTCAACATTTCAAATCATCACTATCTGAAGAACACATGGACACAGAACAGGAGGAAACGGAAATCAAGTACATCCCTGAAGGAGCAAAATGCAAGTTGGACTTTATCGATTGCATTATCCGTTCACAGGGGCTCAAGAGTCAATCTGTAGAACATCGGTTCAAGTTTGGGAAGCTGTTTCCTCGAAAAGAAAACTTATCCTAGTTACAGTTTCAGGGAGCAGTCAAGGAAACGCGGCGCACATCTTCTACCGTCAATACGAGCATTTGTGTAGTACAAGTACACAGAAGGAAATCTAAATCACCTAAACACCCATCAGTTCCACAAAAATGTCATCTGCTTCCACATACTGGGCAAGCATCAATCAATCAATTATCAAATTATTAGTAAGTGCTTTATTCTCATATTTTGCTCTATAAAATGGCTATTTCCACAATCAGTGTACGCGATGGCTCAGACGATGGTTCAGTGATGTGATGGGTGGCAGAATTCACAATAAGCTGGATAGTATTCAGTATACAACAGATCATCTCAGTGGAAACCAGCAACACTAACTGACAGTGAGACGACAAGAGTAATCAGAAAGTGCAAAAGCACTTCAGCAGGAGCACAAAGGTCAAAGGACAGCCTGAAAACGGACCAGTGAAGCATGGTTGTGCTTATTGTGATCTCTCTCGGTGAAAACATCATTCTTCCTTCGTTAATGTGGAAAGATTCCCCTTTGAAAAGATTGTTAAAAGGTTCAGTAAGTTCAAAAAGCTCACTTCCTGGGGTGGAAGACCATCAGAGGCCTGTCTTCAATCTTCTGCCAGGGGCTCTTCTTGTTCTCCTCTTTGTCTTCGGGATCATCCTCAGGGCTGGTCATGGAGTCGCGGCGGTTCTCGCTGTTGCTGCTGCGGCTGCTGTTCACTCGGCTGCGTCCTCTTCTGGGGATGGTGGATCCTCTGGAGGACGGACCTTCGTCAAGAAGAGGGGTGAGGGAGTTTTCCTCGGGTGAGACCGGGCGTCCCTCGCTGCTGCTGGGCTCGCTGTGGTCAGGGTAGGCCAGCTTGGAGTAACTCTTCCCACCACTGCCGACACCGTGGCCCTTCCGTCCTCCCGTCCCCCAGCGCTCATCTTTCCCCTTCCGGTTGACTGCTGACTTGCGTTCTTGGGCCTCCAGAGGTGGTTCAAGGTTGACGTCTCGGGCAGTGCTGCTGGGACCACCTAAGAATCCACAACCGCCGCCGCCGCTGAGGTCATTCCCAACATCTATGTAGGAGTGGCGTACATGAGCGTTAGCACGTCCATCCAGGGAGATGAACCACGCCCTTGGATGCTGTTTGACACCCAGCTCCAGCAGCTTCTTCTCAGTCAAAGCCTGTAGTTCCCCATTCATCTGAGCCATGGTGGAGTCATTGAAGAGCACCGGGATGGTCACAGGTCCACCAGAAGAGTCGGATGCCCAGCTTGGCTCCTCCGAGTCATCACCTTGGGATCCACCTTGCTGCTGTTGCTGCTGTTGGCCTTGTTTCAGGGAGTGGTGGTGATGATGCAGTTGGCCTCCTCCCATCTGGGCACCGTCTTTGTCTTGATCCTTCGGGTCTTTGCCATCTTTGCCAGAAAACTCAGAGGGCAGGCGCATGTAGTGGGCTGGGATGACAAGGGTCGGCACCATGCTCCGGTACATGTTCTCCTTCATCTGGTCAATGGAGCTGCAGAAGATAATCTGTCCTGGTTGCGTGTTGAGGGAAGTGGGCCTGGCGAGACTGTCTGCAGCTGCTGCTGAATATTCAGGAGGTTTATCAGACTGGCTTGGCACGTAGCCCTGGAAGCGAGGCGGGGATGGGGGATCAGAGGAGTATCCTCGATTGTCGTTAGCGTTGTGGTGTCGGTGATATTCAGACTCCTTGCCCTCCATGGGGCTGTAGCTCCGGTTGTAATCTTCATGCAGCAAAGGGTTGTCCAGGTTGTTGGTCTCTGTGGCACGTGTGACCTTCATGGGGAAGCTTTCACCTCGCTGCGGACCTGAAGCATTTTTGCCCTTTGCGTGTCGCAGCATGTGAGCTGGAACATGCTTGGTTAAGTCCTCCCTTGAACTCTGGTAATCTCGAGATGGCGACATTTCAGATTTGTCGTTAGAGGGGTCAGACTCAACGTGGCCTCCACAGATCAGATTTAGGCGTGAAGTGGATGTACCCTGGTCTCTCTTGGCACCGTTTAGATTGGACGAGTGGGGTTTCCCTTGCTGTCGACGGGGTTTTAAACACTTCCGCCTGAAAGGTAAACAGATGCTGAAGGTCAGAAATGAAACAAACAGCTGTGATCTGCCTGGGGACTACAAGGAGAGTCTAATCTAATGAGAACCTAAAATTAAACCCACATTCCCGTAGAGTCATTTGCAATTATCACCACCAAAATCACTGTCGCAATTCTGTCCTTTCTGCTCTGGACAGAAGCGTAAAGCTGAGACCTGCGTCTACGCCCCCCCACACCTGCAGTAGTAGAGCAGCACACAGAGCAGGATGAGGACCAGCAGGGCCAGCGAGCCCAGGATGGACAGCAGGAACAGGGTGTGGTAGGTGGTGATGTCCCGCAAGCCTGGATGAGACAGACCCAGTCCTACAAGACAGATCATGGTAGAAAGACGTCTGAGAATCACTGTGACACTTCGCTGCTCCACGTAGTTCAGAACATCTGACAGAAGCAGATGGTCCTGTGAGAAGAATACAGTCTTTGCTTGTACCAGCTGGCCTTCAGCACTGAAGACAGCATCACACTGTTTCTCCAAGAGGACATACGGGAATATCAGCTGGTACGGCAGCAACTCTGAAGATGAGCATCAGCATAAACAGCAGAGCAGAGGCTGAGATGAGTTACGGTACCTGAAGACGAAGGGAAGGCAGCCAACCAGTATCCCATCTGAGGAACCACCACGTTCCAGACAAACTGTGGGCCGTCCTTTTTGATGTAGCCCGTCCCGTTCCTCACCCACAGTCCTGGAGAAATGAATGACACTGTCAATACATGTGCTGCATACATGATACATTCACAAGGAAACCTAAAGACAAGAAAACCGCCACCATGCCTCCCTTACCCGTCTTAGGCTGATACAGCCAAGCAGGCACGCTCGTGGCCATCCTGTTGCGGGTGTCGGATGGCAGCGGCACAGAGATGTGGATTGGATCTGACACCTGGATCGCACTGCCGTCTTTGTCAAAGAGCTGAATGCTGACCACGGCCAAAGCTGTCAAGTCCGTCCACCCTGTTTCTGCACCTGAGGCAGAAAAAGTCATCAGCTGACATCAGCTTCAACACGTCTGTGACGTGTCCTGTTATATTCTTCAGATGTAAACCTAAAAACTAAACTAAGGTTAACATTAAAAACATACACAGAATGCCAATCATTACCAATATGTGGTGCTGTTGAATTGTGCTGCATTATACTGACAGGTGTTTCTATTATTTTGTCCACTAGGTTACATGAATTAAACAGCTCTCTTTCGAACTCAGTACAGTTCAACATCAATGCAAACTGCAGCCAGCACCTCTAAAACAGCTGACCTGTACACTGCACCTGAGCATCACCCCCTCCTGACGGCTGAATAAGCTGAAAATGGGCGTTAATGTGGGCCAGTTCAGCTCCTTCACACCAAACTGGGAAAGCATTTGTTTATGGAGCTGGCCTCAGCAGAAACAGAAACCAAAGCAGGAGAAACAGCCCCAACAAAGTCCACAAAGTGCTCAGCAGTGGATCGCTCTCAACAAGGCAAACACCCACCTGAGCTGTTGGTCTCCTGGCCCAGCAAGAACGGGAAACCTCCGACCTCGTACTGAGTCCTGGCCGTGGTCAGCGCGGCGGACAGCGCCGTGTAGTTGGAGTTGGACGGCAGCTGGAGGGACTTCCTCTGGAGCTGCACCAGCGGCTGATTACGAGCTCCTGCTCAGAGACAATCACACCTTCAGCCACCTCGTGTGTTTTCTCCTAAAGCCTCTGAGAAGCGTACACATGCTGGTATTTTAGCGTACTTCGGAGACGAGGAGGGGGCTGCGAGCTGTACCCTGCTGAGCTGTTGCTATGGTGACAGCAGCAGCAAATAACAGGTTCAGCTAAATGTTGAGCAGTGAAATCTACGGAGGCCTGGAGGGACTGGTGGGAGGAGACGGGCGTGAACGCATCTTCACTCTGCTGGAGACTGACTTAAACTGAGTGTCCCAGGTGAACAGCATGCAGCTGGTGTTACCTGAAAGGGGCTCTTTACATTTAGTTTGATGCTGTGATTTCTAATTTTGACCTGAATGATAAACTGTGGCTCAGGTCCTTGACTAAGATAATAATCCTTCATAAATTCACTGTATGACAGTGTGAGCACGCACGACTTATCGTCAAACATCACGTTCAGACGCAGCGTTGCTTCCTTTACCTGGTGACCCAGACAGCACCTGCAGCACGTCGTCGTACAGGATCAGCGTTCCCGGCCTCTGAACCAGGAGGTACAGGCTGACTGACGCATACACTAAAGACAGGAAGAGACACTGAAGTGAACACAGCAGCAACAACACAGCGGAGACCAGACGTTTAACACCACAGAAACCAGTTTAACACCAGTTTCGCCTCCACAGCAGCCAAAGTTTGAGTTTTCTCCACTTCAGTTTGAGTTCAATGGTTGATAAAAAACAGAAGATTAAACTTCAGAATCGACAGATTGTGACTTCAAAGTACAGCAGTTGGTCAAAAAGTGGACATCCAAATAATTTGGCTTTTATTGAACTGAACTTGTAATTTATCAGCATTCAAATCAGTTCAATCACTCGCTTCACACTCTGTAAGTCAACGTGTCGACGTTAACGGCGTCTTCGTCCTGGCTGACTTACAGGGGATGCGGCTGGAGTGCCAGGGCACAGAGTTGGTGACGTAGTCCGCTTTGGAGGCTGTGATGATGACCCATGTTCCTGTGTGGTACAGGAAGCTGACCCTCAGGACGCCGTCGCCGCCGGCCCGGTCGGACACCAGGACGGTCTGATTGCCGTGGACTTCCACCTGAGCGCCCGCCAACGGTGACAGGTCGCTGTTGTCGAACACCTGGACTTTGATTTGCACCTCTGTGAGAAGACAAAGAGAGAGATGAAACGATCGATCGATCGGAGGATTGATGGGACATTTATCGATGACTTATTTCATCAATTCATCGTTTAAAGTTGTTTTTAGGAAAAAGCAAAAATGCATCAACAAACACAGTGAAAAATTCAGACCCTCACTGTTTCTAAACCGAAGGATTCGTGAGTAAAATGATGGAAATAATCAGATAATCGCAAGAAAAGGTCAATAAACAACAAGTTCAATCAATCAATCAGTCGTCTATTGACAAGAAACTCAACACATTTCTGCTTCAGCTGCTCCAACGGGACGATCAGCTGTTCATCTTGTGTTTCTGTCCAGTCATGATTCGTTAAACGCAGCATTTGAAGGAAAATCAGGACTGAACTCTCATTTTTAGAAGTGCAGCTGCTCTGAGCTCTACGAAGAACAGGCCGGACGCTCTGACTGCACGCAGACGCAGAGCTTCCTGGTTCCCTCGCCCCGTGTAGTCCGATTATACCGCAGCATTAACGCAGTAATCACACCGAGCGCCTTGGCGGTCTTACAGTGAAGCGATCTGCTCAGAAATGACCTACAAAGTGAGGAGAGTTCTCAGCTGACGACGCCCAGGCGTCACTTTTCACATGAAGCAGAAGCCAATCAGGCGTCAGCTCACCTGTTTGAACGTGGAGTTCAAACACACGATGATTCTCAGGCAGCTTCTGAGGAGCATCTTCATCTCTGATGTATGGACGTTTATTCAACATGGACATCAGAGACAAGATGTCCTCAGCCTGTGGACACAAAGGTCTTAAATCCCGCTGTTTGCCTCCTCGTGGCGCAGCTCCACCCTCTGACGGCGCTGACGAACGACCACATCAAAAAGTACTATCACTCACTTCCTGTTGTTTTCAACATCTGCTCCTGTCACCTGACCCACGTCTGTCCCCCCCAGGACTTCTGCCGTGGACAAATCATTTCCAGCGGCGGTGGATGATGATGGATGATCAGTGATGATGATGGTCTTCGTCAGTCACTAATCCTCGCCGTGGCTGTTTTATCCTCACATGTTTTTCAGCCCCAGGACATTTTGTCTCTCGTCTTGCCTCTTGGACAGCATGGATGTGGGTCACACTGGGGATGTTTCCATGGTTACGCGCTGGCTGGCTTGTTGTTGTGTCCTCGCTCGGCTCGGCTTGGCTCAGCTCGGCTCCCTGTAGGACCACGAGCTGCCGTCCTCTGAACCTGTCCAGGCCTCTGGACTTCCCAGAGACAGCAGCAGTCTCACTAAAGGCTGCATTCAGATCATAATAAGCACGTGTGTGTGTGTGCGCGTGTGCGTGTGTGTGCGTGTGCGTGCGTGTGTGTAAATGCTGTCGGCCATTGCCACGCTTGGTTCGATAAAGGCTCCCTTGTGTGTGGAGAGGATCCTCTGCAGCCTGAATGGGCTCCACGGCGTCACATCGAGGGTCCGGTGGCGTTCGCTCCCTCCGAGGCTTCAGAGCGAGTTCAGCCGAGCGTGACCCCTCCCTCCACTTCACGAGCCAATCAGAGCACCTTGACCTCAGGCTGTTGGAGGCAGGACGCTGACTTCAGGACAGTTTCACCGTTTGGTGTTTTTCTTTCACTATAATCAGCAGTTAAAGCATCTTTTCTATCGCAGCATTTAATCTCTAAAAGCTCACTCTGACAGTCGTGTTCATCATCCATCGATCTGCTGATTGATTAACTGAATCATTATTGGTTTTTAAAAAACTAAAAGTGACTCCTCAAAATTCACTTTTCTGTCAGAAAAACAAGGAAACCAACAACCGTTTGAATGTTATTCATCCAGAAAATGACTTCAGTGACGAGCTGATTAGCAGAACAGCTGCAGATCGATAATCTGTCAACTGATCAATCAATTGATCAGCTATAAAACACAACATCCTGCACATCCTGCAGGTCAGGAGCAGCTGAGCTGGTCCGAAACACACCTGAGGTACCGATTGACTGCCAATCCGGCGAGTCGAGCAGCAGCTGGGGAGCAAAGTCAAATACAATTTCATGTAAACGGCAAACAAGAACCGAGAATCAGAGAGAGGTTTAAAAAGTCTGAGGGGGAAGAAGGATTAAGATCACTGCTGAAGGAAAAGGCACAAAGTCTGGACTCCTTAGATATACAAGAGTTAGAGTAAAAGTACTCATGCTGGAAACGCGACCCTGTCAGTGTTATACTTTCATGTTATTCTTATATTTTCATGTTATTGTGTTACTTTGATGCGTGAACGTGGATAACGTTTGTGTGTTCGCTGTTTGTGTGCTTCAAAGTGACAAAACGTTTGTGAGGTGAGATGAGTGAAAGCAGAAATACTACCGTGTAAAAATACTGCAGTACAAGTAAAAAGCCTGCAAGTCCAGCAGACAAACATGAAAAGCAGAGAGATCACTTGGAGGCAGGATGTAAATATCAGAGCAAACCTCAGTCTTAAAATCAGCTTTTATTGGCTGATTACATGTTTTTCTGAGTAAAACTGCAGCTGTCAGACAAACGCAGTACTCCCTGTGAAATGCAGTACAGTGCCACCACACAGCAGCACAGCGTGAAGTATCTGGAAAATGTACTGGAGTAGATGTACTCAGTTACAGTCCAGGACACCCTGAAGCCTGAAGCATCCATAATGCAAAGTAATTACATCATGTCCTCACAGCACAAACAGCCTCTGCATCATCACTCAACACCGCACGCGCTTTTCGGGCCTCCTGGACCCGGACCTCAGGACCTGGACCTGGTCTCACACGCACAGGAGGCCCTGCTCCAGCTAGGCCTGCCAGTCCAGCACCGAGCATGAGGGCCTGGTCCAGCGTGAACACACGGCAAACACACAGCGTGGCCTCCGTCACATTCACACATCTACACATCAAACCGACGTTTGTCAGCGGGCTCCGGCAGAAAAGCTGCCCGACACCCCCTCCTCTCCGCCGGCCTCAGATCAGAGCGCCGCGCCGCGCAGATCGACGCTTTGTCGACAAAAGCCATAAAAAGCAACCACTCCCATCTGCTCATTGTGCTGCATCCCCGTATGGCGAGCTTACCAAATGCTCCTTGATCTGGAAGAGATCTGGCCAGCGCCTCCCAAACCGCCCAGACCGACGCGCACAGGAGCAAACGAGCGATGGAGCTGGCTGCGGCCATCCTGCACGCTACATGTCTAGTCCCAGCTCGGCGGCCGTGAGTCCATTTCTGTGCCGGGCCTCGGTGCGCTTCACTCCGCGGACATGGCTCGGATGCCGGGCTTTGAATGGAGATGCTGCCGTCTGCGCGGCTTCGCCTTGTTTTTATTGTCTGAGGCGGAGAGGAAAGAGTCCAACGTTTCCCTCTGCTGGCCAGAGGAGGAAGTGCGTCTGCGGAGGACAGGACGCGTCTGCGGAGGACAGGACGCGTCTGCGGAGGACAGGACGCGTCTGCGGAGACACGGGGCGGGAGACACCACGCAGGACTGCACGATACTACACAGTACTGCACAATACTGCACGATACTGCACGATACTACACAGTACTGCACGATACTACAAGACACCACACAGTACTGCATGATACTACACAGTACTGCATGATACTACACAGTACTGCACAATACTGCACGATACTGCACGATACTGCACAGTACTGCATGATACTACACAGTACTGCACGATACTACACAGTACTGCACGATACTGCACAGTACTGCATGATACTACACAGTACTGCACAATACTGCACGATACTACACAGTACTGCACGATACTACACAGTACTGCACGATACTGCACGATACTACACAGTACTGCATGATACTACACAGTACTGCACAATACTACAAGACACCACACAGTACTGCATAATACTACACAGTACTCCATGATACTACACAGTGCTGCACGATAATTCACAGTACTGCACAATACTACACAATACTGCACGATACTACACAGTACTGCACAATACTACACAGTACTGCACAATACTACACAATACAGCATGATACTACCCAGTACTGCACAATACTACATGATACTACACAATGTCACCATGAAATGAAAATAAAAACGTTTGATCAGTGATGGAATATTCAAATGATTTGAGTGAAAGTATGACAGGTATATATTTTGTACCTGAATAAAAGTACTCTGATATGATACACTTCACATATTGATACGTCGCTTTTCATTGCTGATGTCAGAGACGAGCCGTGAGGGCGCGACGTTCATAGTTTTCCTCTGAATTTGGGTTTAAGATCCATTTGAAAGAAAAACTGCTGCAGCTCATATTTACAGGCTTGTCGCAGTATTTTTACACTCTTAATATTTCAGTTGGACTTGTGTGAGGTCAGAAAAAACAAAGCAAACTAAATGAATTTAGAGTTTGTGTGTGTGGAGCTTCAGTGGAAACCTTTGAGTGTGAAATCACATCTGACCGGAGGATAAACGTTTGTCTGAATTTGACTTATTTTCATTTTGATCTCAGTGGGACATATTGTACTTTTCACTCCGTCACGTTTACCTGACAGATACACGAATAAAGACAATAAAATGATCAGAGTATCAGGAACAATAATCCAAGATTGTAACATATTCGAGGAAGAAATACTGGGATTCTTTACTTCAGTCAAAGTAGAAATACCACAGTGCAGAAATACTTCATCACAGGTGACTCATCAGCTGCCTTTTCAATTCAGTTCAATTTTATTTGTATAGCACCAAATCACAACAGAAGTTGTCTCAGGACACTTTCCATATAGAGCTGGTACAGACCAAACTCTTTATCTACAAAGAAACCAACAATTCCAAATCTTTTGTGAACTTTGTTCCCTACTTTGAATTACTTCATGTACTGTCGGGCAGTTTGATATTAATCGTACTTTAGATGCTGATTTCATGTTTTGTGAGTAAAATCTTAATCAAACAATACCTGTCATATAAATGCAGTACTAAAAAGTACAATATTTTCCTGAAATGCAGTGAAGTAAAGTAAAAAACAGCATAAAAGGCAAATACCTCCAAATGGTATTTAAGTACAGTACTTGAGTAAATGTACTTTGTCACTTTCCACCACTTACTGTACTATCATATAATACTGCCTACATAAGAGGTAGTTTTACTTCAAATACTTCAAGTACACGTATCTGCTAATATGTCTGTATTTTGGCCTCACTGACGTGTATGCAGGTCTTGTATTTGTGGAGTACTTTTAAGTGTAGTATTACTACTTTTCCCGCTCATATATTTATGATGTGAGCTTTGTAAAACTGAATGTACAAGTGCTAACCTGTTTGTGTGTTTGTTTGTTTGTTTGTTTGTTTGTTTGTTTGTTGTGGGGGCAGAAAACGTCCCTGCTGTCTGGTGAAGTGACGCTGGCTGTGGGTCAAACCTCCCGCTGAGGTCTGCCTCTCACATCAGAGCCGAGGCTCGGACGAGGACCAGGTCCTGGACTGCAGACTCCAGACTGGCTTTCCCGTCCATCCAGGTTTCTCTCCGCCTCCTTTCACCGCAGCAGCTGCTGCTCCAATTTATCATTTTTATTATTTAATTAAAAACTCGTTCTGCACAAGTATTTCATTCCTGGCGAGGTGTGTGTAGATTTATAGTTAGAAGTCGTCCGTTTGCTCTCTGGTGTTTCATATTCATTACTGAAATCCTGCTGCTGCCTGTGACGCTCTCAGAGCTCTTCACATCGACTTCCTCCAAAGGCTGAAAACATCTGACTGCAGCTGAGAGATGAACAGAAACTCAGCAGAGACAGAAATCTGACGATGCACCTTGTAGCATTTAGCTGGATTTGAACTCTTCATCGTTTAAATAACAGAATAAATGATGTCGTTATTGGCAGATACATGTAAGCTATGCTAGCAGCAGAGCTGTGAGTCCACCACTTTGGTCCAGACTGACATGAAATCTCGTACAAACATTCGTTTTCCTGGAGGATAAACCCTGATGACGCTGGTGATGACCTCAGATCCTCTGAGTTTTAGTCAGATCATTTAGTTTGTCACCAAACGTCTGCAAAACGTTCCCATCAGCCTCAGCCCAACATCATGTTTAGTGCTAATTAACAAATGCTAACATGCTAACATGCTACACTAAGATGGTGAATGTGGTAAACTTTATGATGGAATCATCAAGAGAAAGTTAGCATGCGTGAAATAGCTGTTAGCATGCATGCTAACTTTAAATGTTTTTTAAAACGACAGCCACGCTAACAGCTCTGTGAGGTTACACACAGCTGTGCTTTGAGCTAAATGCTAACCTCTACATGCTAACATGCACACTGACAATGCTACTGTAACATGTTGATGTGTTGTTGGTATAATGTTTAACTTGTTCACCATCTTTGTTTCGCAGGTTAGCATGCTAACATTTGCTAATTAGCAGTAAAGACAATGTACAACTGAGGATTATGGGAATAGCATTAGCAGTTATTAAACCAAAGAACTGGACAGATTAACATTTTGACCTGATGAGGACGCTGGAAACATCAGAAAGTGACAAAATGACAAAATCCATCAACGTCATTATAATTCATGTTCTGGGTATAAAACAACCAGTCAGACGGTTATTGAGAGCTCTGGACGGACAGACAGTCTGTCCCGGTGGTGGACAGGTGAGCACTGAGATGCAATGAGGTGTCCCCTCACTCTGTCATCTCTGGGTTCATAGGAAACACCGTCATGAAGTGAAGCATCAGACTCGGCGTGACGGCTGAAAAGCAGATCAAGGTCAAAGGCTGAGACGCAGCCTCTCATTACCTTCAGGTCATTCTGACGAAAACTAATTTGTTCTATGGCATTCTGATCTCGTTAATGTCTTTTTAATGGCTTCATAAGGAAAATGGGTTTTGGAAATTATCCAGATGCTGCTTGAACATATTAAAGCAGGTTAAAGCTGCCGGTGGCGTATTTACACACATACAGGGATAAAGCAGAGGCTTTGAAACCTGACGCCGTCATTAAAGCGACGCCTGTGCTCGACATTCCTCAGCTCTCACATCAGGAGGCAGGCTCACATCAGCAGGGGAGGATGGAGATTTTGGAAACTCCCTCCTCAGACAATCAGCTGTTGTTCTCCTGCAGGAGCCTTCACACGACTGATGTTGCTTCACTTTTAAATAAATTCATGTGACGTTCCAGAAAACTCTGCATGTTGAGCAACGAGCAGCAAAACGTGGGACGCATTAAAGAACGGAGGAGAAGTCCTGTGAGGGAAGCCAAATGACAAGTTTATCCAAGGAGAGACCTACGGAGGCCAAAAAATGCCCAAAGAGATTTTACATGAGCTCTGCCTGCTGCGCTGGGTCATGTGACTTCAGGTGAACATTTAATCCACTGAGTTTAGAGCATCAAACTCTGTTTACTGTGAAACCATCCATGTGAGCTCATGTGGTCTGAATCTGCTCAAAGCTCTTTGAAGCAAATTCAGCAAAAACTCACAGATTTTTGGGGCTCAAGTGGACAGAATAGTTGAGAATAAGTTCAGTTACAACAGGTATAATAAAATAGTCCAGGATCAATAGCTGGTGTAATACAGTGACTGCGCATCCAAATGTCCTCTCTGCCCACTGCTAAGAATGTGCACTCGCAGCCATAAATGTAAACTATTTTATTGTAAACTGAAAAATTATTCGTTTTCTCAATTATCTGTGGCTGAACGGAGTTCACGGGGTCGAGGTTTGGACCTCAGTGCAGTCGAACATCATTACGTCGCATCATAACTAACTTCGTCTCAGACTGAGTGGATTTCATTCCAGTTATCTGCAGGTCAGGCGCTCCTTCAGACCGAATCAAACGTGTGAAGAATGAAGGCCAAGCGGAGGCCAAACGGCTGTCTGCGGCACACGAATCATGAGGCCGAGCGCACAGATCAGCTCTGGAAACATCGTGAGAGGACGAGCTGAAATGATCTGACGCCACGCCGAAGACGTGAAAGTTAAGCAGCCGTACGGCGAAAGACGCAAACAATATACGCCAGAGATGTCGTCATTCTGGAGCATGTTGGCAGAAAGGAAAAAAGAGATTTGTTGTTGTAATGTGAGTTATTCACTTTGGAAAAACAAGCAATGATTCAGAAAATGATGGAAAAATGACAGAATTAAAAGACACAGAGCAAAAAGATCAGATGTGATCTGCTGGATTCTTCGTCTGATTGATTATCAGTTTGACCTTTTTAGAAGCTCTTTGTCCGTTTCCTTCTGCTGTAAAAGTAGAAAGTACCTCAAGTTTGTATCTAAGTGCAGTACTTGAGTAAATGTACTCAGTTACATGCTGTAATGGCTGTGGGTGTGTCCGTCAGGCGCTGAGCAGCTGTGTGTGCTGAGGATGAGGAGCAGGCTGTGAAGGTCTTCAGCGTGTGGGCTGCTGGCAGGGTTCATGCATCCTCACCTCAGCAGTCAGACAGAAGGTTTCCACGAGCAGCTCTCTGCGCACATCAGGATGTGTTTGAACATCTGTCCGGCCACCGGCGAACGCCCTCAGCTCAGTGACGTTAGAGGCTGCATTTCACGTACAATACATCTCAACACATAAACAACAATAACTCACAATGTTCCAGCTTTTAGTGCAACATAAACAGCTTTTTCTCATCTGTAAACAATGAATTAAGAGTTTATGAGTTATGTTAAAATTTTATGGAAGCTGGCTCCGTTCATCGGGAGCAGTTTGGGATTCAGTGTCTTCACCGAGGACGCTCTGAGGACCCGCCCGTCCTCAAACTGACAGCAGGGTTGGATCAGTCTGCCTGGACAAAGCAGGCGGCTGCCACGTGGGACTCGTCCCTCAGGGCCCAAAGAGCCCAGTGTGAAGCGATCTGATTCACTCATCAATAAAAGACAAAGTGGGAACAGTCGCTTAACTTCATCCATCAAGATCAGTTTTCACCTCAAAACTGTCCCAAAGTTTGTTAGTTTCCGTGCATTTAAAAGTGCTTTTCTGCAGAATGATGTGGAGATCTGTTGGATTACTGGATGAAGATTATTGGATGGATCGCTGTGTGTGTTCACGGTGTCTGGTGCTGAATGTGTTCCTGATGTTTCCAGCAGCTGATTGATGCGTTGAGTCTTCAGTGTGCCGCAGAACTCATTTTAAAGCATCTGACCCACAGCCAACAGCTCAGAGTGGCTTTAATGTCTTTTTAATGGATTTTTCTGAGAAACACTTAACTGTCTCCTACTTTTCTGGACCATCTTCAGGTGGCAACTCAAAGTAATGAGATCATTGATGGAGATCGATTTCTGGGACGGGAAACTCTGCTGGGTGTCAAACATGTCCCTGACTGCCAGATGGTGGGGCAGACTGGGCAGACTGGGCAGACTGGGCAGGACGGAGCTGAAGCTCTCTTATCTCCTTTATTTTTGTCTCTTCCACAGCGATTGAAGATCTGAGGAGGTGAGATGTCGCTGAAGCCTCCAGGAGCTTCACGTTGTCAGCCTGCCTGCATGAACAGCGATCCACCAGCAGGGGGCAGAGGAGAGCTGGAGAGCTTCCTGCTGACAGGTGACCTTTGTCACAGTGCACTCGTCACGGTGACAGCGGGCTGTCATCGTCTGACAGAGCTCCACCTCTCCACCATCATCACCTCTGATCTTGATGTGAGCTGTGCTTATCAGTGTGGCCTCACTGCGCTCAGAGCTATGCAGGCAGACATGATCCACACCCCTGCTGTGTGTGTGTGTGTGTGCGTGCGTGTGCGTGTGTGTGTGTGCGTGCGTGTGTGTGTGTGCGTGCGTGTGTGTGTGTGTGCGCGCGTGTGCGTGTGCACGTGTGCGTGTGCGCGTGTGTGTGTGTGGGATATTCACCTGCTCACCTATCATCATCATCATCATCATTGTGGTTATTATGCTTCCTCTTCTCATTACTGTCATTATCATTACTTTACTTTGTCTCTGTGGATCACCGTGCAGCTGTCTGTCCTCTGTCCTCTGTCCTCTGTCCTCTGTCCTCTGTCCTCTGTCCTCCGTCTCCGTCTCCGTCTCTTGGAACCCGGCCGGCTGAGGCAGATGCTCGCTCTGGTTCAGACTCTGGTTCTGCTCGAGGTTTCTGCCCATTAAACGGGACTTTTTCCTTGACGCTGTCGCGAATTGTTGCACAGTCTAGACCTGCTCTGTGTGGAGAAATGATCTTTATTTTCTATTTTATTTTCTATTCGTTAGCTTCCTCTCACAGTGACCGCAGCACTATTCAGCTTTTCCTGCTTCTGCTCAGGCACTGACTGTACCCGGTGAATGTCGAGGAAAGACCAGGGTCTGTTTTCAGACAGAAAGGTCAGCAGCAGTCAGAATCGCTCCCTCGTCTTCACCACGGCGTCCTTACTGCCTGAACCTGAGTCTGGACCTGAACCCGGGTTCACTCCATGCACCCTCCACCCAGCCCGACCGCCTCCCTGCGACTTCAACACAGCTCACAGAATGTTGACAGTAAACATGATCCAGGAAGCGATTACGTTTGTCTGCACAACACATTATGATGCAAATTAGCAGTATTAGCATGTAAACATAATCTGTAGACGCTGTCTGAAAACTTCCTCTGAGCGCTTCTGTTCTGATCTGGCTTTGAATAAAACCGACTTGCTGTTAAATCACTGCTGATGGTGACGCCGCTGTGAGCCACGTGACGGCTTATGATGCTCTTTAGCTGGAAAACGATCCGTTACTGAGCAAACACTCGACACACAGAGCAGCTCAACGGGTAACTCACTTTGCTTTTCATGGTCTATATTTATCAGACGGCAAAAGGGACATTTTGGACCGAGTGACAGATAAATGTACCTACTGGCTAACTTAAGAATAAAAGCCATGTACCATATTTCCACAGATGGAGCAATTTTCAGTAATACACAGTAAAAATACTCCATTACAAATACAGGTCCTTCATTTGAAGTGTTATTTTACTTCAAGTACTGACAGTAAAAGCATTTTGATGTGATTTTGCAGGTTTAGTTGAGCTCATTTTAAACTGTCAGGCTGCAGCACTTGAGTACTTGAGTAAATACACTTACATCTCTTAGTTTGGTTAAACTCTCCTCATCGTATCATTGCTCTGGTCTCGTCTACCAGCTGTAGCAGAAGTACTAATTTCCTTTCCCTGTTTAAAATCAGGATTTATTAAGACTTTTAAGAATTCCTCTCGAGGACGCTCAGGGGACGAGCTGACGGGTAAAAAAAAAAGGTTTCATGCTAAAAATGAAGACGCATTCATCAAGCGACCTGCAGTCCTACTTCCTGTTAGCGAGGTAACCTTCAGAGCAGGTCTCAGGTGATCACATGACCTGATCACATGTGCGCTCAGAGAGGAACCGTTAATCAGACTAAATCGACCTCTGCCCATTGTTCATTCTTTAAAAAGCTTTATTCTCCAGAGGCCTGCTTTGATTTTCAAGTGCTGTTATTAGTGTGAACTTCCTGCATTATTAACACATGAAATGAATCAGGTGCAGCCTGCAAAGATAACAGGAGAGAGAGAAAATGCATAAACAAAATCAATGCCAGGTTTCTTCTTGTCCTCTGCACCGCTGCGAGTACAACAACAAGAGGTGCAATGGAGAAAGCAGGAGCGCAGCAGCTGCAGCGCTGAGGTGAGCTACCAAACCGTCCTGCGGTGATTTCTACGTTTGCTTCAGGCCAAAAACACATCGAGGTGTTTCACCTCTGTGGACGGATGATGAGTTTGCTTAAACAGCAAATTAAAGCAGAGGTCAGAAACAGCCAGAGCTCCCTCCACGTGTTTCAAAGTACAAAGATCACTTTGAGTACAAATAAAAGCCTGTACTGAAATAATAGCTGGGTCTGAAAATGGTCACAGGTGAAGCAGCATAAACAAATAAAGCAAGTCACTATCTGAAGGTTAAAATGTGTTCATGTAATGTGTCAAAGATTTCTCCCATACAACAGCCCTCACTGCTAATGCTAACAGCCCTCACTGCTAATGCTAACAGCCCTCACTGCTAATGCTAACTTGAGAGTCATGTCATGTCGGCTGTGTGGGAACGCATGCACACACACACACTCACAATAATGCCACCACTGCAAATGCTGAGAGACTTAAATTAAAGAGCTCAGAGCTGAAGCCGAGGATTATGGGACAAATTATATTCACTGGCATGAGGATGCATTTCTGCTGGGCCTCATTAATCTAACCTGTTGTAAACTATAAGGTTTTGAATTATATTTCACAAAAATAACAGTTTACCTCCAATTACCAAACACTGAGCTAATAGCATTAGCCTAGCTATCAAATGTCATCAATGACAGTATGAATTGAATTCCACTCACTTGAATGTCTGAAACACACACACTCCTGTGTGTGTGCATACATTTAAACAGAAGAACGAAACACATGAACAAAAGTTTGGAGTATGAATTATTGTTGAGCCCAAACTGAACATTTGGTAGTTACGTAGCTTGTGATGCTACCGTGACTTTCTGTTTACAATGAGCTATTTTTCATAAGACACCCGAAACCCAAAACCTGACCAGGGATTCACACATGACTGAAATCTTTACTGGTTATTTGCATTTATTAACTTTTAATGGTGCAACCCTGCTTAGTAAATCACCAGTTAGCTGCCAGTTAAAGCTCGTAGCCAAATACTGAGAACTGGTTTTATACCAGTCCGCTGACTTTAGGTAAATAAATGCCAGTATTTCAGAATTTACAGTATTCTTAAGTCTGCAAGTAGTACACACCAAGCTCTTTATCACACACACACACACACACACACACGCATGCACATGCACGCACACGCACACACACACGTAAGGTGAAACCATTTTGGCTCATGTGTCAGCAGGAATTTCACTTTCTGGAAAGACAAACACAATAAGGAGTTCTGGAACAAAAGCTGCTCTCATGTTCCTCTGTGCTCGTCCTCTGTCCGTCCGTCCGTCCGTCCGTCCGTCTCACAGTCCCTGGTCTCCATTTTTCCAGCCCGTTTTAATTAACAGCAGGGACATAAATTAACAACCTGCGTGGCGTCCACTTGTTGTAGCTCCACTGGAAACGAAATGCTGGCAAAAAGTCAGTTATTAGGGGTTTTTCTGCCTTTTAATTAGATTTTTTTTACATAAAGCACTTTAAACTGCTTATCATTATTATTATTATCATTATTATTATTATTATTATTATTATTATTGTTCTAACTGTAATCATGAAGGTGTGTACAGTGCGCACACACACACACACACACACACACACACACGCACACACACACCATCATTGCTTCCTGTCTGGGTTGTGTTCTCAGGACCGTCACTCGGTCGTGGTCCTGGTTGGGTCCTGCTGGCAGTCTTGGCCCGGGCTCAGGCTTCAGGTGCATTGCGGCACATTCTTCACCACTAACAGCTTCCTGAGCAGAAACTCTGTCCAAATGACATTTATGCATAACAACACCCTGAGTGTATATGCGTGATAATTAATACGTGTGCGCTGCAGAGCCTCTCACATCTCCTTGAGTCTCAGTGTGGTGCCCGCTGGGGGAGTTTTATTTTTAGCTCCTTGGTCTTTGATTAAAATATGACTCTCTTGTTGACCTTCACACCTGCTGCAGCTCTGCCAGGTCCATGGGAACACGACCACTTGATAAATAAAAGCCTGCCACCAGAACCGCTGACAAGACACAATCAATTCTCCACAAACTGGACCTGGTCTCTGCGGTGCTGCTGGAGGAAGGCATCCACCCTCCTCTGCAAACAGATCCCTGTGACACGTCCGTTTGTGAGGCACAGCGTGGCTCCATGACTGCCAATGGTCCAGACCGAAATATCTCAACTCTTATCTTATCTTATCTTATCTTATCTTATCTTATCTTATCTTATCTTACCAGAGGGTTTGCTCTGAGATTTTCATTCGTGGCCCCCAGAAGACAAACGCTAAGAGTTTCATGATCCCTTGACTTTTCTTCCAGCATCAGCAGCAGGTCAAAGGTCTCACTTCCTGTGAAACATGACATCCACTGATGGACATGTTTTGTGGACATTCATGGTTTCCAGAGGATGACATTCCCATCATCCTCAGCTGCACTTGTTGGTCAGTGCTCATTAGCAAATGTTAGCATGCTAACGTGGTGAACATGGTTAACACCATAGGCTACCTGCCAAACATCAGCATGTTAGCATGGTCACTGTGAGCATGTTGTCATGCTAGTGTTAGCATTTAGCTAAAAGCACAGAGTCTCACAGATCTGCTAGCATAGCTTCAGACTCTTGAATCTATACATCCAGATGTGTAAATTTATCCAGCCCTCTAGCATCTGTAGCTGCTTTCTGCTAACAGTTCCACATTTTATATATGAGGAAATGACGCATCCGGCCGCTGCACAGCTGCTCCTGCTGATGCTGAATGTGTCTGAAATCTCCTTTTTCTGCTCGTGTTACATCGTGATTTCAGACGCAGCTTTAGCCTCGTTTCTCAGAAAAAAGCAGGAAGAGACATGAAATGTGGACACGCTGACGATCAGACAGAAGATGGACGGCTGCACACAAGTATTGATCTGCACAGATAGAAGAGTAACTGACAGACGGATGAAAAAACGAAGCAGATGTGTCAGAAAAGGTTCAAGGAGACTCACCTGTGCATCATGTCCATTTGTTGGAGGCTTCATTACAGTAATGGATGAATTCAGGACAGGAGCACACTGTGGGGGTCCTTCATTTCCCTGAGGACCGAAGCCTTCCTCTTCCTGTGAGCATCGTTTTCCTTTGCTTTTATTGGAAAAAGTGTCTGTCAGCCTTTGTCGATGTTCATGTTTTATTGTTTGACAACATTGAATCAAAGTCTACCGTAAATATTTCATTTAACCTTTTCTTTATTCTTTATTTATTTCTCATTCGCTCTTTGTGTTTTCATTTTTAATTAATTGGTTTTCTGAAATTGAATTTATTTTTCTTGGTATCTGTGTTGGTGTTTTGAATCGAGCTGAATTCAGTCCTCCTGTGTGTGTTTGTGTCTCTCGAGTCTTTTTTGGACACTTCCTGTGTGTCACGCTGCTGCTGATCCTCATTTCACTGTTGCGTGGACGACACTGGACACTTACAGCACAATGGCAGCTCTTCCAGCACACAGATTGCAATTTCATTTGTGCTGTTATCACCTTACACAACCACCACCTCCACCCCCAAAAATGTCAGGAGTGTAAAATGATGATGTCACTAAAACGGCACAAAGCAAAGGTCTTTTTCCTAAATATGATTGTCAGGAAGTAATCCCCTAAAGAGCGGCGGAAATGAAAGGCTGTTTGTTTCGCTGCACAGTAATCCTGCGCTCTGTGGCCGCTGCTCTCCACACTGGCCTTACAGTACAGACATAAATGTCACGGCTGCTTTGCATGTGGATGAGAAATGCTAATGCAGGTAGTTATCGAGGTGAAAACAAGCAGTATGGCTTCTAAATGAGCCCACTTGTGTCCCGCGAAGGTTAGCGGTGCACGCGAGCACAAAGGCCTCTCTGTCAGGAGACCTTATTAGCATGCACGGAGTCGTGTCATGTTCTGGAGGTGCTACTACATCCTGCCTTGTCATAAAATCAATACACCATCTTCTGAAGGCTTCACCACTAACTCATATCGGCTTTGTCACAAACCCGGTTCAAGGACCGACTCTTGAAATTGTTTACCATGTGAAATATCTGTGGAGAGGAGGCGTAACGGTTGAGACGCGCTCATCATAAATATACAGTGTGTCGTCCTCCCTCAGGACACGGGCAGGACCGGCGTCCCTTGTTCTCTGCAGCACGCTGTCTTTGTTTCTTCCTCACACACCCGTCCCGCCTGCGCCCGCAGAGTGTGTGTCGACCGTGTCGTGTTTGTTGTTGTTGGGCGAGCTCTTGAAGTGCAGCTCTGAATGTGCCGGTAAGACACAGTGCACAGATGTGGCAAAAACTGCAAACAAGAATCAGCACGAGCGCGCGCGCACACACACGCACACACACACACACACACGCGCACACACACGCACACACACCCGCTGACTGCCTAAGTATGAAGCCGATGCGTTTTTCTAGGTCACCATCTCTCCGAGTGACTTGACAAGTTTTCCTATCTGGAGAAAGTGTTTGAAGTTTGCTTCAGTCATCGGATGAATGAGTTTGTGATTATGCGACTTTCCCTGCTGACAATTGATGTATTTAAAACTCCTTTAAAATTTCCACAAAACAATCTCAACTCCAAATCTCGCTCCCGCTCACGAGTTCTCGAGCTTTCGACCTTGTCGAGGTCTTCCTCGGCGGACTTGGCCGTCATGGAAATGAGGGCGTTCAAACTTTCCGTTAATCTGAGCACCTGAAAGCTCCTCCGGCTTAAACGTCCACCATGAAAGCTCATTCTTGAAAACAGAAGTTAGCAAAAGAGTCTTTTCGCACGGTCAGCCATTAGCTGATTATCAATCAGCCAGTGGTCATTTGAATAAACTCAAATATCCTCGATGGACATGTTCAATATAACCTACAGTGATAAGCTTATGGAGGCAGACGTTCACTTCAGGCTCACAGAGAGCTGCTTGCTTTGCTTTGATGTCAGTCCAGCCTCGATTGACCGTCGTGGGTCAGTATTTCCTCTCCAACAGCTCTGACGCCATCAGAAATATTGGCTGCTGTTTCTTTCGCAGCTGCAATCAAACTGAAAGGGTGGTCATGATGGAGCGAGCTCCGTCGCAGCCGCACGCGTGAGCAGATCATTTGAGGTCAAACGAAGAACGCTCATGTGAAAAATCAAAGTGTGGAAATGTGCTGCAAACGCCTCCATCTTTCTGCCTCAGCTGAAGAGTGTGAGCACTGAGCAGATTCAATGTGCTGATGAAGACTGCGATGCGGTCAGAAGCTGCAGAGATGGAGCATACTGTCAGGTCAGGCAGAGCACTGAGGGCACACTTGCATTAGCTGATTGGCGTCAGCTGTTTCATTCACGCTTCACAATCACTTGCTGTTCATCAACTGTGACCAGCTGACGAGGGCGTGCAGTCATAATCATGCAGATGGACAGCACAGGCGTTATGTTGTGTTGCTCTGCTGCAGCCATGACACCACCCGACCGCCTCCTTATGTTTCATATTCTCAGCCCGCCATCACCAGAAAACAGGCCCTAAAGGTCATCTGCCCAAGTAGACGTTATTACGACCCACATTTACCTTCACGGTTACACTGCGACCTCTAGTGGCTGTGATAGATACTACAGGAGTAAAGGAGGGAGTCAGGTGACGTCGTATAAAGAGCAAGAAAGTCCACATGTGGAGGAAGGCGGGGTGGACGGATGGCGAGGTGGGCGGCTTCACGTGAAACTGAAAGTCATCGTCGACTTGTTTTAACTTACGTAACGTACGCACGAGTAGTTTAAACCTGGACGTGAGCAGGGCGTTTTGTCGCCTAAACGTTTCGGGCGTCGTTGGCAGTCGAGCTGTTCGCTCATTAATGATTGAGCTTATGATTTCCGTTCACGTACGAGTCGTTTGAAAGGACGATTCGCTCTGACAGCGCCGCTGCTCTGATGCTGTGAGAGCTGGAGCTTTTCCTCCAACACAACCGTTTAGCTGTTTGCTGTAAACGGTTAACTCGTGACGAAAGTGCCTCTGACTGAATAGCAGTAAGTGGGTTGCAGCTGTTGAAGCTGACAGCAGTTTACAAGGTCAAGAGTGAGCTTTGTGTTTTCAAACGTGTTCAGTATTATTCTTCTTGTCCGTTAATCTGCTGATGATTCTCTGGATTCATTCATTCGTTTTTAAAGTGACATCTTCAAAAGGCTTCTTTTGTTCAAGCAGCAGCCCAAAAAACCAAAGACGTTCAGTTTATTATCACAGAAGACGAGAAAATCAGCAAATCCTCCCGTCAGAGGAGCGGGAACACAGAGTCTTTGGTTCTTCTGCTTTATAAGAGCGTCAGAAGATTAAATGACAGAGCTGAAGATGAATCTTCTGTCAGCTGATTGATCGATGTATTGATTTTGAACCAATCACCCGCTCTCATCTCTGGACGGATGCGGTCATGATGTGATCTGCTGCGTCTTCATCACACAGAAACATGCAGCGCCCGATCGTGAAACGCCTGCAGAGAGCACACGGAGTCGCCAACGCGGTCACATCTCTAGATTGAAAATAAATTATGTTTGAGATTAGACGAGGAGGAGCAGGACGAAGAGCCGGAGGGGGAGGAGGACTACAGCCTGCTTGATGGTGAACTCCTCCAGCTGCAGGGAAAGGGATTAGAAAGACCGTCTTACACAACCTCCCTGAACAGACCCGCGAGGCCTCTCAGAAAATCCACAACAAGGCCAAAACAAATCCACCGCAGCGTGCGTGGCACCTGTCAGCTTGATTACGATGTTTCCAGCACCGGGATGCGAGGCTCACAGACAGGTGTGTGCGCTGTCGGCAGGTATACCGTGTCCTACGAGGAGCAGGCTCATGCTGGAAACAGTGTCCTAACCACATAACCCAGTTTGCCACGGTCGCCTCGTTGCCACTCCTGACACTTCACGGGATGGCACACTCAGGGGAGGGCGCTGTCACCTTGGATTAAAGCATCTTTCCAATAATGCCTCTTTGCACGTCACTGGGTCTAAAGAAAGCTTTAGCGCAGTGTGCAAGAAGCATTTTGTGCACTCAAAGCCTCAGTGGTATGGATATTAGGAGCCCCCCCCCTCCCCCCGCATGTCAGCAAAATATACTGTGTGGTGATATGATGTGTAAAATATTAATTTGGGTTTAAACACGCAGAGGCAGGAGCTCCAGAGGGACGGAGCTCCTGCGAAATTAGAAGTAGGATGACAGCTAAAGATTATTCTCATTAACAATTCATCTGCTGATGAAGCCTATAAAATGTCAAATAATAACGAGAGAGATGCAGTTTCCCAGAGTCCAAGGAGACGCCGTCAGAGGACGTATTCAGTCTGAGCAGCAAACAAAACTCAGAGATATTCAGTTTGCAAAGATATAAACAGGAAATCTGAAAATAACCATATTTGACAAGCTGGAACTTAAAGCTGTGTCTCATCATCTTTTTGGCTCGTGACCCCTTAAAATGAAACAGTTTGACTTCAACCAGACAATATTTTCTCATTCAGAGCTTTGGAGGATAAAGCTGCCACGATCAATATTTTTCAGATTTATGTGAAGGCGTCCCTCGTAGCGATGAACCAGGAGAGAAATATGACCGAGCTCTGCGGTAGCATGTTAGCATGTTAGCCTGTTAGCAGGTTTCAGCTCATTGATTTGGATTGATGACATTCAGCTTTGATGCTTCGGCTGCTGTATTGTTCTAATAAACTCATTTATTACTGTGTTTGGGAGCAAATTCACTGAATTAACTTAAAAGATGAAGATTTTTTTGTCACTGCTGTGTTTACAGTGTGTTTCTGCTGCCCCCTACCGGCTGAAAGCATCAGTTATTGTGCGCTTAAAGGAGCCAATGTGAGCTAAAGTTAGAGAAAGGTTGATAATAATAAACAGCATTTTGTTTTGTTGTCTCGTCCCTTTAATCTTCTTATGACCCAACATGTTTAATCTGTGTCCCACTGAGGACCCAGACCCCCAGGTTGGACGCCACTAAATTGATTACAAAAACTGCTGATGATCAGTTTTCCGTGTTTGAGTTTGTGATGTGTTTTGTCGCCGCGGACTGACCACAGGGTGCTGTAGAGACCATCTGTCCATCTGACCCGCAGCCTGATAACCGACGGCTTGGCACTAATTCGGCTGGAAACGGGGGCACGTGTTTAACGGGTCCCTCTCCTGGAGTCTCACAGAGGGTCTCCAGCGCGCAGAGTCCCGCGGGGGCCCGTCCTTAAACTTTCTCTGAGGACTGACGTCTACATTGAGGAGGGATTACAGATTAGGATCTGGAGCAGCGGAGACGTTGCGTAATTAACTCCACGGAGAGGAATTGAGTTATTCCTCGGCTGCGTCGCGCACTCCCGACAAAGTGGCACAACGTGGGCGGCGCGTCGAGGAGACGGTCTGCACCAGCAGCGCGGCTCCGCGCAGGACTCACAGGCTGGACGCGAAGCGGCGGGACGTGCCGGCAGAGCTCCGGTAACCTGCGCACGAAACCAGCCGTGGAAGAGCAGATTTGGTCCGCGGCCAGTCCCGAAGGGTACGGCGGTGTCCGTCGGTGGTGCGCGTCTCTCCAAGGTGGATTCGGTTTCCAGTCCGGTAACACAAACTGACTTCATCTGAGTCCTCAGGAGAAACCGACCCGGGCGGAGAGGACAGCTCATCACCTGCAGACCAGCGGACACTCCGCGGATCGTAACCTCACAGCCTGCTGGTGACATTTCCAACAAGAACAGCAACGTTTTCTGGCCTCCGTCTACAAACTGAGCTGATGCCACTTTTCCTCGCGCGCTGAAGTGAGAGGCTCGTCTCAGAGGAGCTGGTCCATCAGAAGAAGACATCCAATGCCACATGGAGATGATGTGAAGAGGACAGGTCTGGAAATGCGTCGCCAGTGCTTGTTCCTGCTGGAGGTAAGTTGTGCGCCCGCCGCGCTCTGGCTTCTCTGCTCTGCACAGTTCATTCAAATAGCTTAATCAAAGCGAGCAGATCGGTCTTATTCTGTTTTATTCTGGCGGATTTCACTGAGAATAATCTTAATGCGCGGGGATTTAACAGTGTCATCCCATCCAGATGTCAGTTTTAGATATTGTCTCCATCTCACAGCCATTTAAAAAACCTCTCATCCGTTAAAACAAGAGAGCATTTCAGTGAAGGACGGCTCAGGACAGTCATCCTGACGGACACTTTCTGTCCACCGTCCCTCCCTGTGAGCACAGTGAGCGCTGCGGCTGCAGGAGGACACCCTGAGACACGGAGCGGGACTTTGGCTGGAGATGAGAACCGACACCCAGTGACGGCTGAGGCTGAGAAACCCGGATTTGGGACATTGGGGATTAAAAAGTGTTAATGCGGCGAGCTTTCACTTCCTGCTCTCGTGCTCGTTTGAATCACCAAAGAAAAGTGAAGAAAGTGAGACGAGGGCGCGCGAGTGTCAAAAGCTTCCGTGAGATGAGTCATCTGATGGGATCCGTGGCGCGGTGTCCTCGGCGCTGGGGGGGGACATGCTGGTGTTGTTACAGATGCCTGAGGTGAATTACTTCCTCCACCTCCTCCATTGTGTGCGCGAGCTGCTGCACTAAGAATAACCAAGAATCCTCTGAAGCTCCTCTCAAAGCCCTGCTTTCTATTCGCGGCCCCATTGTTGTGATTTAAGAGCGCGCGAGGCCCCGCGCTCACGTGTCACATGTCAGCCGAGCTCACACAGTAACTGAGTACATTTACTGAAGCCCAGCTCAGGTTTTACTCCTGTCAAACGTGTACTGCAGTACTAAAACACCAGGAGTACTCAGAGTGGTCATTTCAGAGTAATCCGACCGGATTGTGATTATTGATGCGCTGCTCTTTGTAAAGCAAACGTTTGAGGTAACATGAAGTTTAAATACGCAGGTAAAGTACCTCATGTCTGTGTGTGAGCTCAGTGCTGGAGCTTCTGTCCTTCAGGCTGTTCGATGCTCCGTTACTCGTTACTCCAGCAGCAATCAGCTGCACCAGATGTGTGATGTGATGAAAAATCTGCTCTCATCCAGTCGTTTCAGTCTGAGTCCTGAAAGTTCTGCTTCTCTTTAGAGAAGTGGAGAAAAATCAGTCTAGTATGAATATTTCAACCTGCTTTCAATGCAAATCAGCTCGTTTTAAGTTGTGCAGCAGCACGAGCGACTTTCAGCGAACAATGAGAGCAGAGCGTCCGTTTGCTTCATTTCAGAGACATTTTACAGGTGAAGCTCTGCTGCTGCTGCTTGATCCTTTTCTGAAACCGGTCGAGACCTTCCTGCAGCACACGAGGCGCAAATACCACAGATACTCAAACATGTTGTATAACGGAGGAAAAACACTCTGAAATAATGAGGAGCCTGAAAAGTCACCCCTGCACAGGTGATCATCAGCTGATCATCTTTGATCGCCAGGTCGTGCTCTGTCACACCCTGAGAGATGCAGAGCAGGATCAGTGAGGCTGAACGTAAAGCTGAAATATGAGGCTGCGGAGGAGCGTTCAGCAGCAGCAGCTCTGCAGAGACACATTTGACAAACAAGTTGATTTAAAGGGAAGAAGAATGTGTTGAAGGTTCCTGCTGCTCTGCAAATGAGGCGTTCAGGACTCACGGTAGAGAGAAACAGCAGCTCACACATCAGTGCGTCAGCGTCAGTAAACCTGTCCTTCAGAGGCCGTCAGGCGAGGCGTCGCTCACTGCACGCTGTCAGTACTTGTCGTGCGGGTGCTGAAGGCAGGGCTCCTCCTCTCGGCGTGTTTTCACTGCTCTATTACTATTTTTACTGACCGAAAGGATCAAGGGTCACATCACATCAGCAGCTTCACAGGCTGTTTTTATCCCGTCGTTTACATCGCGGCCGTCACTCACTGGGCGTTAATTACGTGGAGGGAGGTGGGCGTGCTCTGATACCTGCGCTGAGCGTGCACGGCGAGCCATCAGGAGCCCGCCACTGAAATCTGGGCCAGTCTGTCATTTTATATGATGGGACTACACACACTGCTGCTGTGACCGGCAGGTTTGAACGAGCTTTTCAAACACAGGAGCGACAAATTAAACAGGACTCACAGCAGATTTGACCGTTTCAGATGCATTATTGAAAGTGATGTTTTATTTAGGGAGGAAGCCAAACGTCGGCTTCATGGAAGCCCTATCTGTCCTTTTGTGTCCACAGTCTGCTCTCCAGGTCAGCTGACGACAGAAACGTAACCTAGTTTGGATCAATTAGAGAGGCCGCTTCAGTCCAAACAGAAAAAGACGTTCTGTGTCTTCTGAGGTCTTTTCTGCGTCTTGTAAAACAGAGCTGACAGATGCTGGAACGCTGCTGGTGTTTCACTGGTTTCCAGATGTCACCAGTACAAAATACACATTCATCCTCCTGCTTGGGACACTTTCCAGCACTCACTGGTGCAGAAGAGCTGAGATCAAAGTGCGTGGACGACGTGCTAATTGACACGCATTCATAAATATTGGTATTAATAAGGTGTCATTTGCTCTGACAGGCTGCTGAGCAAACGGAGCAGATGTGGTCTGACATTGTTATTGTGGTGGAAACAAGCAGAAACATGCTGGTTCTTCTGTCACATGAGAGCAGCACACACAGGCAGCCTTCCTCAGAGGCCTACTGTACTTCCATAATTATGTGCATTATTTACTGTTTTCCCCCCTGCGCTCATGTAAAGTAGGCTGCTGCAACCACGCACACGATGCACCGACGGAAACACGTCCATGTCAGCAGCGTCTGCGCCTTCATGTCTCGTTCAGTCCTCTGCTCTGTAAACATAAAGAGTGTTGACGGAGAAAAATGATAACACACTACAAAGTGCATCAAACGAGGAGAGGCTGTTAATTCATGCATCGTCTGCTCAGGGGCACCCGTAGTCTTCAGCTGGATTCTGCACATCTGCACACGAGGGGATTAAAGGAGAGGCAGCGACGCAGGCGGCCGGACGAGGTCGTGTTTGACGTCCTGTCACATGTTTGATCCGTTGATTGGGTCTGATCTCTGTGTTTGCAGGTGTGTGCCGTCATGAGCCTGCTGCCCTGCGGCTCGTTAGCCGATCTGACATGTGAAGCCCTGCTCATGCTGTCAGGGAACGTCTCATGTAAGTTGAGGACAAACATCACTACAAACACGTACAAGCTTTTAAAGGCACTTTAAGGCCGACACAATCCAACCTGAGCGTTTCTCCGTTGCTGCGCTGCTGAGCTTGAATTGATTTTCAGTCTCTTCTTGGCTGTGATCACTGAACGCCAAGCCCTCGTCCTCAGTCACAACTTTCTCTGTGGATATTGGCACCGTGTCTTTTCTAATTATTCCTTTCTGTGCAGAGTTCAGCAGTACAGTAATAGCTGGTTATTAAGCCCTTGAAGCTGCAGCACACACCCAGTCAGCACACACACAAGCATGCAGAAAGTCACAGGAATGATCCTCTTGTTATTTGCCTCGGGGGGTTCTCATAAAGATGTTCCAGGTAGCTCATAACAGACTAATAACAAAGCTCTCAGTGTGCTGTGTTATTATGCTGTCACTGCTCTCTGATGACTCGGCTGAACTCGTCTGTGCAGAGCGGGGCTGCAGCTAACGAGCGCTTTCATCCGAGTTATCGTGCTTTGACTAATGGGTCAATCATTGAGTCTTTGAAATGTCAAATCAAGAGACAAATCACGGCGTTGGAGTCCAGAAGTCAGCTGACGCCTTCAGTTTGACGTGATGTTAAAACCTTTTGCTGCTGTTTTCATATTCCAGCATCGTTTGCTTTCATTCATCACAGAGCTGACCAGTCATTTGGATTATTTTCTCAGTTAATATATTTGGTGTTTGAAACTATTAAAAAATGTCCCTGACGTGTCCTCAGGATCGAGCTGATGTCTTTAAATGTCTTCAGTTCAAAACTATTCAAAAATATTCAGTTTGCAGTGATTGAAAACAGAGAAAAGCAGCCTGATTCAACAATTTCAGTGAATGGATTATCTGAATAGTTTTCATAGAAGTTAAATGGATTTTCTTGATCAGCCAGTTAAACATATAAAGGCTGACACACCTCAGACGTCATTAAAGCAACGAAGCGAGATCACTGACGTTCAGTCACTGCTGCTAAAGCGACGTCTGTGTGAGGTTGGCCGAGTGTTTCTGTAAAGGTCAGACGAAGGAAGAACCTCTGGAGTAAAGAGAGAGGTCGTTTAAAGAAGCGACGAGTCGACGTTCTCCGTCGTCTGAGCAGACGAGCAGTTCTGCGCTCCTTCCACATCTGGCTGAGGCTCATTCATCTTCTCACCACAGACAGGTGTGAAAACATTGGTTAAAAGCATCTGAAGCATTAAAGCAAAGTGTCAACTTGGCCCTGCAGAGCATCCTTATTTCCGGATCTTTTGATGTAAATCTTCTTAAGTTATTACAGAAATAATAGCCCGGCCCCGGGGGCACGTCTGCATTCATATTTGCTGCTGCTGTGCTGTTATTGCTCGGGGAAAGGTCTGTCACCAGTGTTTACCATTGCCCTTTAATGCTCACCCTTTGTAGCTGTTAAGCTGAATATAATGAGATTTTCATAGCCTCTTTAAAGCGTGCAAACAGGGATTGAGGTTATTGATGACGGTCTCCTCTGGGTTGCAGTGCAGTCTCTGGCCTCCACCTGGAACCAAACCCTGAGCAACGCCACGGGTCAGTGGAGCGGTGAGTCGACACGTCGCCTCTCACAGAGCTGATTCCCTGCACAGTTACTACAAAGCAGTTTGTTGTGGAATACCCCACGAGGGAGACGAGTCTGATCTGGGCTCAGATATTAGGACTAACATCAAAGACGAGAACAATGCTGGAAATAGACTTGGCGACGTGCCACAGGAGACGCCGCTCGGCGCGGCGCGGCGCAGGAGCCATCATTAAAGCTTGTGTACACAAACAGCTCATTCAGCTCGCCAACATCATTGGAGCGTTGTCAGGATTTCAGCATGGCTATATGTAGTCCTGAGCCATGCCGGGAATGTATGTCTGTGTCTGACACGTCTGTCCTCTCGCTGCAGGCCCGGGACTCTACTGTGACACCTCCATCGATGGCATTGGCACCTGCTGGCCCAGGAGCAGCGCCGGCCAGATGGTGTCGCGACCCTGTCCGGAGATGTTCTACGGCGTCAGATACAACACCACCAGTAAGTCCACGCCGCTGCCAGCAAAGACACGAACAATAGATTCAAAACAAGATTTAATTTGATTCCCCCCGCCCAACTCGTCCTCCCCCAGGACAAATCCTGTTTACGTAATTGTGTATACAGAAATTAGCATGAGCATACAAATTAGCGAGACGCACACAAAAGCTGGGACGTGTACACGAAGTAGGACTGCAGATAAAACGGCGTGAAGAAGGAGGAGCTCGACAGAGAGGAGACGAGAGAAGAAGCTTCAGCCGCCCGTCAAACCAGCCGGAGCGCCGGAGACAAATGTCCGCCGCGGCGCTCCGTTATTAACTGTCAGTCAAACGCACACGTCCAAGCACGATCAGCTGTTTCTACACGCAGTGTCTCCGCAGGTCTTCTGGACACTTTTTTGTCTCGATCCGGTCTGAACATCTGCTCTCCGGCTCTCGTCGGTCCTGAAATATCTGTGTGATCTGTCGGTGGTGAAGCTGAGCGCAGACGCTCGTGCTCCTCAGAGGACGAACCCTGAAACATGACTCAGCGTCTCCTGCTGCTTCGCCACATCAGAGCTGTGTGTGCTTCCTGGTTCAGTTGGTTCTGGTGTCCAGAGGCGGTTTGGTCTTCTGTCCGTCAGCCTGAGCCGACTCATCGCCTTCACGGCTCTTCATTAATGAGTTTGTTTAGAAGTAAACAGGAACTCAAGAGGCATCCAGGCCTCAGTGCAAACAGCCTAACGAGGACGGACGACATGTTGTTTCTTTCACGCTTCAACGAGGCCACCCGAGTGTTGTGCTGCTGTTCTTAACTCACAGCTGCTTCTTCAGATGTGGAGTGGAGCTCGTCACAGACTCTGATCACCCAGCAGAGTCACGGCCTCCTTCCCTTCAGCTACAGATGGACAAACTGTCCACCAGAAAGATTCAGAGCCGTTGCCGCCGCCGCCGCCGCCAGAGTGAGCAGGAAATACAGTGAAATGTTAACAATGAAACAGCAAAATATCACAATGAAGTTAACAGTAACAGATTACTTCAAAGTCTGATGAATAAATTACTTGAAATGCAAAAATGCATTTGGTTACTCACTACAACGTTAATCTGAGTGCTCGTTAGCCACAGAGCTGCTGAAGACTCCGCTCATCACTCCTCCTCTTCATCCGCCAGCAGCTGAATATTTGTGTAATATTTCATGAAATATCTGAGCAAATATTTGAAGGTCATTGTTATGGAATTAGTCAGGAGGAGTTAGAATAACTTACATTTCCTTCACTCCCAGCTGTGCTTTGCATTTACTGATAATTAGCTCATGTTAGCATGCTAACATGCTAAGCTAAGACGTGAACAAGGTAAACAAACCTGCTAAACATCAGCGTGTCAGCGTCACTGCGAGCGTCCACAGTCATAACTTCAGCCATATTGCCACTAAACGTTTTTATGAGTCTTTATTACCCTCTTCATCGCCATAGCGACGGCTTGTGATGCGTGACTTTGTGTCCATGAAGCGTCTGAACAGAGCGACGTCACACGGCCTTAAAAGCACAAAGTTGACACACTAATAACAATATCCTCCACAGCATCAGCGAGGAAATAAAAGCAATTCATCCTGTGTGACTGACGAAGACCTCCAGCTCTTCCTCATCTCGTTATCAGGACGCAAAACAGCTGAAAACAACCCAAGAGCTGTCGAACAACGTGATTATCACCTGATACGATCAAATAATGACTTGACGAGGCGCTGATGCACAGCTTTGATGACTCAGCAGCAGGATTTTAAAAAAGTCCTTTAATTCATCGGATTCATGTCATTCATGCTTTCCTGTGATGAAGCACAACAACTGACAGGCAGCAAATCAGCTCAAACACAGATCCCAGGTCTGTGACGGCGCTCTGAAGGTACAACAGAGGAAACACAGTCGTAGGAGATGACAGCGAGCGCGTTCCTGGTCATTTCAACTCGAAACCCCCCCGAGACGGCGAGGAGCCACCGGAGAGGGGGGGGCGAGCTGTAATTCAGCCGGAGCTCAGCAGTAATTTGACACTGCGAGGTTCATTTCACCTTCAGGATTAACATAATCTCCATTCAAGCACAGCCTAAAAGCCTGAAAGAGAGCGGCCGTCAGCCGACACGAGCGCCAAAGGTCAGCGAGCGACGGGCCGAGGATGAGGATGATGGCGTGTTTACTGTGGGAGAATTTAGAGGGATTTCTCTGAACGCTAAAATCCTCCATGATATCATGACTGACTCTGGAGCTCGCACCAAGCCTGAAGGCGACGTTAGCGCCAATTTATCAAACGCTTGATGTTTTTCACCGACGACGTGATGAAGACTCGACGAAGCTCCGACGCCTGAGCTGCTGCTTCAGACGCGTTTCTGTGTTTCACAGGTAGAAAAACACGGCGACCTTCAGACTCTTCATCGGCTCAGAACTCGCTCTCCTCACGGCCGCACACTCGAGGTTTGGTTTGTGAGGATCGTGTCACCTGAACGCACCTGAAGAGAAGACGAGGTTTAAACACGACGAAGTGCATTTACTCCACACTGGAAGATTACTGCAGCCGTGTACTCTCAGAGCACTTCACCTTACTGCAGCCGTGTACTCTCAGAGCACTTCACCTTACTGCAGCCGTGTACTCTCAGAGCACTTCACCTTACTGCAGCCGTGTACTCTCAGAGCACTTCACCTTACTGCAGCCGTGTACTCTCAGAGCACTTCACCTTACTGCAGCCGTGTACTCTCAGAGCACTTCACCTTACTGCAGCCGTGTACTCTCAGAGCACTTCACCTTACTGCAGCCGTGTACTCTCAGAGTACTTCAGATTACTGCAGCCGTGTACTCTCAGAGCACTTCACCTTACTGCAGCCGTGTACTCTCAGAGCACTTCACCTTACTGCAGCAGTGTACTCTCAGAGCACTTCAGATTACTGCAGCCGTGTACTCTCAGAGTACTTCACCTTACTGCAGCCGTGTACTCTCAGAGCACTTCACCTTACTGCAGCCGTGTACTCTCAGAGCACTTCACCTTACTGCAGCCGTGTACTCTCAGAGTACTTCACCTTACTGCAGCCGTGTACTCTCAGAGCACTTCACCTTACTGCAGCCGTGTACTCTCAGAGCACTTCACCTTACTGCAGCAGTGTACTCTCAGAGTACTTCAGATTACTGCAGCCGTGTACTCTCAGAGCACTTCACCTTACTGCAGCCGTGTACTCTCAGAGCACTTCACCTTACTGCAGCCGTGTACTCTCAGAGTACTTCACCTTACTGCAGCCGTGTACTCTCAGAGTTCTTCACCTTACTGCAGCAGTGTACTCTCAGAGTACTTCAGATTACTGCAGTGTACTCTCAGAGCACTTCACCTTACTGCAGCCGTGTACTCTCAGAGTACTTCAGATTACTGCAGCCGTGTACTCTCAGAGCACTTCACCTTACTGCAGCCGTGTACTCTCAGAGTACTTCACCTTACTGCAGCCGTGTACTCTCAGAGTTCTTCACCTTACTGCAGCAGTGTACTCTCAGAGTACTTCAGATTACTGCAGTGTACTCTCAGAGTACTTCAGATTACTGCAGTGTACTCTCAGAGTACTTCACCTTACTGCAGCCATGTACTCTCAGAGTACTTCACCTTACTGCAGCCGTGTACTCTCAGAGTACTTCACCTTACTGCAGCCGTGTACTTTCAGAGCACTTCACCTTACTGCAGCCGTGTACTCTCAGAGTACTTGACCTTACTGCAGCCGTCTACTCTCAGAGTACTTCACCTTACTGCAGCCGTGTACTCTCAGAGTACTTCAGATTACTGCAGTGTCCTCTCAGAGTACTTCAGATTACTGCAGTGTCCTCTCAGAGCACTTCAGATTACTGCACTGTCCTCTCAGAGTACTTCAGATTACTGCAGCAGTGTGCTCTCAGAGTACTTCAGATTACTGCAGCAGTGTGCTCTCGGAGTACTTCTGATTACTGCAGTGTGCTCTCAGAGTACTTCAGATTACTGCAGTGTCCTCTCAGAGTACTTCAGATTACTGCAGTGTCCTCTCAGAGTACTTCAGATTACTGCAGTGTGCTCTCAGAGTACTTCAGATTACTGCAGTGTCCTCTCAGAGTACTTCAGATTACTGCAGTGTGCTCTCAGAGTACTTCAGATTACTGCAGTGTCCTCTCAGAGTACTTCAGATTACTGCAGCAGTGTGCTCTCAGAGTACTTCAGATTACTGCAGCAGTGTCCTCTCAGAGTACTTCAGATTACTGCAGTGTCCTCTCAGAGTACTTCAGATTACTGCAGCAGTGTGCTCTCAGAGTACTTCAGATTACTGCAGCAGTGTGCTCTCAGAGTACTTCAGATTACTGCAGTGTCCTCTCAGAGTACTTCAGATTACTGCAGTGTCCTCTCAGAGTACTTCTTCTCTCTGTCTGGCCGCAGCGGCTGGTTTTAACTGCTCGCACATGTTCGTCGTTATCGTCTGGATGTGAAACGCTCTCCGTGCTGTGGGAGCGTCCATGTTTGGTGGAGGCGTTGAAAAGTCCTGTCTTTAGATTTAAAGTACTCGATGAAGTACTGGCCTCCGGAGGCCGAGCAGCGACCGCAGAATGTGGGGATCAGCCTGTGTGTCGCGGCGTTGAAGCAGCTCGCCCAGTCGTCGGTGGCGTCCCGCCGCTCTGTGATTGGCTTCAGTGCAGCTGAAAATGACCAATCGGACGGCGTCTGAGCGCCTCGTCCGGACTCAGCCGCTCGACGGCACAAAGGCTCGTTTCATCGTCTGATTTCATCTTTCTGTTTGTGTCCTGCACAGACAGACAAACTGTCTTTTCTCAATGAGAGACACGAGTGCAGCTTCAAAACAAACCCGAAACGCGTCGTTCAAGGAACATCCAGCGTTCTTCAGCGTGAGCGAGCGACCGTCCCGTCGTCAGTCTGCCAGCAGCTGGTTCAAACACGAGATGAGGAAGATTTAAAGGAGCGAAGAAACATTTCGAACATTCAGCATCAAACGTGATTCTGACTCATTTCACTGAAACCAGAAACATTCAGCAACACTGAACACTTTCAGCGTTTCAGAAGCCTCGTTTCTGGGCCTTGAACAGAGCCTGAAAGACGCCGGCGTGCAGAGATTTATGGTCTGTTTTCCTTCAGCCTGAGAGAAGCCTGCAGACCGCGCTCAGGGCTTAACAACCCCCCACTGTGCTCAGGGGCAAATAAGCCCCCACTGTACACACAGTACACACAGTATATACAGTACACACAGTACACACAGTACACACAGTATATACAGTACACACAGTACACACAGTATATACAGTACACACAGTACACACAGTATATACAGTACACACAGTACACACAGTATATACAGTACAGTACATACAGTACAGTACACACAGTACACACAGTATATACAGTACACACAGTATATACAGTACACACAGTACACACAGTATATACAGTACAGTACACACAGTACACACAGTATATACAGTACAGTACACACAGTACACACAGTATATACAGTACAGTACACACAGTACAGTACACACAGTACACACAGTATATACAGTACACACAGTATATACAGTACAGTACACACAGTACACACAGTATATACAGTACACACAGTACAGTACACACAGTACACACAGTATATACAGTACACACAGTACACACAGTACACACAGTATATACAGTACACACAGTACACACAGTATATACAGTACACACAGTACAGTACACACAGTACAGTACACACAGTACACACAGTATATACAGTACACACAGTACACACAGTACACACAGTATATACAGTACACACAGTACAGTACACACAGTACAGTACACACAGTACACACAGTATATACAGTACACACAGTACACACAGTATATACAGTACATACAGTACAGTACACACAGTACAGTACACACAGTACACACAGTATATACAGTACACACAGTACACACAGTATATACAGTACAGTACACACAGTACAGTACACACAGTACACACAGTATATACAGTACACACAGTATATACAGTACAGTACACACAGTACACACAGTATATACAGTACACACAGTACAGTACACACAGTATATACAGTACACACAGTACACACAGTACACACAGTATATACAGTACACACAGTACACACAGTATATACAGTACACACAGTACAGTACACACAGTACACACAGTATATACAGTATGTACAGTCCACACAGTACACACAGTACACACAGTATATACAGTATGTACAGTCCACACAGTACACACAGTACACACAGTATATACAGTACACACAGTACATACAGTACACACAGTACACACAGTATGTACAGTACAGTACACACAGTACACACAGTATATACAGTACACACAGTACATACAGTACATATGGTATATACAGTACTCACAGTACATACAGCACACACAGTACATACAGTACATAAAGTACATACAGTATATACAGTACGTACAGTCCACACAGTACACACAGTATATACAGTACACATAGTACATACAGTACACACAGTATATACAATATGTACAGTCCACACAGTACACACAGTACACACAGTATATACAGTCCACACAGTCCACACAGTACACACAGTATATACAGTACACATAGTTTGATGTATTTTTATTGACGTATTACTGTTGGAAACAGTCACATTCAGCAGTTTTTATGTCGTATATTTAACATCATATTCAAAGTTTTTACTGTTTGTACTTTTATTATCATAACTTCTACCACAACCACTGCTAATACTACTACAACTATATACTACTAATACTTCCTGTGCTTTTCAGACCTCTTATCCACGAACAAGAACATTTTGAACATTCAAAGCATTTTTAAAATCTGATCAGACTGACAAGGTTTCTGTTCCTGTCGCAGTACAGGAAGCCAAGGGGTGGTAGTATCGGCAGTACTGGTAGTATTGGTAGTATTGGTAGTAGAGGTAGTATTGGTAGTATTGGTAGTAGAGGTAGTATTGGTAGTATTGGTAGTATTGGTAGTAGAGGTAGTATTGGTTGTAATGGTAGTATTGGTTGTAATGGTAGTATTGGTAGTATTGGTAGTATTGGTAGTATAGGTAGTATGGGTAGTATTGGTAGTAATGGTAGTATTGGTAGTAGAGGTAGTATTGGTTGTAATGGTAGTATTGGTAGTATTGGTAGTATTGGTAGTATAGGTAGTATGGGTAGTATGGGTAGTAGAGGTAGTATTGGTAGTATTGGTAGAAATGGTAGTATTGGTAGTCTTGGTAGTAATGGTAGTAATGGTAGTATTGGTAGTATTGGTAGTATAGGTAGTATTGGTTGTAATGGTAGTATTGGTAGTATTGGTAGTATGGGTAGTATTGGTAGTAATGGTAGTATTGGTAGTAGAGGTAGTAGAGGTAGTATAGGTAGTATTGGTGGTATTGGTAGTAATGGTAGTAATGGTAGTATTGGTAGTCTTGGTAGTAGAGGTAGTATTGGTAGTATTGGTAGTATTGGTAGTAGAGGTAGTATTGGTAGTATTGGTAGTATTGGTAGTAGAGGTAGTATTGGTAGTATTGGTAGTATTGGTAGTATTGGTAGTCTCGGTAGTATTGGTAGTATTGGTAGTAATGGTAGTCTTGGTAGTATTGGTAGTCTTGGTAGTATTGGTAGAGGTGGACGTGGGACAGGCATAAGTGTCTTTAGGTGGAGGCAGCGCTCAGTCTGGACTGGGCTCCTAAAAGCCTGAGTGATGGAGCTGCTGTCCTCGGGTCCAGAGGGACATCACTGCAGAGTTCAGGTCCAGAGGACGAGGCGGCGTCCTGCTCGTTCGAGCCGCCGGTGCAGAAAAAGACGAAGATCTGGACGTATTTCAGCTGCAGCTCGGCGTCGAAGCCGAAGACGCATCGAGGACGAGGTTTACAACGAGCAAAGACGTGTTCAGTCTGACTGTGAACCCAGAGAAGACACGTGTCCCTGTCTCTGATCACATGACGGCCTGAGCCCACAAAACCAAGCTGACGGCAAAAACACAAAACTTTATTTACAACAGAGCGTTCACAGCGGCGGCTTACCACAGGAGACCAAGTATTCAGCTTTACTGCAGTAAAAGTACCAATACCACACTGCTACATGTGAAAATACTCTGAACTGAAGGTGTTACTTCAGTAAAAGTATAATTAGGAAACTGTACTTAAAGCCTTCAGAGTAAAAGTACTCAGACGTGACATTTTCCCGCTCTGATGTCCTCTGTCCGAGTCTGTCCAAGCAGGTCAAACAGCACACGTATGTACAGAAGAAGTATAATGATCAAAGAAGTATTTGAAGTAAACAAGAAGCAAACTCTAAAGCAGTTAGTCGGCCTGTGAGGTCATCAGGTGGTCAAAGCCGGCGATGGCGGCCATCATTAACACCACGGTAACCTCTGAGGACGTCTCACTGTGAGCCAGCAGAGAGATTCTGCCTCGTCTCTTCACGAGAGAAGAAGACACAAACAGAGTCTGACGTGTGGACGAGTTCCGGTCTGAGGATCAGGGCGGAGGACCGATCCAGGAGCCTAATTGGGCGACGGGGCTGATGGAGCTGATCATGGCGGCTCCTCAATGCGTTTGATGATTTACGGCGTGTTGTCAAACATATGCAAGGAGGGGACGTCCGGGGGGCGTCGTCCAGACCGCTCAGCCGCTGGATGGTGACGGCCGCCCGCGGCGCCGCGTGCCCTCCCCCGGGCCCGTGACTCAGCCTGGCGTAGCTGTCTGTGCGGCTGCTCCGCCCGGAAAGGCCTCCACCATTTGCTGCCGAGCTTGACTTTCCCTTAATGGTCCCCAGAGGGGGGGCTGTGGATTTCATCTGTGTGTCTGCGCACGTGTGTGACTGAGCGCGTGCGTGGACGCCATTTCTCTGACTCGCTGTGAGTTGTCGGGTCTTGCACCAGTCAAAGAGGAGGGGGAGGAGGAGGAGGAGGAGGGGGAGGAGGGGGAGGAGGAGGAGGAGGAGGAGGAGGAGGAGGAGGAGGGGGAGGAGGAGGAGGGGGAGGAGGGTGTAGTGTTATTTAGAGATGTGCCGGCGGTCGGATGGTGGCATGACCCCTCACCCCGGCTCACCCTCCTGCTCACTCACATGGAAGGCAGCGCACCGACGCAGCGTTTGTTGAATATTAACGCCTGAATGTGCGTTCAGACGGGTCACATCAGACCTGATCAGATGAGCAGGTGAGGAAAAGAAGCGCACCTGTCCGTCTCGTTATCCCCGGACGCTCTGAGGGAATCTCTCCAAATTTAGCTCAAACGTTCACTTGGACTCAAAGATGAACTGACTTGATTTTGTGGTCAAAGGTCAGAGGTCAGAGGTCACTGTGACCTCATAAAACACGTTCCATGCTTCAGAGCATCTAGCTTCTTCTTCGCAGCGTCCTTATTTGAAGCGTCGTAGTCCAGCAGAAGCTGATTGGTTGAGCTGATATTGATCTTCAGGTGATCGTCGTCCTCTGGACACACAGTCTCTAAGTGAAGACAGCGTCTCTACCTGGAGTCAGACATGTCAGTACACTGATGTCCTCTGAGTGTGGACAGACGGGGTGTGAACTGGAAGCTGACTGGTTGGCAGAGGTTTCCAGTGCAGTCAGATGGAAAGTGGATTAGTGGTCTGTGTTCAGACCTGGTTCCAGGACAGACTGTGCAGTCCTCAAACCCTGGAGGTGTCTCATTCTGCAGAAGCAAACAGGAGCGAGCCAGAATCCCCAGAATCCCCCTCCCCCCCCGGAAAGCTGGCACGTCTCCCCCTCGCGCCTCCTCAGGAGCTGCTCCAGTTTCCAGCCTGGACGACTTTAACGAGTTCCTCCTCTAATGAAAGCGAGGTGGCGGCGGACGTTTCGGTGAGCAGCGGGGAGCGCAGGTACGCCTGCTCACCTGAAGGAAGGTGTCGGGAGACGTGGAGACAGCAGCCGCCGTCTGACTCTGGGATTTACGAGTCGCTAGTGAAGAGGTGTGTTTGTGGAAGAGACTTACGCCGTGATTCATTCCCCTTTTACAGCGAAGGAGGAAGCTCTCAGATCCTTCACTGAAGTACAAATACCTCACTGTACAAATACTCCGACAAAGTACTGCATTGAAAATGTCTTTTGGTCTGGATTCCTGTCCTTAAACTCCAGTTTGTTGGATTTAGTGACGTCTGGTGTTTGCAGCAGCTGAACGCAGCTGAACCGTCGCCACTGAAGGCGCTCTTTAGAGTCCGTTTGATTTGTCCTCTCTGGGCTTCTGTAGAAACATGGCGGACTGCGAGGTGCTATAAAGAGCTCGTTCTAAGGTCGTAAAAACACGATTCTTATTTTCAGGTGACCGATGAAAACACACTGATGAATGATTGTTCCATGTTGCCTGTAGAGCCTCATAAATCGTCCACGCTGGACCTTCAAAGCTTTATGTTTTTAGAAAGTGTGATAAAAAGTCGTCCAGTGGAGCGTGAAGCTGTCAATCATCAGCTCGCTCCGTCTTTTTCATGACTCTGGCGCTGAAACACGACTTCTCTCAGCGTTTATTTGGTGATATTTTTGTGAGTGGGTGACCGTCCTGCACATGGACGCTGATGTCTCTGTGTGGACGTGTCAGAAGACACTACAGGACAATACGCACGTTACCACAGAATCTTGTCCTCGTGCAGAGACGTTCAGCTGAAATCAGTGTCTCACATCAGTCCTACAGTGATCATTTCAGAGAGAGCTTCACACACGGCGGCCGACAGTAAACGCATCGTGTCGCAGCTCACATTCGCTCTGCAGGAGAGCATAAAAAAGTCATTTAGTGCAAATATTCAGTTATTTCGCCTCCTGCTGCTGCTGCTGCTTTCTAATTGGCTCCCGCTGCAGCCATTGATCGACCATGTTGAACTGCTGAGCAAGCGTGACTAAATTTGGGTCAGCGTAGAAATCCTTGCCGTGTTGCGTTCGGGGACCCTGTGAAGAGCGTTCGGTGTTGCTGGCTGTGTGCAGGCTGCAGCGGTTGCAGATGAAATGAAAGAGGATGTTTCGGCGCGGCCTTGGAGCGCTGCCTGTGTTCCATCCTCACGCACCTACAGCTCCTGTTTCCACAGCCAGGACTCAGCGGCTGGCACGGCTTCACCCCGTTCAGGAGCAACAATGGTGGTCGCTAAGCAAAGATTAGAAGTGCAGTGTACGACAGTGAAATCCTCCGTGAGCCTCTGACGCTCCACAAACGGCGCTGCGTGCCGTTAATAGAACTTCTGGCTCGTCTCCAGTTTGGCCGCCGTCGCTGGATGAAATCAGAGGCTATTTTAGGACGTTGAGCTTGTGACCCTTCAAACGCTGTTTTACGATGCTTTCAGAGGCTCGTTCCTGCGGCAGGAAGTGGCTGGGGGGGTGGGGGGGGGCCCGCTGCAGTGCAGTGAGGAGGCGCTCAGCGTGAACTCACCTCGTGCATGTGCAGCGTGATGTTCACAGCACAGCCTGAGGTTTTAATGAGGTGAGAGGACGGTGGGTTTTTCCAAGAAGCTCCAGGACCTGGCCCCCCTCCCACCGTAGACCCCCCCCCCCATCTCTTTCTGTCCACTTACTGCAGAATTCACTCCCTTTTTACAGCAGCTCATTACGGGACGGAGTCCACGTTCAGGGACTCGCTGTCTGTCCCAGAAAGACGCGATGACGCAGTGGTTAGCCTAGCTTAGCACGCTGCTGTGTGTAGATGCTTCACACGGCTTCATTAAACTCACTGGCAGCTCTTCTTCACTGGCAGCTCGTCTTCACTGGCAGCTCTTCTTCACTGGCAGCTCCTCTTCACTGGCAGCTCTTCTGCTTCCAGCACAGAACTGCCCCGAAACACGAACTCTGCTTTCTGCGTTTCACTTTGTGAGGACAAAACAAACGAGCTGAACGTGTGAACGTGTGAACGTGTGAACGTGTGAACGGCTGAGCTCTGGCTCTTCGTCCGTTCTTCTCACTTCTCCTCTCTCAGGTTTCAGCTCTTTGCATCCTGTAGCTGCTGCTTGTTAAATCCACCTTCATGTGCTTCAGCTGGAAAACTTCGTCCACCTCCTGTCAGAGAAGCTGAAGAACACAGAGGAACATCAGCAGGTCTTCAGGCGTCAGCTCCTCGTTCTGAAACATCAGCACATGTATTGTCTGTTTCTAAACAGACGTACATCAGTCTGTGGTCAGTGCCAGAGAGACGTCGTTTCGAGGTCCTTCTGCTTGATGTGAAGGCTCCAGCGTCTCCAAATGAAAGCTCTGAAGACCTCTGCTGATTGGCTAACGTTTGGCGTGTAAACCTCTTTGAAGAAAACACTCTTTGCTATTTAAATGTGTGCTTTTCTTCATGAGGTCACTTCAGGGCTCTGACTAATTCATGTTAATGGTTTGCGACCATGAACCCAGAGGAAAGCTGCCCCATCATGCAGCGTTATGTGAGAGAAGGGAATTATGGGAGAAACTGTTTGTTTTTAATGAGGAGATTCGGCCAAAATGCAGTTTGTCACAGCTCTGATCGTGGAGAAAAGAAGCAGCTTGAGGTCTGATACGACAAAAAGCTCTCTGCTCGCCGTCCTGTCTGGACTCTGGACGTGGACAGAAGCATGAGGCGCGTGCACATCGTGTGCACGCCGTGAGTCCTTCACAGAACTTCATCGCTGCTAACTTTTGACTCTGACACGATTCTCCACAGACAGATTTTAAGGCTCTGCAGGATATTGCGTTTGGGGTTTAGGGAATATCACATGCGAGGTAATCTTGATTGGGGACGACAGTCCTCTTACACCGTCAACATGCTATTTTTACTCAGCTCATTGCACATTATTGCCCTCCGGCAGTCCAATCCCATCTCATCTCTTACCCTCCTCAAAATCCCTCATTATTAAAACATGCGTTTGGGCTCATCAGCCTCCATCTGAGGCCACGAGGACGCTGGTGAGGACACAGGTGGTACATCATCATTTCTAAATGGACGTCTTGAAGTCGTGCTGTCAGGTTTGTCCTTAAAGACTGAAACCCTGTAGTGAGGCTGGACTGAGCTAAATGCTAACACAACATGCTAACATTAGTACTGTGAGCAGGTATAATGTTCACCATGGTCACTCTGTTGGTTTAGCCTGTTAGCATGCTAATGTCTGCTAATTAGCACTGAGTAAAAAGTCCAGCTGAGGCTGTTTGGTCATAAATCAAAGTCTTGGACGAAATGGGACAAATTGACCGTCTGATTCAAACCAGCGCATCAAACGTTATCTCGTTAGAGATTTAAGTGTTTTTCTGTTGCTTCGAGGGTTCAGCGTGGATGAGAAGTGGCCTGACGATGAGCGAGCCGCTCTGTGGAACCCGTCAAACGGACGCAAACAAACGCTGCGCTTCATTATTTCTGCTGGCTGACAGATTTCAAACCGTTTCCTGTCGCACAGAAAAACATTGCAGCTTGAAGAGTGTCAGCGGCAGACTTCTGTGCAACGACCCGAGTCGACCCGCCTGCGGCACCGGGTCAGAGCTGTCCATAAAGCTCAGAGGAGGACGTCTCGGGACGGGACCAGCTCAAACGGCGACACGTCGTGCGAGCTCTGGCTGACAGGAAACCTTTCTGACGGTGAGATAATCCTCCGAACCTGAACGCTGCGCACGGCGTCAGCTCTGAACCTGGAGCTTGGCTCTCGAACGCTTCATCCTGCCTCACCTGCTGCTCTGCGGACGGCCGCCGAGGAGAAACCATCAGTTAAAACGTCCCACATCTCTGCTCTCAACTTGAAATTGCCTCATTTGCAGTATTTCAGCTCCGCAGTGTCCTGTTGATGATTTCATTTCCTTCATCTTAAGAAATAATAAATGTGAAATGACAAATGTGAAATTTGTTGGAGATTATGTCCCCTCTGTCCCTTCTGTCCTGTGACGCTGCAGCCCTGCATGGAAAATGTCATTTCACTCATCACTTGTCACAGCCTTCACGGCGACCCCCGACTCTCTGGGTTGATAAGATCCAGCAGTGTGCAGAGATGAGAGACATGGACGTCGTCACGCTGGTGGACGGCGTCTCGTCTGAGTCTTTTAATTGCGTCTTGCTCTCGTTGATGTCGCTGCCCTGCTTTCCCCACGCGGTCGACCAGCAGACTCGAGGTGCATCGTGGGTCAGCACACGCTGGACGTTGATGCTGGACGCGGGCGGACGGCGGTAAACTGTCCTGACAGCAAACGTGTGAAAAGTCTCAGCTTGTACGACGTCCTCTAATCATATCTCTCCCGATTAGTCTCAAAAAAGGTAAAGGTCACAGAGCCACGGCGAGTCCAGCAGGAGTCCACATTCTGCACATTTAACGGACGCAAGGCCAAAGAGCAGGAGGCAGAAACACATCCTGAAAGAAAGAAAGAAAGAAAGAAAGAAAGAAAGAAAGAAAGAAAGAAAGAAAGAAAGAGGTGAAAAACACACTGCTAATAGCTCTGTCTTCTTCTCCTCCTCTTCCTCTTCTGCTCCTCTTCCTCTTCTCCTCCTCTTCCTCTTCTTCTCCTCTTCCTCTCTGCAGATAATGTTTACAGGAAATGTCTCGCCAACGGGACGTGGGCGCTGAAGGGGAACTATTCCATGTGTAAGGCCATCCTTCACGAGGAGGTAACACATCCGTGCGTGTGTGCGTGTGCGTGCGTGTGTGTACGTGCGTGCATCCTGATTACAAACAGCCTCTGAGCATGAAGCTCACATTAATCAGACACACAGCGAGGTTGGAGGTGGAGGATGGTGCAGCAGGTCGACTGGAGGCTTATTTAGAGTAAATATTGATTCGGGGTTTGTTGCTCAGAGCCTGCAGCCATAAAAAACGCTAAAAATACGACGAATGTACAACGAGACGTCCGACGGCGTCGCTCGGAGGACGCAGCTTCACGGTGGATGTTCAGAGTGAAACAGATCCGGCTGCTTTGACATGGAGGCTGCACATCCACCCGCAGCTCTTCCTCCTTCCAACCAAGTGCTCCATTTTTAAATTGCTCTGAAGAGACGCAGCCTTCTAAACGCCGCCGTCCTCCAGCGTTGTGAGTCGGTCGTGTTTGGCTGAAAGCAGCAGCGCCGGCGTGACGCTCCTGCTGTGCTCCACATTTTCATCCATTCACATGTTTTCTTTGTTCCGCCTCCACCTGGACGCTGCATTGTGATGTGCAGATGTGATGGTGGCGAGCGCTTATTTTAATTAGGATGGAGCGAAGGACAAAGCATTCAGACAGAACAGGCTGACCTGAATCAGGGAAACACTTATTGTATGTAAAATTTGAGATTACATGATGGAAACAGGCGAGGCGGTGCTTGTCTGACCCGACCATCTGCTGGAGCTGAATATTCAGGCCTGAGCGTCCACGAACACGGCGGCGCGGCGCGGCGCGGCGCGGCGTGGCACAGTTTCCTGTCTCACATCAGTCCACATCCCTGTGCTGCTTCTCGAGCTTATTTTCTGTATTTTCCTTCTGCTCAGCAAAGCAGCGTTCGTTCAGTGCTCTGAGTCTGTGTCCTCAGCGCGTGTCTTCATACTGAAGTGATGTGTGTTTGCGGTGATGAAGGAACATGAAGGACGTGTTTTTCATGTTTTCAGAGTTTTATCAACCTTCAGACGCACGCTCTTTGTTTGAGGCGTCGGTTCGTTGTCTCTTCATGAGATTTGTGGACAGTAAGAGGACGTAAAGCGTCTTTGTCTCACGTGTGGAGGCGTGTCGGCCTGGCGCTCAGCTCACCAGATGCACTTCATTTATACGTTATAGATCTGTGAGCGCCAGGACGCAGCGCGTCGACTGAGACCTTTCATTTAGTGTTTCCCAGAGACTCTGATGTCCAATCGATCCGCGCAGAAGACGGATAGAGACTGCCTGACCTTTTAAAAATGTGCCTTTGATTTTGTTCCTTTTGTAGCCATGAAATAAATCAGCAGGTGGCGGTGGTGGCGGTGGTGGCGGTGGTGGCGGCGGCGGCGTGATTGACGCGTGGGAAAAGGAGGCGGGCGGAAGGAGCTCCTCTTTAAAGTTCAGCCTGTATTGAAGCAGATACTCAGTGGTCCCACTGGGAAGAGACGCTATGTGGATCAAAGGCTTAATGGGAAGTTTGCTTGAGGGGAAAAATCCTCTTTTGGTTTCGAGGTTATTTTCTCAAAAACCCGATAAGAGTCTTTGTTGTTCCTCATAGATGGAGAGTGAGTCAGGTTTGCTTTGGGCTCCTGTGGGAGTCACTTCCTGCCAGCGGTGGGCAGGTCTTATATTATCCCCCAAACCCCCCCCCCCCCCCCAGGCTCACCTTAAACCTGCTGTTTCGTTGATTTACGTCCTGATGTGTCAGCCGGCGTGCGTGCAGGACTGATTCACGCTCTGTCAGCGCTCACGTGCTCATTGATGGAGCGATCGTTCAGCCTGTAATCGCTCGAATCCTTCCTGCTGTCCAACGCTCCCTTTTTAGCATCGCTCCGCTGTGAAAGACGAGGGACAAAACCTACAGTCCTTGTTTGGTGAAAAAATGTCTTTTACTGCAGCAGAGGGACGCGAGTCAGACCTCACGGATACGAGTCCCAGGACGGCGGCGCTCACGTGGTTCCTGTAACAGACTGCTGAAGCCTCAAATTAGCTCCGGCTGAACTTTACGACGTGTTTCTGGAGCAGAGCGTGGACTGCGGTCCAGCACGCGTCAAACTGCTTTGTTCCGTTTCTGCTGTTTCACACGGTCAGTTTAACACTCTACGTTCGTCACAGCAGACGTTCGTCAGCTTCAAGGCCTCCTCTAACTCAGTGTTCAGGCTGCGGGTGCACCACAAACCAGGGTCAGGACTCCTGTACGGTGGCCCGGAGAGCTCAACACACTGCAGCTGACAAACGAGCACAGAAATTAGTAAAAAAAATCCTCCTTAGAAGACTAAACAAATGGAAGTTTTTTACATTAAACTTTGTGGTTATGTGATTCAGATGAGAGCAGTAATTAGCAAAAGGCTAATGCTAACAGCAAGTATCCAAAATAATGTCTGGATCGTGACAATCAGAATCAGAAAATGAGCAATTCTCCAAAATCACTGATGATCATTCAGTAACTTAATGACCACAGCTGCAGATCACCTGTTCCAGGTGTGTTCGTCACTTTTTACTGTCCCCTGGAAACCTGCCTTGTTTTCTCTCTGTTCATTTTTTAGGAAACTCCTCATCGTGTACCTTTAAGTTGAGCCTTCCAGGCCACCGTCCTCTTGTCCTAATGAGAACCCAAACTCTGATTGGACAGTCTGACAGACCTGGGAGCAGCTGTAAGCTGTCCTCTGTCCTCTCTAACCTGTGAGGCTCCAAAGCTTCTAATGGCAAAAGCTGATATTGTGTAAATAAAAGATGGGAGAGGTCTGACGCGGAGCCACGAGCCGGAGACGACGCGAGCTTTCATTCAGCGCAGCGTCATAACCTCCTGCCTCCCTCTGTGAGCTCTGCGTCTTCACACAGACGAACGGGGACGACGGCGTCTCCCGTCTGTCCTGGAGACGAGTGTGAGTGATGCTTGAAGCGGGTTTGAAGTGATTACAGCGACGATCGAGGCTCTTTACGGTGGATACGACTTGATTATTGTGTTAAGAGACTGGAAGGAATCTGGAGCTGTCCCCACAGAGCAGCTGTCTAACGTGAATCAAAGCTCAGAGCAGGAAGCGGGAAGTAGACTGAGGAAGAGTTAAAGCCTGGAGCTGCTGCACCAAAATAAAGTGAATGGGAAACATGACGCGTTGGAGGGCGGGCGGTGCAGGGATTAAACATGCCCACATTTAATCTGGGCGTAGACACCAGCAGGTTACATAAATCCACTTACAGCGCAGATTACTGTTGGTAGTGTGGGGAAATCCGATCACAATGGATTTCAGACAGTGGACTTACAGATTCACAGGGAGATGCTCGGAAAAGCTGCAGCTGCAGCCGAGCTCCCAGAAGGCCTCGTGTGGACGGACGCTGCGTGCGTGAGGTCGTCCACGTCCATCAGCCTTTCAGCTGTGTCTCAGAACCAGGACCAGAGGGACGCCACGGTCCCCTGAGACCGGCAGGGTGACGGGTGACTCTGAGAGTCGTGGATGGATCAATGAACAGGTCGACCGGGTCCAGACCAAAGACCAGAACCCCGTCACGACTGCAGTGACACAGAGACGAAACACAACTACAACCACAAACAGACCCAAAATGACCAATGAGACAACAAGACGACAGAGACATGAGACACAACCACAGGGAAACAAAGAATGACCACAAAGACGAAAAATGACAACTAGGACAAAATACAAACATAAAGAGACGAAAAACAGCAACAGAGAGACAAAAAACAACCACAAAAAGACAAACAAAGACTAGGAGGAGACACAAAATGACCACAAAGAGACGAAAAATGACATCTAGGACAAAAAACAACCACAAAGAGACAAAAAACGACAACAAAGAAACAAAAATGACCACAAAGAGACAAAGAAACAACCACAGAAGAAGAAGAGACTCCAGAGCTGTGACTGGTTCAGTCTGGGCGTCTTGCTCTGCTGTGGGGGGTCTGGGGGGGTCTCTGTCTGTGTCAGTGGGCTCATTGTCTCATAATGCGTCCATGTCTGTGGACTGAATAGCTGCTGTTTCTTGATATCGTGTCACAATGTTTGAAGTTTGTTCTCGTTCATCAATCACGTGCAGCTCATTCCTGCTTCTTTAAAACTGCCCCCCCATCCTAAAGTTTCTAAACTCGTCCCCGTTAAGCCCCCCAGCAGGAGTCGGCTCTGCTATAAGCAAAATAAACAGCATCGGCCTCTGCTCTCATCCTGTGTTTGTGTCCCCGCTGCAGAAAAAAGGGAAGATGCACTACCAGATCGCCGTCATCATAAACTTCCTGGGTCACTGCATCTCCATGGTGGCTCTGCTCGTCGCCTTCTTCCTCTTCTTGTGTTTGAGGTAAGTGTTGGTCCCGCCGCCGCCGATAATCCTAAAGACATCCTCGATGTGACAGAAGCGTCCGCACTGCTAAGATCCCTCGTTCAAAGCGCCTCTGGTTCTTATTCGCAAACCGTTTGGTCATGGGATGAAGCGTTCCCTATCTCAGTCCCGCAGATGTAAAGGGGTTTAGGCGCCCGCAAAAACTAGGGCACATTTCCCACAAACGGGAATAATATACCCGACTCTGAGAGCGCAGAGAGCCGAGGCCTGCTGGGACGAGCGGCGGAGGTGCGATGAGTTTCCCCGACACTGAAGTCAACAGAGAGAAAGGTCTTCGCGCCCTCAACGGCCGGCGCCGCGATCGATCCCCGAGACACTCCAGAGGGTGAGAAAAGCGTGAAAGGACAGTTTTAGAGTTTATGAGCAGCCGGTGTTTGTGGGCTCTGACGGGGGGGGGGGGGCTGGAAATGACACGAGAGCGAAGGTTTGGCATTTATTACTCACCTTCTTCACTGTTTAATGAGAGCGAGGACGTTTAAGGTGAGGCCGCCGGCGGGATGGAGGAAAGGTTGACGCTCGCGTTCAGAGCTGTGGAAGTGAAAGGAGAGAAGATCAGAGAGGGAGAGAAAAGTTCACCTGAAAATCACTGAAACGGTGAAGCAGGAATCACACCGTTCATCTGTCGGCCGTTAGCTTTCAGTGTTTCTTCAGCTTTATCTTCACATGGTGCATGTCTGAGCTCTGTGCGGACGTTTCTTATTGAAATGCATCATGGGATGTGAAAGGAGGCGCTCTCAGTGGTCAGCTGGATGCTCGCCGGCAGTGTGCCAATTCCTGTTTTCATTGTGATGTCAGAAAGATGAACGAGCGTCAGTAATTATCATTATTATTATTTTTGTCCTCATGAGTTTTTGTCTGGAGACGTTTTCCAGACGTCAGTCAAACAATCTGACACCTAAAGAGCATAAAGATCATTTAACTTGTCCCCGCTGGAGGCTGGACAGAGTCCGTCTTTGCAGTCAGGCTGTGATTCAGCGAGCTCGAGGGACGACCTCGCAGTTTCTCAGCCGAAGACGCCTGCTCACCTTCACCCTTTGTTAGATCAGGAGAGGAGGACATTAATAAATTAGACCTCAGTCACCCTCTTATTAAAGTGCACACCAGGATCCAAACACTCTGACCCGTCTGTCCTGCAGCAGGACAGTCTGAGAGGACGGACGTCCGTCTGATTGCATGCATTAATGTTTTAAAGAGTCACGGAGGCATTTTTCACAGAAAAAAGCTTTTTTAACGCAGAGTTTATGAAAGACGAGACTTTATTGATCCCTGAGGGACAATTCTCATATTAGAGCAGCACAGAGACAGCAGAGACACTGAGAGACAGCAGAGACACTGAGAGACAGACTGAGACACTGAGAGACAGCAGAGACACTGAGAGACAGCAGAGACACTGAGAGACAGCAGAGACACAGAGAGACAGACTGAGACACTGAGAGACAGCAGAGACACTGAGACAGCAGAGACACAGAGAGACAGACTGAGACACTGAGAGACAGCAGAGACACTGAGAGACAGCAGAGACACAGAGAGACAGACTGAGACACTGAGAGACAGCAGAGACACTGAGAGACAGCAGAGACCACGACGGCCATCTGAAGGAAACGAGCGAAAGAAGAACTTGGATTTCATAGTATTCTCCTCAGTTTTGAATATAAGTACTTCATAGTACTGTATTATCTCCAGACAGTGTGTGTGTATTGCATAATATGCATTATTATACTGCAGTGCAGTATATTATACTGTAACTGCTTATGTTTTATTTCTTAATCTGTATGTTGTACTTCTCATTCGTACTTATACCACAGACTGTGTGTATTCATCATGGAGCTCTGCTGGACCTCAGTACACAGATAGTACTATGATTATGTCATTATGGTGTTTATCTCTCTGCAGCAGTTCAGGGCTCATCGTCCTCATTGTGTCTCTGTGAGATCTGAGTTTCTCCTCAGGGATCAATAAAGCCTCATAATAAATACAACATATATATAATAATACTACATGTGTGCGCTGTGAGTAACGTACTGTGTACACGTGATGCAGTAACATGCTGTAATACAGAATTATGAAATATAAATATAATCAAAGTAGCGCAGTAGCCTAAAAACACAGTGATGTAAGTAAAATGATATTACTTAAGATAAAATACTGTCAGGTGAGGTACTTGTACTGTGTTTTTTACTTTATTACATTTATCTGACAGCTCGTTATTCAACACAAAACATAAATTAACTCATAAATTCTGACGTGCTGTTTGAGATTTAGCCGCAGTGATGAACACATGAATGCTTCAGTCATTCATCCTTTAATATGATTCATAGTCAGAATTCTGCATAATGAAGTACTTTTACCTTTGGTACTTGCACTGGACGTAGTGGAGGTGGCTTCAGCTCACAGGACAGCAGAGACGCGTCCTTTTTTCATGTCTTTCTCTGCGTCTTTAACAAAGACGTGTCTCCAGGAGCGTTCATGTCTCTGCTTAATTAACGCACGTCCGGCCGTGCGACCCAGCGGCAGGACGCCGGGGGAAGTGAGGTCACGGAGTAATGAATGGGACTGAAAGCCTCCCTCAGAGCCGCCGGCGCAGCGCCGCCGCCTCTGTGATGCTGATGGAGCTCCAGAGCTCCACAGTGAGACACAGCGGGGACATTAGCCGCTTGCTTGTGGGACAGCCTGCGTTATAAATCAGAAATGTGCATGTTTTTGTACCCTGAGAGTGTTTTATTTACTTCTGTGTAATGTTGTAATTAGTCTTTGTTGTGCTCTTAATTAGCCTGTTTTTTAATTCAGTGTACTGGAAAATTCTGGCTCGCGCTCGTCTGCTCAGTCAGCACAAAGCCGGCGCGTGACACCTATTAAGGACGGAGGAGACGCAGCCTCCGCTCGCTGAGGACGCCGTCAGCTGGTGACAACAAACGGGCCGTCACTGCAGCGACCGCGGCGCTCTTTCCTGTGCTTCTATTCTGGAGCGCTCGCTCGCTCTGAGGCGCTTCAGCAGATTTTAATTGTGTCCTAAGGTCGATTTATTTACAGCATTAAAAAAGCATCAGGCTCTGGGGACACGACACAAACGTGGGCTGAAACGTTGCTTCATGTCAGATCGGGGCTGAACCTCGACTCGAGGCTGAAGCTCCTCATCGTTCATGTTCACCGTCTTCTGTCCTGAGCACAGAGCGGACGGACAGTTAAAGACTGAGGGTTAGTGTCTTTGTTTAAAGAGAGACGCAGCGAGCTTCGCTTCACGTTCACCTTTCTGCTCATTCATTCAGTCACTCATTCATTCACTCAGTGTGGGATCCTCTTGTTTTTGCAGCTGAGTCTTTTCTCCTCTGTTCGTCTCGCAGGAGCATCCGCTGCCTGAGAAACATCATCCACTGGAACCTGATCACCGCCTTCATCCTGAGGAACGCCACCTGGTTCATCGTCCAGCTGACCATGAGTCCTGAGGTGCACGAGAGCAACGTGGTACGAACCCGTCTGTGCGAACGGCTAACAGATCAGTGCATCACAGCCTCACACACACACACACACACACACACACACACACACACACACACACACACACACACCGTCCTGCTGCCTCAAACACTCACTGCAGCACCAAACGTAGATTCATCCGCCGCTGAAAATAGTCCCAACAGATGCTCTGTTGGGAGTGCAGAGGCCGGCGGTTTGAGGAAGTTGTTTCGCCTCTTTCAAACATGTTTCTGGCAGCTGAACGACCTTCCGCTGCGTATCCCTCCGCCAAGCCCCTCCCACCGAACCCACGAGTCCCAGCAGCAGCAGAAAGAGGCGTCGCCCTGCAGGAGCTCGGCCTCGTAGGGCCAGCTTGAGCCTGGACACGACCCACGTCCCCCCAAGACCCATCATCTCAAAGAGCCCCCCTGAAGCAGAGTGCCGCTGGGCTCAGAGGCAGCTGTGACACACGCGCGCGCGCGCGCACACACACACACACACACGATGCACAGCTGTAGGCAAACGATGCATCACGAGTGTCCAACGCTGCACGCATGCATGCATTTGTAGCAGCCAATAGGAGCGCCGCCCTGTCCCTGAAATGGCCTGTGATTGGCCAGTCTGCACTCCTGGGCTGGGTTTTCTAAAGCCTGACAGCAGAGCCAGGAGGAGCTGCAGAGGTCCAGTTTGTGTCTGACCTCTGGAGTTACAGGATCCTCAGCTCTGAAATGAAAACCGACCACAGCTCAGCAGAAGCTGTTCTCAGCCTGTCGTCGAACGTTACTTGAATTATTTGTGGTAACCTGTAAAAAAGCTTTGCAGTGAGATTAAATATTGTATTTCTGAGACACTGAAATGTTTGATTTTGTAGGTTTGGTGCCGTCTGGTCACCGCCTCCTTCAACTATTTCCACTCCACCAACTTCTTCTGGATGTTTGGCGAAGGCTGCTACCTCCACACCGCCATCGTGCTCACCTACTCCACCGACAAGCTGCGCAAGTGGATGTTCATCTGCATCGGCTGGTGTGCGTACACTTCCTGTCTCTCTGTGAACCACCTGCACTGTTCACCTGCATGGAAGCATCACACATTTGGGAAATACACGGATTCGTTGGCTGATACCTCTACCATGTCTGTGTGTTAGCTGCTTAGCTTAGCATAAAGACTGGAAGCAGGGGAAACAGTTAGCCTGACTAAAGCTGCCTAAAGGTGAAATAATCAGCATCAGCTCTGAAGCTCAATTATTAATATTTGGTGTCTTGTTTGTTTAATCTGGATACAATCAGATGAATGAAAGGGACAAAATGTTTATGGGGAGTTATGCACCACGCTAACAGTTTCCCTCTGCTTCCAGTCTTTATGCTAAGCTAAGCTAATCACCTCCTGGTTCTAGCTGAGTGATTGTCGCGCAGACATGAGAGCGGTTTCATTTCTTTTTTATTAAACTGTCAGTGAGAAAGCGAGAAGTTGCTCCCCGTGATGCTGAACTATGGGTTTCAGTCTTGTCAGTTTGGGTGAGTTTCATTCCAGCAGAACAAACTGAAGGTCAGATACACATTCAGCCCACAATGAGAGCGCTGGTCTTGATGGAGATAGCAGGATTTCTCGTGGCAGCTGGGAAACGTATTGGTGAGGAGTCCCGAACGCGCCGCTTCACGCTGTCAGACTGAACTATGTGCTGCTGAGATTAGGTGTATTGTGCCAGCTGGATTACATTTCCCTCAGGGCGGCGTGAAGCCTCCGTGTGAAGAGGAGATGGCAGCGCATTTCAGGAGGGCTGTGAAAAAATAAACAAGATCAAATTTTATTTGCTTCGCTTAGCTTCGAGTCAGGCCTGAAGGGCAGAGACGTGAAGGCAGAGCGGTCTGGACAAGAGACGAGAACAACGAGACAAATTACGTTTTCAGATAATCCGGCGCTGCCACGCTGGATTTCCTGAGGTTTAACATTACACTGATGGCAGCGTCTTGCTAATGAAGTGGAGCGTTTCCAGAGACGTGACACTTACACATGTGACGCGGCAGCTGGCAGGGCCTTCATGGCGCCGTTAGTGTCACCCAGATGTAAGTAACGGCTGTTTGACTGCCTTATTACGCCGCTATAAGTCAGTAAAGTGGCCGATCACTCTGCATTATCATCAGCCGGAGTCCGGCTTTTCATTCATTCACAAAGAAATATTGGGATGGTGACAGGTCCTGGCTTGCATCTGTGGGTCAGAGCACACCAGCAACAATCGCTTCTGACAGAGCTTGGCAGGCGCTGGTGCTGAAGACGGAGACGAGGATTTCATACGGCAGCGTGACGTCCCTGGAGTGCTGTTTTGTGATCTGAAATGCAGAGAAAGATGAAAGAGGAGTCTGTCACTGTCTTTTCTTTTTTTTCCCACAGGTATACCATTCCCTATAATTGTGGCGTGGGCCATCGGGAAGCTGTACTACGACAACGAGAAGTAAGGCCTCTGTTTACGTCAGACTCTTCTTAGATATTCTGTTTCTCAAAAGGACGGCGGCAAAGTCAAACTGTCTTACATTAAAGGGATGAACGTCTATTACTAACCTGCTGTAATCACATTTGCATCGTACACTGTTCTTAACTACACATTACCCCTGCGGCCATTTCCCCTTTGATTAGGAGCGCTTAGTGCGTGATGGATCGCAGTGTTCAGGGCTGTTTCAATTCGACCGGTGGACGTGGCTTCAGCATCCTGACAATAAAGTCTGCGTTTGTCTGTAATTTAAAGGAGGAAGCTGCTTATATTTTCTACAGTTTTGTTAAAAACTCAAAAAAGGTAATGGGTTAAATAAATACTGGAAATGCTAATTAAAAGTCCAGTCTGGAGGATTCAGAGGGACCAATTGGCGGAAATGGGATCCATATATCTACAGTAGCCCAGAAGGGACAAACAAACGTGGACTCTAGAGGGACACTTTCAGGCTGTTTTAGTGTCTTTTTAGGGGCCACTTATCAGAGCCGAAAGCAGCTGCTGGAATCAGGCTGATGAGAGCCGTGAGAGTCAACCGAACCAATGCAATGTCTGTTTGTTAACAAATATTAAACCACAGGTGAAAAGAGTCCTCGTGAAATGGACCATTTATTCGTGTTTGAGTAACATTTCATAAAACTTTTAAAAATCAAACTACATATTTTGGGTCTTTTCGTGGAATTTGTTAACAAAATGAAAGCTATAGAATACGGCAGCCTGATCGTCTTATTTACTTCCAAGTGATTCAATCTAATTTCAACTTTTATATCACTGTATTATCTTAAAGAGCAGCATCCTTGTTTCAAGACGCTGGCTTGCAGAGAATTACAGAAACATCATTTTTATTTGAAATGAATGTCCTCATTAGGCGCCCGGAAAATAAGTTTTTATGACTCAATTCTGAACAAAATTCCCCCGAACACTCTATAATTCATAATTTGGTAAATTACTGACCACAGAAAACGTGTTTGTCTTGAGCACAAATCAGGAAATAAATTCGGACGCAGAGTGAAGTCGGAGGGGAGCTCTTCACGAAGAGCCGTTCAGAGCAGGACTGATGCTGCTGTCCACCTTTCAGGTGCTGGTTCGGGAAGCGAGCCGGCGTCTACACGGACTACATCTACCAAGGTCCCATGATCCTCGTCCTGGTGGTAAGAGTCTTTCTGATCTGCCCTCCGGTAGCGGCGCTCGCCACAGAGCCTGTTTTACATAACTTCCTGATACAATTAGTCTCCATTATGTGTTTAGAGGCTTAAAACGCTGGAACCACATTCTCCATGTTAGCAGTGATGAATGCGAAGCTCCAACACTTTAGCCTCCAAGTACAACTTTTAAATCTCTGCAGCTTGGCACGTTGAGAGAAATATGGGAATCAGCTGGAATCTGTGCTGAAAAACAAGAATGAAATCCAAGAATATGTTCGGTCTTGTTTGTACCTATTAGGAATTATCTGGAACACTGGGTTATTTCCACAGCCCGAGGGGAAGCTTTTCACCCTTTATTTCATTATTTCATCAAGGAAAGACAGCATAACGTCCCGCGGTGGACGTGCCCAGCTGCAGGGCCGGCGCTCAGAGTAGCTGTGTTTCCTGCCTCTTCCTCAGCTGGCGGCCTGTGATGCTGCACTCAGCCCTTTGCGGGGCTCCTGTGAACCATCCAGCAGATTTGGGGGATTGTCTGGGGATTCGGCCCGGCTCCTCGTACAAGCTTTAGTCATCTCTCGTCCGGCTGGGCTTCAAAATGCCGTCCTCTGTCTCTCTCCACATGCATGCCCTCACGCTCCAGCCTCTGCCTCTGCTAACACCCCCCTCACTGAGGCGATTGGACCATTTTTCTGCTCGGTTTGGACTGTTTTGTCCCTGCTGGGTCTCCAGTGGTGGACTGACCTTCCCTCCCTTGTCAGAAACAGCACTCTCCCTTATCTCCTCTCCTTAGCTGTAAAAGTCATCCCTCCAAAAGGCACTTTATGTTTCTGTGCTGCTTCCCTCCCCTGAAGCACACATCTGCCTGCTTCGATATCTCTCTGCAGAAACTCTCCAGTCTTGCCTTCTATAGCAGCTCCTCTCATGCTTTTATCTCTTCGCTTAGCTCTTGATCCTGCAGGATCATCGTCAGGTCACCAGAATATTTGTGGCGCCTCCTGTCAGGCTGCTGTGGTTGTGAACTTTCCGTGCCTCGCCATTGTTGGCTCTTAACGTCAGCGATGAACTGATGTGCTGCTGTGACGAATAAATACAGGATGTTATTAAAAATGTTAGCGTAAGTGGCCGTCCATGTGGTCAGTGAGGACCAGTAATGGACGGTTCTTGAAAGACTGCCATGCATCTGCTCGGGCCAAGGTCAGGTCAGCCGGCCCTGGAAAGTATTCCTACAGCTATTTTTGCCCCCACGTTACATCATTCACACCTATTGCATGAGCTATTGATTTTGTCATTCGTCACAATGTGGAAACTTAACCTCGAGGAGCGCTTCAGATAACAGTTACGGGCTTCGTTATTACAGGACGAGGCTGACAAAGACCAACCGTCAATTGATCCTAATAAGCAGGTTTTATCTGTACAAAAGCTTTTAGAACCACGGAGCTCCGCTGTTGTCCTCTAACCGCTAACACGTTACAGAACACAGTAAACAAAGCAGTACCACCATGTACAAATACTCCATACAATCACTAGATACACAGTATACTGGGTACTGTTTGTGTGCTGCTCTTGCCTCTGATTTCAGTTGTTCTTGAATTTTCTTTTTTACTCTCTTCTTATTTTATACACTTGTTTATTTTGTGTTTTCATCAAGTTTCTCTTTTTGTATTTATTTCTGTCGCTGCGCTGCTGTAACACCTGAATTTCCTCTCTGGGGATCAATAAAAGGGTTTTCCTACCTAAAAGAGCTCAAAAACAGCAGGGGGTGATATTAGCCTGAACTTCCTGTGCTGGTTGCCTGGCAACTGGTCCAGACCAGGAAGTGTTTTGGCACATAAACCCGTAAAACTACAAACTGATGTTTTCACACTCGGGCTGATTGTGATGTTTTCAGGTGTCTGCAGGCAGATTCTGTGACCTTTGGCCTTTCCCCTTTGTTTCCAGTCTTTCTGCTAAGCTAAGTTAGCTTGCTGTCGGCCATAGCTTCTTTTTTACCGTCAGTCAAATGTCAAAATTCCCCAAAATGATTCCTGTTTCTCACTTCCTGTAGCCTGTGTTAGCCCGTGTTAGCCCATGTTAGCCTGTGTTAGCATCATCGCTGCTGCTAGCTGCCTCTTCTCTCTGAAATTCATGTCAGACTCACTTGGAGCACAGGAGCTGCACACATGTAGCATGTATGCTAACGTTACTTTTTAATGCTAATGCATAGAGGTGCTGGTTTGCCATTAGCCGTGCTTCTGTTTACTTCAGCTTTCCAAAACCAGGAAATGTCTAAGCCTGGCCAAGCACACGGCAAAATACACTGATTTAACAGTTTTACACTGCGTACTACTATGAAAGTACTACTATGAAAGTACTACTATGAAAGCTCTGAATACAGCCTGTTTGACTCTGTGTATCACGTTAGCTGGCTAGCTGTCCAACAGTGATCTGTGGTTGGATGAGTGCACATCCAAATCTTTCCAGTAATTGTACTGGTTTCCAGGAAGTTGCTCTGTTTCCGAGTACTGGAAATGTTCCTATATAAGCTGTCAGTGGGTTTTCTTGCCCTCTGCTTCCAGCTCATCCTTTCCTTCAGCCGTTAGCAGACACTCTAATATGAAGAGTTAAACGTGACGTTTGATTTTCCTGCAGATCAACTTCATCTTCCTCTTCAACATCGTGAGGATCCTGATGACCAAACTGCGAGCCTCGACCACGTCAGAGACCATCCAGTACAGGTACGTCCACCTGCTGCGTTCAGACGAGACAGATAAACGTCCCTCTGCTGGTTGTCTTTGTGCTGTTGTCCTCTGTGCTGGTTGTCCTCTGTGCCCTGTCTCTGCTGATTGTCTCTGTTTGTCTCTGTGCTGTTGTCTCTCTGCTGGTTGTCCTCTGTGCTGTTGCCTCTGTGCTGTTGTCTCTGTGCTGGTTGTCTTTGTGCTGGTTGTCCTCTGTGCTGGTTGTCCTCTCTGCTGTTGTCTCTGTGTCTGATCGCTGGTGTCCTCTGTGCTGTTGTCTCTGTGCTGGTTGTCTTTGTGCTGGTTGTCCTCTGTGCTGTTGTCTCTGTGCTGTTGTCTCTCTGCTGTTGTCTCTCTGCTGTTGTCTCTGCGTCTCATCGCTGGTGTCCTCTGCAGGAAAGCTGTGAAGGCGACGCTCGTGCTTCTTCCTCTGCTGGGAATCACCTACATGCTGTTCTTCGTCAACCCGGGGGAGGACGAGATCTCTCAGATCGTCTTCATATATTTCAACTCGTTTCTTGAGTCCTTCCAGGTAAGAGTTAGCGCGGGGACGTTGTTGTCCTGTCAGAGACACAGTAATGTAATGAGTGGACGCGGCGTGTCCCCGTCCAGCTGATTGAATGAATGTAACGTGTGATAAGCTGCTGCACAGGCCATGAGAACAGGATGTCCGCTGATGTTTTGAATGCCTGCCCTCCTTTCTGACCATGTTTTGTTCCTCTCTTCGTCTCCCCCCTCCTCCTCCTCCTCCTCCTCCTCCTCCTCTCTCACAGGGCTTCTTTGTGTCGGTGTTTTACTGCTTCTTAAACAGTGAGGTAAGCAGATCCACGTCCACTCATTGGTCAAACGTTGTGTTCCTGCTGCTTCACACAGTTATTTTCATGCCTGTCTTTGTCTTTGGGTGCTGCTGCTCTGCGTTTCTGCAGGAGCTGAGTGACGAAGCTCGAAGCTCTTATATTTAGGGCACAATTAAGACTTGTCATCCGCTGACATAAGTGACATCACTCTCTACGCTTTATGACACTGTCAGCCCTAATTTGCCTCCATGGAGAAATCAGGGGTGAAACCCGCTCTGAACAACGGGGAAATGTTAAAGTCGTGCAGGCAGAGAAGCTTCTTCACCGTTAATGGATGCTGTTATTATTAATGGTACTCGTAGTAGTCGTACTGTACTGTGGCAGCACTGGTGGGTTTTTTGAGAAATTTTCTCGTTGATGGTTTCTGTTTGTGCAGACAGTTAATGAGACAAAATACTCAGGTTAGAGGAAGGAAACACACACGTGCAGAAATGATCTTCTTCTTCCTTCTTCCTCCACTTTATCTGTGACTGTCCGCCTCACCGCTCACCAGCGTGTTCATGCAAACAGCTGTTTCGTAGTTCAGATCTTGACACCGTGCTAACAGCTCAAACAGGCAGCTGAGGTGAAGCAGGACGCGTCTCCGACAGATCTGACGTCCACAGAGGCTCAGAGACGCCGTGCTGGCACGGTGATGTTCAGCAGGTACCACGTTTCCCACGCTCTCCATCAGTGTGTTAGCATGCTAACGTTAGCTAACGAGCACAAAGAAATACAGCTGAGGTTGATGGGAAAGAGGAGCTAAATGAGAAGTTAATCAGTTCAAGCTGAGACAGACATGAATGTCTCGACCACATTTTATGGTCGTCCATTTAAAATGTGTCCAGATATTTCGCTCAAAGCCACGAATGTCAACCTCACGGTCGCACGAGAGCTTCGCCGCAGTCATTTTCGGGGGAAGCAGCAGAAAACACGCAACACACACGAATGCAAACAAAATGAGCGCGGACACTAAATCACATGGTACAATCCAGGAAGTGTGAGTGTGGTTTGGTCTGAGTGACGGCGCGGGCCAGCAGCTGTCACGCTGTGACTGATGGGTTTCTGCATCCTGATTGGTTGACAGAAATACATGACAGAGAACCAGACAGAAAACAGAAAACCTCTCACACGAAAACGATCAGCTGGCGCTCACGACCTCCTCAGTCAGACAGGAAGCTGCTGGAGGACACAGATCTTTTGTCCTTTAAAGGTTTTGTCTCGTTTAAACGAGGCGCCGTCACGCTTTGGATCGATACCCTTTTGGCACTGACTGCAAAGCTCCGCCTGACGGTGCTGAGCAGACCCTGATGAGGTGGAGAGAAGGCGTGAAGGCACCTGTCACATCACCTGACCATCGCTCCATCTCGTCCAATCAGGGGATCCTCGTTACCTGGCAGGTGATTCCTCGGGCAGCGTGTAATATGAGCCGCCCTCTGGTAACCGTCCCTCGCTGTGTCGGCCGGCTGGATGAATATCTGGTCCTGAGCCGCGTCGCCGCCCCGGCGGGGGGTCGAGCAGCATGTGCACCTCACAGAGGATATTGATTCAGCGTTGGGTTTCAGGCCGAGAGACGCAGGAAAGCAGGAGGACAGATATGAGACGGATGAACGGAGGACAGCCGAGGTCACATTCAGCACAGAGAAAACATTTAGCCCAATGAGACGAGCTGTCAGACGTCATCCGACGCTGCATGTGGGTCACATTTTCAGGCTGAGGCTGTACTGTGATTACTGGACGGATGGACACAAGTGGGACACAAGTGGGACACGTGGGACGATTGATTTTAGAAGAGGGAGCGAGAGAGGACGAACCTTTTTTAATCGCCATTAAAATGATTGATGGCACGTTGTTCAGACTGACTGGTCAGAGAAGATATGGAATAAATGAAGCAGACAGTTTAAAGAATGATCAAAATAAAATCCAAAATCTGTGTCTAAGATTTGAGATTTTAAGTTAAATTATGAGTCAGATTTAGGGTCGAGGTAGAAAGTCAAACATTGATGTGACAAAAGAATTCAGAGAATTTTAATCTCTTATTAGAAATAACCGTGATTTAATTCTGACAGCACATCACACAAAATATCTTCAGTCAGAATCTCAGTTTAAGGATTTTTATTTTCATTCTTTTCGTTTTATTTCTGTCTTTTCTGGGCAAGATCTGGCCTCCATGGAGTCAAATGTCAATCACTGTCATCATTAAAGTGAACTGAGGAGCTTTGTGCTGCATCCATGTGCATCACATGTTAAAATATGATTTATTATCAACCGCAGCACAGACGAGTCAGTGAACGCACCGGCCAGCTGAGTCTTCCTGTCTGTCGTCCACAGGTGCGCTCAGCTGTGAGGAAGCGCTTCCACCGCTGGCAGGAGCAGCACTCCATCCGAGCCAGGATGACCCAGGCCATGTCCATCCCCACGTCGCCTTCACGGGTCAGCTTCCACAGCATCAAGCAGTCCACGTCGCTATGAGACAGGAGACCGGCTTCGTCCCGGAAACGTCGTCCTCATCGTTTTCTGCCACATCACCGAAAACACAGAACGCTCTCTGAGCCGAGGCCAGCCGACAGAGCCGGAGGGCCACACCTCAGCGCGGATGGGACGGGACGGGACGGGACGGGACGGGACGGGATGGGATGGGATGGGACGGGGGGACGGAGACGAGAGGTTAGTGGATCAAAAGAAGTACGAGACCAAGCTGATCCTGGATCTGCGACCTGGATGTTCTGACGTCGGCCTGTCACAGAGCTCTCGGTTATTTCCTGCTTGCACACTTTTTTTTTACATCGGAGCGAAGGAGGAGCTGGTGCTGCTGGTCTGAGCTGAACTGGAACCAGTGGACCCTGGACCCCGACCCTGCCGAGGCAGCGACTGACTTAAACCCGCTCTGCTCCGTGTTTTATGTTGCCGTCACTCAGTCAGGCGTTGTGTTTGTTTCGTTTGTGTTGTGCTGTTTCTTCTGCCCTCCGTCAGCTCTCCATCAGCCCTCCGTCAGCCCTCCGTCAGCCCTCCGTCAGCTCTCCGTCAGCTCTCCGTCAGCCCTCCGTCAGCCCTCCGTCAGCTCTCCGTCAGCCCTCCGTCAGCTCTCTGCCTGCTCTTGTGCTGCTTTCATCGACTTTCCACAAAGTTTAACGCATTCCAGGATTTACCTGAAGAGTTTTGTTCCAGGACGTCGGCCGTGAAGACGTGTGCGCCGCGTAGCGAAGCGTTAGAAAACACTGATGATTAGCCTAGCTTAGCATGAAGGCTGGAAGCAGGGGCGACAGTACGAAACTCTCCCTGAAACCTCTGAGCTGCAGTGAGTCCGTCAGTCTGCGTCACTCACGCTTCTGGCCCTTATGCTAAGCTAGGCTAATCGTCTCCAGCTTCATGCACAGACGTTAGAGTAGTCTCAGTCTTCTCATCAGATTGTCCTCGTCAGCCTTATTTCCTGTCCACATCATAATCCATGTTTGATCTGAGCTGGATGTTTGCAGAATGATCTCAAACGTTTTATCGTCCTGTAAAGTTTTTTATGACGAACGTTTCAGCTGACAGACGTTCACACGAGTGTTGACGTGTTTGTGAGTGCAGCTGATGAATGTTCGCTCAGCGTTTCAGCCGGGAGGGAAGTCGTGATCGTGATCGTGATCGGCTCCTCCTGTCAGCCTCTCTGCGAGTGTCGTGACTGACAGCAGGAAAAGCTGCTGATTGGATCCTGATTGAAGATCATTTCATCTGACTCTGTTAACGAGGCGAGTCCTGGAACAAAACTCTTCAGCTGAATGAAGAGACTTCTCTACCACAGAAGAAGAATGAGGAGCTGAGAGGAGTTCCGCCCGGCGTCAGGTGACTTCCTGTGGCGTCCGGCTGACACGTGAGCCAGTTTACTGGTTTATTGTAAATATAGAAACGGGAGCCGGGCGTCGTCACAATAGAAACCAAAAACACAAACCAGGCACTGTGAATGGTTCGGGCACATCCTCCATGTGGTCCACAGTTCACAGCCCACATTCCTACGATACCAGTATGCCTCGCACCTGTGCGTTTCTACGAGCTGCTGTCTAACTGTGTATGATCCTCATCTTTCTGTCGCCCTGAATCTTTTTTTAATCCTTTCAGTGATGTCGTGATGAAGCGTCAGATTATTTAAGACTTTCACGCCGCTGTGATTCTGTTTTCTCGTGATGATGGCGGCTGCTTCACCAGGTGTTCGCCTCTCAGACTGCAGCTCAGTGCGAGTGGCCGCCGTGCATTTTGCAGCGTGGAGGAACTCAGAGGAAGCTCGAAGGTTTAACGTCAGCGGGAGGAAGCGGCGACGACGCTGTGACCTGTTTTCATTCCAGCACGGCGAAGAGCGTCTGGTCAAACATGGAGGACGTCTTCGTGGTCACGTGGTCGCACGGCGGTCGATCAAAGTCACAGCGGACTCACAGCGTTATTTATTACTATTTATTTTCAATATTGTTATTTTCATACTTGAAAAGATGTGAAGAGAAAATAAACTTTGTGTTGCATTTGACTGAATGAAAAATTGAACAAACGGCTGAGATGTGAAGTTTATTTATAGAGGATGTGGTTTTACACACACACACACACACGCACACACACGCACACACACACACACACACACACCCCCACACACACACACAAACGCACACACACACTCTCAGGCTGTTATGCGAGGCTGCGCTCAGGATATCACTGCCATTTGTCTCCACGTCCCCCGAGACAAAAGCAAGAAAGAAGTGCATTTGGAGCATCGTGTGATCCTTTTAAGCTTTGTGTGCGTCTCAGAGGGGAGCGCAGCTCGGCTTCAGCTTTTAAATCACATCCTTCTGCCCAACTGAACATCCGCCATTTCCCCATGAAAAGCAGGACCGGCAGAGACGAGGCCGTCCCGCCTTTAAACTGTGATGTCCACCAAAGAAACGGCTTCAGGTGGAAGCTGGAGAGACGGACGGTGACAGCGTCGGCGGTCATTCCAGAGCTGCAGAGTTTAAGCCTGAGCTGAAGCTGTGTGTCAGAGAGCAGCTCTGCGCTCAGCTGCTCCGGCCTCTCGCTCGTTCATCCTGAGGCAGTGCTTTCAGCTGAGGGACAGTTCCTGTTCACACTCCGGTCAGGATGCTCTGCTCCATGTTCTCCTTAGTTCAGCAGTCAGAGTCTCCACCGGCTGCAGAAGACTGTTTGTTTGTCTGCAGCAGCTCTGGCGTTGTGTTATCGTGGTGGATTTGGACAAACTGCTTCCGCCTTCACAGCGACGTAACTCAGCAAAGGAGGAAAATCGATGCGTTGATTGAACCTCCTGAACGTCGCTGACGTGCCGGTGGGTCCTTTAATGGACTCATGCTGTGCACTCAGACATCACTGAGGTCTCCAGAGCTTCAGACGCTGTGGTGTAAAGGAAGGCCAGGCGGCTGCAGCAGTGACCACATGACACGTCCACTGTACACACACACACACACACACACACACACACACACACACGGTGCCTCTGAGGTTTCTGCAGTGAATGAAGCAAAAGGCATGGAGAGCGTTTCCATTTTGTTGAGTGCTGCAGCCGTAAAAAGCACAAAGTCCGGCTCTGAATATTTTACTCATCGTCAAAGACGAGCTGATCCAGAATATCAATGATGTCAGACAGCGTGGAATAAGATGAGTTCAATCACCGTGAGGCTAAAGGGGAAAGGTCAGGGCTGCATGTGAGGAGGTTAAACGATGAGGCTCCTGCTGCTTCGTACCATGAGGGAGCTGTCATGCCAACAGGCTCCACGCTGCATTTATATGCATGCAGTCCGGCTCGTAGCAGCGTTACTGGAGCAACCGTCCACATGCAAACAATATAACTGTGTTAGGACAACCCAGAGGGCTCGTCTTCCTCCTGTCGGCCTCTGCCTCGCGCTCAAGGCTGTTCTGCTGCATGCACATGTCTCTGTTTGGCTGCTAACAAGCTGCATCTCTGGCAGAGTGTGTTTGGCAGGAAGCAGTCCGACATGATTAATAATAACTGGTGTGTTGATGTTTACAACTGCATCCAATTAAAGAGAGAACCAGACTGTTTGACGGGTCAGAGACAGACCTTCATGTTCAGCTCCTGGAACGATGACAGTGTTTCTGAATCCACCAGTGACGACATGCAGAGAGAAGAGGCAGCTTTCACGGAGCGGGCGGCGGCATCATGCTGATGGGAGCGTTTTGTTTTCTCGCTCTCGGCACTCGAGCACCTTCATGAAGAGGAGGCTGTGATCCACACACACAGGACGAACATGTTTGAGCATCAGCACGGACGGCAATACTTTTAGGTCACACAGCCTCTAAAAAAACATGTTCAGCTCCTCTTTCCTGGAAAATAATGTCTGAATTCTGCTTCTGATGGAGGCCGCTGCAGACGTTGACGAATGTGTCTCTGGGATATTTGACACAACATGTGACAAATGTTGTTGTTCAGCAGAGGGAGAAACATGATCACCTGTCTGAAGACACCTGAAGGGAATTTAAAGGGACCACAGTGACAATCTACTTTAAAGGCCCAGTGTAGCGTTCACAAGCACCAATGCTTTAAAAGGGTTTGTATCATTTTATAATGTAGTTATAAGCAGATTTAAGCGCTTATTACTGTGTTTAACTGACCATCAGTGGAGGCTGCTGATAGTGAATGATGACGCAATGAAACTCAGCTGTAATCATATAAAAATGTCCTAATAGAAGTTATAATTGCTGACACATACAGTCCATTAAAGGCTGAAAATGACCTTAAATCAGTTCACAGCTACATTAAAACGTGACAGAAATCATTTATTGAAAGTTTGTATTTTGCTTATAAATGCTCAGTAGGAGGGACAGAGTAAAGCGTGACCAATAACTGAATGAATTAAAGAAATAAAGTTGTGTTTTGAGGCTGGCGTGTGTCCTGATGCTGTTGTTGGACGTGATGTTTCAGCTCCATCTAGTGTCGTTTTGTGGTAACTACATTTAGAAACATCCTCCATGTTCTCGCTCCTTCAATAAGAGTTCACACCTTTAACACCAAATGAGCCGAGCAGAAGATTCACAAGCATGAGGAGGTGATGAGGAGAAGCTCGAAGAAGAGGAAGCTCACCTGTGCTCAGGTGACGTGTGAAATACTGTCAGCACTCTCATACAAACACTCACTCTGAAAGTACTTAAACCAGATGGTGACTGACGGAGGACGCGTTGGGTGGAGCTGTGCTGAGCTCACAGGAAGGTGGAGGGTCTCAGAAAGAAGGAGGAAACAGAGAGGAAGGAGGAAGATGGAGGGAAGTCATCGGGGAAAAGCTTCAGACGGGAATAAAAAGCCAGACGGAGCTTTTATGAAATACACAGAGCCACAGTGACGCTGGACGTGGACGTCCTCGCCGCCTCCATCAATAATACAGTGAGCACAAGTCAGGACAGCCAGCAGCACAGTGTGTGTGTGTGTGTGTGTGTGTGTGTGTGTGTGTGTGTGTGTGTGTGTGTGTGTGTGTGTGTGTGTGCTGGAAAAACAAACTCACAAATGATCACAGGTGAAACATTCATCAACGACGTCGAGCTGCAACAACAAATCAAATTCAGCTTCAGTGACACAAAGTCAGACGGAAGAGACAATCAGACACATCGTGTGTTCACGTCCACATCGTGTGTTCACGTCCACATCGTGGGTTCACGTCCTCATCGTGGGTTCACGTCCTCATCGTGTGTTCACGTCCTCATCGTGTGTTCACGTCCTCATCGTGGGTTCACGTCACGTCCACATCGTGTGTTCACGTCCTCATCATGGGTTCACGTCCTCATCGTGGGTTCATCTGAACTATTCATCAGCGTGGTTACCTGCAGTCACGTTTCCATTAGCTGTGGAACCACCTGGAGGTGATTCTGGAAAACATCAGTTTGTCACCTGATAAATCTTCAGTGGTGGAGCAGAACAAAGTACAAAACATGTACTTCACAGTACCTGAGTTACTGAAGTACTTCAAGTGGGAGAGTAGGTGTGGAAGTGTGTACTGTGGGAGACTGCAGCACATTCCAGCTGAAGTCTCTGCTCAGAGGACAGCAGTCCTTGACCTGCTGAGACACTGCACAGAACCCCCAGACCCCCCAGGCCTGAGGGGGAGGAAGACATGCACCCCCCCACGTGAGGTTTCTCTATACATAAATACATGAGGGGGACAGAGGCCATATCTGACCTGCACAGTCAGTTACTTTGATACCACGGGTACACTTTGTTAGTAATATTTCTGTACTTTACATAAATAAAACTGGAATGCTGGACTTTACTTTTACTTGAGTACGTGTACATTGTAGTGAGGAAGTATTTAAAATACTCTCTCCAAGTAAAAGCCCCAGTGTGACAGTATAATGAGGAGAATGTACTGCAAGAATTAAAGTCCTGAGTGCAGTAAAGTGTCCCCTGTGTCTGTTGTCCTCTTGTCTCTGTAGATCATTGTGTCTCCTCCTTCATGTCTCACAGGACGTTTCTGTTGGAGTTGTTTGAGGTGGAGCTCATTTTAAACTAATGATTCTGTTCATTCTGGATCAATCAGCTGATCATTTCCTCCATCGATCGTTTGCTTTGGAAACTTTGTGGAAACAGTGAGAAATGTGCTCACTACGAGCCCACAGTGACGCCGTCACCATGTTTGTTTGGTCCAAAGCTCCACATGATTACACACACATTCAGATGATTGAGAGGAGAAGCAGCCAACCAAACATCTCAGAAGATAAAAAAATTAAAAAAAACTCACATGAAGTACCTGAAATTTGTACTTGAGCACAGTACTTGAGTAAATGTACTTAGTTACTTCCACCACTGGTGGCGTTGCTACTTTTCCAACAGTGACATCAACAATGAGCACATCACTCTCCCAGCCTCCACCTCCAGCACACACAGGTGAAAACACACAGGTGAAAACACACACAGAGTTAAAGATGAAGCAGGTAAGATGTGGCGATCAGCTGAAGCCAGCACTGAACGCTTTGAAAGCATCACAGTGACGTGCCTCTGAACGTCACTCGGGCCTGTGCTCACCTGCCGTGGTCGTGGGATGAGCTCGTTTTGTTCAGTGTCTGACAGTGTCCTGCGGGCTCAGACTTCAGCGTCTCTGAGTCCGTGAGGACGGACGCTCTCTGGATCCAGGTGGACCTCTGAGGACTGGGACTGCAGTCCTGATGGTTCAGATCCTGGACGTTCATCCCAGCAGCCCAGTCCAGCCTCATTCACTGACACTTCCACCCGTCCTCTGTTACCTGCACACACCTGCCTCCTGCCCCAGCAGCTCCTCATTAAACTGCACACCTTTTCTGTCTGCTGGCTCCTTCAGGACAAACACTGAGAGACCCTTTCAGTCTCCCTCCACCAGCAAAGTCTGGGTAGCATCAGATGCAAGAAAAGGATGGAGTGAAATGTGTTGATGAGACTCGTGCGCAGCCGTCGGCGCTGTGTGCTCGTGGTTTGTGCGGTGCTGTGAAAACCAGCCGTTCGTTTCTGAGCAAAGTGCCAAAGACGGAGCATCACTAATATCTCACATTGTAGTTATATTGAGTGAAAATACATCAGGTTGGACTGTGAGTAGCTAGCATGCGAGCGGCGCGAAGAGCGGCGGTGTTACGGCGCACAGAAAGCGGCCATTTCCAGATGATGGGGAGCTTGTGAGACTCAGGGAAACATTTTCAAACCAAAACAATATTTTTGGATAATGAAGTTTCGGGCTATGAACTTTCGTCCACATTTCCGCTGTACGGGCATTTGCTCAGACTGACGGCTGCGGGAGCCAATAGAAAGCCTCAAATGGAAGCATCGCCCAATAGAAACGCGGGGGGTGGTTGTTATCAAGTCGTAAACGGTTAGTAACAGGACAAGCAGGTAAGTAAGATTTTGTCTTGTTATTCTCTCAAAATTAAAGAACGCCACGCTTCTCGGGAAAAAGCACTCAGTTGGTTAAACCTCCGGCTGTTCGATTGGAGTAGGTTAGATTTTTTTAGCACACTTTTCTGCCAAACGTGCAAAAAACGGTAGTCATTGAGAAGTCAGTGTGGGATCGGGAAGCAAACAAGCTAGCGAGCATTAGCTTAGCCTGCTAGCTGCGTTGGCTGCTATTGGCCAGCCTCTCGGCGTTAGCTCGCTACGTCGGTGCTGCTCAGTCTCAAATATTAGCTGGGCTAGCATTAGCTTCTCAACTAGCGTTGAGAGAAAGTACTGTTAATTGTGCCATAAAAATCACTGGCAGTGCATTCCTTGACACGATAGTCAACAGAGAAACCCCCCTTCACAACTTACGGTTTAATTTCCAGGCTCACTGTTAAAATTAGCCAACATCTAAAACTTTTTCATTATAAATTTGCAATGATAACGTTCGTGTGGGTAACTAGCCAGCTAGCGCTAGCTTGAACGTAGAAATCCTTGAGAGTCTCGCCGCTGCCAGGAAAGACATCAGAAGACAGCTGACAACTTTGCCCAGTGAGTCTGCTTCAGTCCCGAGCTGTTCGAAGAGGACTCGTCTCACGTTTGTCTTCTCTGCCTTTTTGTCTTCAGGTGTCATGTCATTTCCATCCGTGGTGACTGGAACCATGGCCCCGTGGATTACTGAATGCAGTATGACAACAATGGATTTACAGGTATTCCTGAATATTCATTATTTTTACTTAGATTTTATTTTTGTGTGTTTTCTGGCGGAGTCTGGGGGCGATGCGCTTCATCAGTCCTCACCTGCAGTCAGAGGCTCTGAGTGGTGGGTAAAACAGACACGAGGCTGTGGATGCTTGAGGCAGACATGAGCTGCCCTCTTCACCTGGGCAGGAGACAGGTGAGGTGCCCCCTCATCCCAGTGGAGGTATTTCAGACAACAGGCGTGTCCGACTGGGAGGAGACAGAAAACATGCCGGATGGATTACAGTGTGGGACGCCTGTGAGGACGCCCGGGGGGGTGTGAGGATGTGGAGCTGGAGGTTTTGGAAACTTTGCATCGCCTGTTGCTGTCGTGAGCTGGAGCAGGCTGAGAAGACGGCGGTGCGGATGGATGGATGGATGTTTTCACCTGGATAAATGCAGCGCCGCGGAAGATTTACTGGATAACAGCTGTTCCATCCTGACTTTTATAATCTGCCTACTGAGACTTTTATTTACATAGAAATTTGATCCAATTTTCAAAACAGGCGGGTAGACCGTTTCTCAGACACACACACACACACACACACACACACACACACACACACACACACACACACACACACTGATAATTACTTTTTATTATGCGTGTGTACTCTGGTAGTCTGATAATGCACAGAGGCCATTCAAGACACGTAGGAAATTAGTGATATGCATTCATTTGCATCACTTAACAGTAAAACAACAAATCCAAGCATTGTGTGGTCAGAGACACTGAAACCTGGACATTCACACTGCTTATGTAAGCCATGTCTGCTGTTTACCAGGCTTAAATTAATGATGCATAACTTCATAAACAGTTATGTGGTTGTTACTCATCAGAGGATCTGACATTATAAACATTAGCGTTTCCTGGGAAAATGGACGGCGTTTAACACGAGCCGTGATCCTCTTTTGTTAAATTATAAACAGGTTTCTTACAACAAAAAACACAAGGAGCCACCATGTAAAACAACACCAGGCCTGGTTAACGCTTGCTGAGACGTGTCACGGATGTTTTATGTAACTGTGGTGTTGTGCTGCGTTATGAAATATTATTGTGTTATATGTGATCTTAATCCACTCCATCGCAGCCAGCTGTGGCCTCAGATGTCTGCACAGGCTCCACAAAGCCAGCCTGGAAGGCCGGAGTGTGAAACTGCATTATGCTGCTGTGTCTGTAGTCCAGCGGTCAGTGCAGGTGCGCTGGGTTTTGTTGTTGTCGCAGCTGTTTGCTGGATTATATTCGGGCTCAGGTGGAGAGGAGCGCCCCCGCGTGGCCGCTGGCTGCACCTGCACACGGGCTGCTGGATGGTGGGCGATCCGGTTCCTGTAAAAGTGACACGGGAGCCAGACGGCCTCGACTCGGCCCAGTTTTCTGCTGTGAGGCCGAGCGGAAACGGGTGGCTCAAGCAGCCTTTCCCAGCTCTTAAACTGGCATAATTCAGCTTTTTAAACGAGGAAGTCAAACCCTTATTTTCTATCCGTTACGGGTTATTGTCGGTGTGAACGGTCGGTTTTGTGCACAGGTGATTAATGTGGATAAAAACAGGTGGTTAAACGCAGGCGGGCTTGAACATAAAGGGTGAATATTGTCCGTGTGGTGTCAACCAGCGCAGGTGATATTATCAGTTAAACACCTCCATCAGTCCGAGGCTGCGAACTGACGCTGCGCGCTGTTTTGAAGACAATGCCCTCCTGTGGTGTCTTCTTTTGAGCTTTTATGTCGTTTCTTATCTGCCCTTTACTCTAGTGGCGACTATGAGAAATGTCTCCCGCCTACCAGCAGGCAACGCGCACACACACTCATGCGCGCGCGCACACACACATACACACACAGCCCTTCTATGTTTGTCAGACTCAAATCCGAGGGAGAGGAGCTAGCCGCCATTTTCTAAGCGTCTCTCCCTAAAACGAGAGAAAAAGGCTCGCGACAAACTGCCCTCTGGATTACCTTTCGCTCTCTGAGAATTGGAGTTTTTGGTCACGGATTGCGGTGAAATCGCCTACATTTGAAGTAATTCGGGCTAGAAAGGAGTGTTTCACGGCCTTGTCTTATATTCGCTGTAGCGGCGGCGAGGCGAGCTAGCAGGCGAGCAAGGTGTAGATCGTTGATTCGCCCATTGCCTGAATCCGGAACGAAGCCGAGCGGCTCCGACAACTGGGCCTTTTGGGCAATCTGGTTGCATTTCTGGATTAATTAATGGCAGAGTGATCGAATCCGGCCGTGTTTTTGTGCTAGCACCCTTGGTTTTTTCCACCAAAACTGCAGGGGATTGTTGCCGAAATTCCCTCGGATAGTGCAACCTCGTCACGTGGTAGGTTCCTCCTTTTTCTTTGTTAGCGAGCTAGCTAGACTGGCAGGGTCTACTCCCAACTTCTCAGCTTTTGACATATGTGCATTAACGTTACGTACTGCTCCATTACACAACAAATACTGTACGGAAGCAGGGCAAAGGACGGCCACCTCACATTTACAATAACAGGCTGCCTGTGTTCGTTTCCTCAGTGTGATCGCAATGCACACCGTGTCTCCGCTGTGCAGTAGCTCTTAAAGCCTTGTTTAAAATAAGTTGTGATGCATAACGAGTGAAGCTGTCCCGTTATTATGGACGAACACGGACCCCTGTGCTGTTTCATGACCCGTATTTAACTCTGACGTTAATACACGTGCTATCCTGGCTTTTAACGTATAACACACATTACTTGGGGCGTTATTGACCTAAACTGGGACTGAGGCGAGCGGAGGTTACGTAGCTAGCGACTAAAATGTTTACTTGTCTAACGAGGTTTGCGTGAAGCTCGGCGGGTTTTCACCAACAGCGGACACGGCCAAGTTGTGCTGCTGTGAGAAAAGCGACAAAACGGTGGATAATGTGATGAGGGCAGGCAGCGGCTCACTGCGGTCCGCCCGCCCGTGAGAGCAGCTTTCCAGCAGGTTGTGTTTCTTACATCAGCAGCTTTCGGGGCTAACGTTAGCCAGAAGCGAGGCGCAGTCATTTGCACGCAGTGTGTCCGCTGACGGTTTACGGAGATATTATCTTGTGCCTCTCGGAGTCCGGCTGATGTGATGATCGCTTGGTGGTTTTCACTGGCGCGGATCGGTGACACAAAAACACTGGAGCTGTGTGGTTTTCCGCGGAAGCTGCTGGGATTGATAAAATAACGTTATTCCAGTCGGAGGCAGCGGGCAGCCAGCCTTCCTTTAACATTTCAGATGTTTTTGTAAACACCAGGAAGACATTTTGGTGATTACGTTATGGTTGGCTAACGTTGGATGTGGACATTTTTGTCGCATCTCTAGCGAGACAGTTCGTGTGAACCCGGTGTTATAATGCACAATGAATCCGAGTCGTGCGGTTACTAACGTTATTTAAACCCTCGTAACGTGAAGAAGTTGTGTGTGTTTGGGGCGGAATGGGCGGTTTTAGGTAGATGAATTGCATTGCATAATCTGCTTCGGAAATACCAACATGGCGTAGTGCGCGCTGACTAGAAACTGCGGTGAAATACTGAGCCCCCATTCATCTGACCCTGCAGACGATCCGCGGAGATGCAGCTCGCTTTTATCCGCGTTTCATCTGAAGGGAGCCTCTTTCAAATGTGATCCGGACAAACAGGCAGTCTGTGTGTGATCGGCTCGTTCACAGCTGAAGCAGGACTTCATCTTGATCTCGTCATTGTCTTTGGCTTGACATATTTGAGATCATCTTGCTGGCAGTAATATGTGGGAAATTGGGAGGGTTTAATAGGTTCATTTGAAACTGACACAGGAACACAGTCAGGATGACATCATGTGCTTTGGACTAATGCTGGGGCCTAAATCCACCTACTTACACCGCCTGTGTGCAGCCCTGCTGCACACTGACTGACCAGGGCACATGTAGGGCAGTGGGCTCTGGACAGTTTGCATTGGCCTTCCCTGTTTCTTCCTCCGTCTGAATCAAATTCCAAAGCTTATCCTATAAAGAGCCGCCTTGTAAGTAAATGACAATGAAGGCTTGTTCACACAAGCACGGGTGTAGTGGGAATTATTTATTGGCCATTGATGTAGCTCAGATGTCTGCTGCTATTCCATGTATATCGTTAGCATCCCATTGACCAAGGCCGGAGCACGTCATTTTTTCATATTTATTGAAGCCATGGAAGAAGGCCTCTGCAGACACATGCAGTACTGTGATTACGCTGGAGTCAGATTTCATTTTCTGGAATTTAGTAGGAGCTAAGTGAGCCGTCACTGATGATCTAAGATGCTCCTCCAGTTCACCTGGTTCACCTGGAGTGTTTCTCCTGGCCTGGTCCTTTTTGTATGATCATTTTTAGCAGCACTTGCAACCAGTAGGTCAACAAAACGGCAGTGAGTCACCAGTTAATTTCATTAGGCCTTTAATTAGATTAGTTGTAGATATTGTAGGTTTGGTTTTGACTCAGTATGTCAAACTCTGTGAAACAGTGGTATTGGTGCATTTTCATTTGTTGTATTTGGTGCCAAATATTTTGGAAATGCTGTTTTCTTTTTGGGTGGTGGTTAGTAATTTTCCACTCACTCTAAAGGCCTACTGTAGTACAAGTACTTCAGTTGTGTTGTATCACATAGGTACAGCCTGCCTTCATGTTGCTTTTCACTCCAGAAATTTTCTTTTGTATGAAGAAATTTGTCAAAACATCCTGCCGTGTTTAACTTCATTTCTGGTCTCGCTGTCCTTCTCTTTCCTGTCTCAGGCTGTCCTCAGGTGGGGCAGTAAGCGGGTGGTGTGGAGCAGGCCGCGGTGCCCGTCCCTCTGCACTGCATGGCTGCGATGGCGCCCGCTCTCACCGACGCCCCAGCCGAAGCTCACCACATCCGCTTCAAACTGGCTGCCCCATCCTCAAGTCTCTCACCGGCCAGTGCAGAGAACAACGGTAACGCCAGCAACATCCTTATCCATAGCAGCGGCCCCGCTAAGTGCAAGGCCACCTCCGAAGAGTGCCCTCTTGACTTCTGTGGCGGCGATCAGGAACAGCAGCAGCAGCAGCCCCAAGCCGATTCTGTGGCCCAGGCCTCGGCCCTGGGCAAGCTCCAGCCGCTGGTGGCTTCTTACCTTTGCTCGGATGTGACACCTGTCCCTTCAACTAAGGAGTCAATCAAGCTGCAAGGAGTCCTCATCAAACAGTCTGTGTTGAAAAGCCACAGGATACTGCCCAGCTCCCTGCTCAACGGCGGAGGAGACTTCCTGCTGAGGAAGAGGCAGGCGATAGAACTCTCTGGCGGCCAGCTCAAAAGTCTCATGAGTGGCAGCACCAACGGGGGTGGCCAGCCCATGGCACCTGTCAATGGCCTGGCCAAGAAGCTGGCCACCATGTCTGACCCTGGCTGCGTGGTGGCAGTGAACGGTGACAAGCCTTCTGCCACCGCAGACCCCCAGCCACAGAACTTGGACTCTGAGACCTTGACGGCTACTTTATCAGGGCATATCCCGGTGAAAGGAACCCTTAAGCAGAAGCATTCCTCTGGGGTTTCTCAAAATACAGATGGAAAAAACCTTGAACCACCAGTGCTTCAGTCTGCTGCACTTTCTCCCTTTACCCATGACAACCCAAACCCCACTGAACAAGCAAATTTTGAGGAGGCTGATTCACACACGCCTGCCAGTCAGCCACAGGGTTCTGACAGGGAGAGACCAGGCAGCAGCCAGCAGGGCTCCCCGTCCTGCACACCTGCACCACACCCTCCTCTATCCTGTAGTTCTTCTTCGGACAGCCTTGATGCTCACGTTAGGGAGCGCACCCTTCTCAACAGCAGCCGCCAAGCTGAGATTGAAAACCGGCTACGGCGCCTGCGCAAACGTCTTCAGGTTGTACAGGCCAAGCAGGTGGAGCGACACATCCAGCAGCAGCTGGATGGCTTCTTGGACTCGGCTCTCAACCGGCTACTGGCTGGTAACCGCAAATCCGAGGCGGCGACCCCAACGGCTACATGGAGGCCTGGACGCCACTCTTCCTCAAACAACAGAGACAGCCTCAGTCGCTTCCTGAAAAGCGGCGCCATGCCCTTGGAATTGGAGAGGCTGTATCTGAGCGGGTCGGCCAACCTTCATTCAGCAGAAAGCGCCTTTGACTCAGATGTAACAGAAAGCAGCTCTGGAGGAGACTCTGACCTGGAGGAGGAGGAGCTGGCCAGAGTGGACAGAGAGCAGCGGCATGTGAAAATGTAAGTGAAAGTGTCGTCGCCCACAGAGACGTCAAGCTTTTTTAGGCAGCACGGGAAAATTCACTGCTGAGGCTCGAGCTGAATGTTGAAGCGTTTCACAGTGAATGGGCTTCATTTCCACACAGCCAAGTAACTCACATTACTCTCACATTTCCACGGTGCAGGAAGCTTCTTCTGTCCTGTGAATGTTCCTGTATTTCCAGGCCGAGCAGGTGCCGATGGCAATCATAAGCGCCTGGTCTGCCTCAGTGGTGCTTGGGTCAAACTCCAGGGGAGGGGTAGAGATACCGTTGGACCAGAGAGCATGTGTAGTCGTGTGGGTGGTACCATCCCGCCGAGAACACGCAGGCTCGAGTGGACGCGGAGTGAAAAGCTCTCTCGTCACACGGCGCTTCCTCCTGAGAGGGCCGGGGCTGAAACTGAACGTTCTGTTTATCTGCAGAGCGAGCAGGCGAGCGCCCACAGAGCCGCTCAGTGTTTTGATTTAGACCGAAACCAGTAAGAAACATAGACTTTGGGGGTGGTGGTGGTGGTTTTGCAGAAGGTGTGGGTTTTATATTTTTTACATGCTGCCTGCTGTGATGTCAGGTTTACCTCAGTGGGAGCCGGCAAATGAATTCCATGGGAAGGTCTCGTTTCTGTGCCATTAGTGTGTGAAAGGGGAAAAAATGGTGCAGGTGGGTCAGCAGCGTTAATGGACTTACTGACCTGTGTAGGATTGGGTAGATTATTAACAGTGCAGCAGAGAACACTGATTTTTATTATCCTCTACTCTGTTGACTTTAGACCTTTGACCTAAATATCTTCATAATGCAACAGGAAGCGTGTGTTTGTAGCATACATGATCCAAGAGCAGAACATTGCCCGTAACGTATTTAAACTGCGTGTTGTGCCGTTTGAGGTCAGAGGACTTATAAAGGAGGTGTTTGAGCTGTTTCTAGCATGTAATTCTCGGGGGGGGGGGGGGGGGGGGGTAGTGAGCTTCATTTATGTGGCCTCACATTGAGAGTGAGAGGTGGTGACGAGTCAGTTTGAATGTGATGGTTCATGTAAACAAAGTTGGCCGACAGGGCGGCAAACACCGTTCCAACAGTAAACAGAAACGATTCAGACAAATGCAGCTGTCACACGACGAACGAGCCAACGCCACATCCAGAGGACACGCAGCGCAAGGTCAAGAGGAAGACACGGCTTTGATGCGTTCAGGCAGCGTTTTAAAACGCTTTCAGTGAGAGTCGCCACATCGACATCAGTACTTTAAAATGCAGTTCCTCTGTAGTAACTTCAGCTGCTCTGTACGTTATTCCAGGAAGAAGGAGGCGCCTGTTTAAAGGCTTTCTTTGCCTTCTGGCAGTCTGCTCTGATATAAATGATGTCTGTTACTCTACAGGCGTTAAATCACACAGTGAGGCAATAAAAACCTTTCAGCTCATAACCAAATACGACGTCCTCAGAAGTAAGGTTTTTCTGTTTGACATATAGAAAATTCATTTAGAGGTTTTCTTTTCATTCACACACAGATAAATGAATCTGAAAACAACTGGTTTTATTTTGTCATTCGTTTTGCCCCGTGTCCTGACACAAGTCCTTTAACACCGAGTGTCTTGTGAGCCAGATCCAGTGATCAGTGATTTTACTTAAAATATGCATCGATGTGAGTCACTGCACTGATGGTTGGTATGAGGTGTTCTCTCAAGTGAAAGTGAAACACTTCTTTCTGTCTTCGGGGGTTGTGAAGATGGAGCCCCCTGGGACTTGAAGGTGCTTTCCACAAATAGTAAATCATCCTTTAATACTGCTGAGTGTCTTGAATTCAGCTTGTTTGTAACAGTGAATGAGATTGGTCAGGTCGGCTCGCTGGGGTCATGACAGGAGTTTGATCTGAAATAACATTTTGTCATTAAATCGTGAAGGAAGTGATTGGATCGAAACGATCAAATGTGATATTTTTCTACACTGCATTTTTGTAAAGGCGTATCACATCATTACACCTCATACATATAAACACCACACAAAGGAAAAGAGGTCAAAGGCTGCATTAATTCTGGGCCGTGAATGGAGGATTGATTTATAGGTGAAGGCAGGATTTGGCTCAGCTTCAGCACAGATGATTGTGTCGTACATTATCAGGCAGTGTTGTGCATTTTTTGCATACCCACAGTCATTGTGTTTCCTTCCCTCGTTGTGTTCACGCTCTGGGTAAAAGGCTCGCGGCTCTGGATCTCTGCTGAGTCCGGGTCGACCAATCATATTTCTCTAAACAGCCTTAGTGCTTCCGTCATGTAGTTTCATTTGTGTGAGAAAGCCTCTGAAAGACGTGGAGGCATTACTCAGATTCAACAGGCGGTGCAGGGCAGCAACTTGAATATAAAGGAAACATGACTCCACCAGCTCATTACAGCCCTCGCTGCTTTTTTCCTCTAATTTTGATGAAGCATCCTCAAACTACCAGGCAAAATTACCAGTCGCTAAAAACTCAAGTTTCTCATCGTCTTCTTTCTGAGCTGCAGCGAATCTTCAGCTGGAAATACAACACACGTTGTTCCTGCTTCACCACAAAAGCCTTCCAGCAGCCAACCATTGTGAGGCTTTTATTGTGAAGCTTCTGGAACATTAGTCACCGCCGTTAACTACTGCTAAGTCCTCATTGTGTAGAAACAGGTTTCCATAAATGTATAGACGTTTGGGTTGGTGTTTGGTCCTGCAGGCTGGAGCTGTGAACGACTCCCAGCACAGCAGATAGCTGCTAACGCTGTTAACGTACGTTCATACACAACAACACTGCTTAGCATGTTCAACAACTACATGAACTATTTCACTGTGACAAGAGGACCATCCTTGTTTCTTGTCGTACCTGTGGATAAAACAGCTGCCAGAGCAGCTGGACTACAGCGCGCTGGTCTGTGATTAGATATCATTCAGGTGTAGTCAGACAGTTTCAACATGTTAGCCCTTTTAGTGTGTACGTTACTTTAAGTTATAGTGCAGTCAGGAAGCTTTGAATTCATTTTCTAATGAATGTAGGTGTCAGTAGCTGTAATCTTTAGATGCTGACCCACATAACAGCCAGCTGAAACAAACACTGACATGTTGCCTTCCATGTCATTTTTCACCCATGAAAGTAACCCAGATCTGAGGGCACGCGTCAGCTGCTTCAGCCATGTTTGTATGAGCGCCACAGTTTTGTTGATCACATCACAACACAGTAAAACATACGTTGTGAGCCAAACAGAACGGGCTCAGAGAGCTACGTTAATGTGCTCAGACGTTCTCGAAAGTTTTTGTGTTGTTGCCATGAACACACCTGTCACTTATAGGTTTGCAAATGTTTGCCAAGTGGTGGCACATGTAATCCTAATAACTCTTTGTACGCTGAGCGAAAGCTGCCGTAGATACGTGAAGCTGTCCATCTGTGATGCCTTCACAAGCAGCTGTATAATCATCCATCCCACAGCAGGTTGAGAGCTGGCTCTCAGCTCCCACCCCTGCACCGAGGAACTGTACCTGTGTGTGTGTGTGTGTGTGTGTGTGTGTGTGTGTGTGTGTGTGTGTGTGTGTGTGTGTGTGTGTGTGTGTGTGTGTGTGTGTGTGTGTGTGTGTGTGTGTGTGTGTGTGTGTGTGTGTGTGTGTGTGTGTGTGTGTGTGTGTGTGTGTGTGTGTGTGTGTGTGTGTGTGCGCATTATGCCACATTTTCACACTGACATTTTGTCTCAGTTGCCAATTAATGGCTTACAGCACTACACCAGTCAACACTACAGACAATGTAATGTCTTCTTCAGGCAGCAGCACCTCAATTATTTAACGTCAGCTGAGTTTACAGCAGTGTGGAAAATAACCTATTTGGGCTGCTTGTTTGGATGCAGCGCTGCTTACAGCTAATCCTGTCATCCCTGTCTATGCTGCAGACGTGGTTTCCCGTATCTTAGAGGATTGGGGGCCAGCCAACATCTGTTGCCGTGCTTATGCTGCAGGGCCTTTCTGCTCGAGCCAGTGTGCCTATCTGTGAATGTGACGTCCATAATGGCCTCTGCGAGGGTGTGGGTGCTGCTAGCTTCAGAGCTGAAGTCTGCTTTTGTACTCACTGCAAAACGACTGAGACAGTTGATGCATTGGAATAAGACGATTCATGGAGAGTCTATTATTTAGGCATGTTACACGGAGCACGGCTTGTTCTGCGTTAAGAAGCGAGTGGGCACAGTTTCTTGTTTCTGAGGCAACAATAATGCTCATCAGGAAATCTCAGATCTTACATAATGGCTTGTAGACAGAGCGACGAAAACCTCTGAAATTTTGTTAACTGACCAGCGACAAAGCACACCTTGGTGTGCAGGCTGGTGTGTGTCAGACGGTGGAAGCAGGCTCCATGTTTGCGTGATCTTAATGCAGCGAGGCAGCTCAAATGCCTGTCTGCCTGCTGCCCGTGAACTAGGGTAACTACGGCTGGCTGAGACCGCTGCGTGCCTTTCATGCTTATGGCTCAGCATTACTCTGCAGTCTGAGTCGCTTAGCTGTGTTTTTTCCTCTTTTCATTCCCGTGTGTGTGTGTGTGTGTGAGAGAGTGTGTGTGAGTGTTCATGTATGTATGCGAGTGCCTGTATAGTATAGGTCTCTGTCCCGTTTGACACATCTGGATGTATTTAGCTCGGCCCAAGTTCCTCAACACGAACCCACAGGCGTTACATAACCCCCCTCTTTTATGTAATGACTGCTGCAGCTCTCTGGCTGAGTTTGCCCTCTCTGGTTTTTCCTGCCCCACACCCAGTCGGCCTGCCGTGTTCTCAGCCCGGCTCCCGAGCGCTTTCTTCCTGTAGAAGATGACTTTAAGCAGCTGTCCTGTGAAACTCCAGCCGGCCGCCCCGGCACATCACAACAGACCTGAAAAATAAGGCCGTTTTCAACCGCCATTAATGTTTCAGTGTTTGGATAATTTTCAGCTCTTTTAATGTGCTTTGAAAATCCTTGACTCCAGAGAACAAAGAAATTAAAATGACAGCTGCTGCTTTGATTTCCCTTGTTCTTGTTACCGAGCGTGAATGACGAGCGAACGGTTTGTGAAGCATAATTGCAAAGTGGTTTTATTGCTTCATATGAAAAAGCAGAATATCTGCAGGTCTTTGTTTCCCTCTGCATAACCACGTTCCTCCGCGGGGCTTCTGTACAAGGAGCCCACGTTTCCAAATGTGGACATACGTATGATAAAGTGGAAGTTATGGAATCGTTAGCTGTCACCAAATTCACATAAGAGCAGATAACAGTCAGACATGAGCTTTTTTAGAGCCATAATGATCAAACATTTTCTCCCCCACAGTTGGAGTTAATGTCTGCTTAGTCTGAATACAGTAGTTGGATTTCCCCTCACAGTCTGTGCTACAGAGCGCGCCTTAGCCCAAATTAGAAAAGCCCGTGTAGTTAATGTCATATCTGTTTGCATTGAAAACACAGCCTGCTGTAATGGCCTTCTCTGTTGTCTTTTATAAGGTCTGTCAAGGAAGTTTTGGAGGCTGCAGGGTTGAATTCTTGTGGCAGGATGGTTTGGAGACCCTTACCCTCCTTTCCCTGCCGCCCTGAGACAAATATGGATATTCAAATCGTGTTTCCATCAGCAGCAGCACGTCACAGTCGCGGCACACATGCAAAGTTTTGCTGGAGCAACAGAATTAATGGAAGTGAGGAAAAGGGACAGATGCAAGCTGCATTTCCCACTCAGGCTCCAAACTGCATTGTGTTGTTGTGTCAGAGGCAGCTGAGCACAGTGCAGAGATGAGCATGCAGCGTATATGAGCTGCATGGCTGCATATTTGTGCTGTTCACAGGCAGTTCAGTTCACTGCCCCCTTTGTGTTCTTCAGCAGTTATTGAGCTCCGTGCTCACTGTTTTCCCTAAATTAATTTGTTGGTGTTGTGCACAGGCTGGACAGAAAACAGTTATTTTCTACCATTTTTAAAATGGACTTTTGAATTGAATCTTCACGTTTTGTGTATGAATAGATTTGACTTCAGTGTCAGAAGTCGTTTCATGTGATTGTGTGAGACGTTGATTTGCTTCCCTGCTGCAGGTCGATCTGTGTGTCAGCGTTAGAAACAGATGACTGTACAGCAGCAAACAGGTGATGCTGCGCTCAGGTCCACCTTGTGTGAGGACGTCTCTGTAGTCCAGGCTGATGCCTCTTTAGGATTCCTATGGGAAATGCTGTGTTGTCTGTGTGAAAGACCCATTTGCAACCAAGCTTTAACTTCCTGGCTTTAATATATCCACACAGTTTTCTTTCCTCATGATGGCTGTGCACCAGTCAGTTCTTTGGCTTGCAAACATACCGGTGGTCATCATGGCCGAACGGTTCAATTTCTGTTTCTTCACACCAGAACACATTCCTCCCAAAAGTGAGCTGTGTCTCCATGTGTGGCTGCAAACACAGCGTGGCGTCTTTCTGGAGGTGTTTCAGCAGCAGCCTGTCAGGTTACGTTGGTTTTGAATGATGATCCTTCTCCACCAGCATCGTCACCTGCTTCTCTGCTGCTGTTCTGGGATTCATTTGCACTTTTCACACCTAAGTGTCACCAAAGCCACACCATCGTGATCTGGACACTTCCATGCAGGTTGAAGGCACAGTCAGCTTGGTGTATGTAAACTGACATCATGATGTCGTGAATTCTAAGTGAAATGATCTGTCTGTAAACAGTTGTTGAAAAATGGCAGATGTCCTAACCAAGTGGTTAAAAAGGACTTTGAGTGACTTCCTCCTTCGCCTTCACCCCTTCCATACAGGCACATGTGTGAGGACATGAGCACAAAATGGCCGATTTCAGTTTTCAGAATTACATATTATCGAGCGTATGGCACAATTACATGGCCTCTTACACAAGCGTCAACCAAAATGGAGCGTAAACTCCTTCCACCAGCCCATCATGTGTCCATATGGACAGGAAGTAGACCCTGCAGTACAAATACACTCGATGGACTGTGGACAAGTGAACTAAAGCTCTTGACTTGGCTTTAAATGGCAGCATCAGAACGAGTTAGCAGCACCTGGAAGCGTCTCTGAGCATCTGTAAGGACACGGGTCTCTGAGACGGACACGTGGCGGTCAGCTCTTGGCCCAGACGCGACGAGCTGGGCTGGTCTGTGAGCGTGGTGTTGGTTTTGGAGGGACAGTGTGGGTCAGGGGGACCCGGCACCATACAACATATGTGCTGCATCCAGAGAAGCTCCACAATGGAGAATGTGCTGACAGCCAGAAAAGCACGGCTGTAGTGATCGCCGCTGGTGCTTTGTGTGGGAGAGCGGGGGGAGGAAAATATGTCCTGGTTAGATGGGGGATGGAGCTCCTGGTGTCGGGAGGGGGGATTTCTCAATGCTGCTCACTGACCCCTCCTCCTCCTCCTCCTCCTCCTCCTCCTCCAGCACTCTAATGATTAAGGTCATTGGACTCGTAATGGCCTCTGTGTTTATATTTAACTAAACTTCACTTTCAGCTCTTCCTGCGTCCTTTTCGCTTCAGTCTGCAGTCATGGCTGCCAGCCCTCGTCCAGCAGACCTGAAAACTGACGAGTCTTTGACTCTCTCTGCAGTTTTTTATTGAATTCAGGTCTGAATCAGTCCTGGTAATACAGCCCCAGGACTGGAGTTGGGATCTGCTGCTCTCCAGCCGTGGTTTCTGGATCAGGTCTCAGTCAGTCCCTCTTCTCTGGCCTTCCTCGCCTTTGTAAGCAGGTCAATGCTGAACTGCCTCTGCGACACATGCCCAGTGTCCTCTGTCGGTGACAGGCTGAATCTCCCTGAGATCATTTTCCAGTTCATGCCGAGGGACGTTTCATCCGGCCTGTCTTCCGTTCGATGGCTCGGGCAGCCCCCCACCGCACGGAGAACCGTGGCTCTCGGGCTCAGACTAACCAGTGCTGTTCTAAGACGTCTCTGCGGGGACCCGCGGATGCAAATGAATTGCCAGCGCATTGATCAGATGCACCAGCACGGGCGTGTTCACGAGCCGTGTGGCGTTGGTGAACGTTCCCCGCCCCGTGAGGATGAACATCACGTTTGTTGATCTGTGCACATCAGGACTGAGTCTGAAGACGAGCCGTAGGACACGTTAGCAGCAGGTGAGGCTGGAGCTGCGTGCAGCAGTGTCCTTGATGCTGTATCGCAGCGAATGAGCCACAGATCACTAAATGTTGTGGCTGAGTAAAAAAGGAATGGAGACGTCTGTCATTGCACTGATTGGCGGCTGATGTCGCCGTCGAAGGCACAGTAACTCTCCTTCTGCTCAGCTCCACAGTCAGACAGGATGCCTGGCTGGATTACTGGTTCTCCCAGTGTCTGCCGCACTGTTCCCTGACCCAGCCCCACCCCCCAGCACCCTGTGGCCTGTAGATTGCTTTTAAAGCCCGTCTGTTCCTCCCCAGGCTGCCAGAGCTTCCCAGTCCTCGTTGTCCCTCTTTTGCCCCCCCTCCTTCCCCTCTGTCTCCCCTTCCCATCTCCTCTGCCTCTCTCGGCAGCAGCCTTTTCCGACTTCCTCCATCCTGGTGGAGCTCTGAAAATTGAAAACAGACGGGTGTGGGGAGGAGAAAGCGCAGAGGAGTGCAAGGTCTATCTTTGTCTGCCATCTGAGTCATTTTCTCATTGTTCAGCCACGGTCACTGCAGCTGCGTTTGGCTGAAACAGCGCCCTCTGTGGTCATTGCTGCACGCTGCACCAGCAGACATTTTCCTCTCATGTCTGCCTTTGAAATGCCCATTCTGTGTGTCATACTGGTAAAATGGAGTACTCCGCTCTCAGCTGGTGTTCATTCTCTGCCATCAAATAAATCCCTGTAATGGAAATTCCCATTTCTATATTTCTCCCACGCTTCAGACGCATGCCTGGCCGTGCTGTTTGTGACTGGAGTGTTTTTCCAGGGCGCCTGCAGTTGTCGTTGCTGGGAGCTTCGTTCAGCGCTGATTCACTGACCTCTGCAGTCTGACGGGGGAAATGCTCGCAGGCTGACTGATCGTGCTTTAAATGATCAGTTTTACTCATGTTTCAGTGTGTTTTTGTTTGCTGAGCTGCTGATCATGGCAGACCAGGCGTTCGCCATACGTGCCTGTACACGACTTACAACTCAATAATAATTCTCTTTGTTGAAATAAAGAAACAAAGCAACTTTAACTAACTGAAATTAGGGCTGCAGCTAACAATTGTGTCCAGTATTGATAAATCTGCTGGTTATTTTCTCGATTGTTCCAGAAAATAATGAGAAGTGTTGATCCCAACTTCTGAGTCAAAGGTCTTGACGTCTTCTGGGGTCTTGTTTTGTCTGATCAGCAGTATAAAACCCAAATATATTGAGTTTAAGGATATAAAGCAGGAGAGCAGAAAGTCTTCATGTCTGAGAAGCTGAAAAAAGGTTTTTTGTCACTTAAATGATTGAATTATTAAAATAGTTGACATCTATTAATTGGTTTAGGCCCGTTTAAAGCACATAAATCTACGTGTGTGTGTTTGTTAAATGATGGACAGGCTTCTTGTCGTCCGTTCACCTTCAAGTGACCACTCGCTCTCTCTTTTTGTTGAATCCCAGATGGAAGCGGGCGGAGAGCCGCTACACCGTGGAGAGAGCTGCTATCATCAGCCACTGGAACTGGCTCCAGGCCCACATCTCAGACCTGGAGTACCGCATCCGGCAGCAGACCGACATCTACAGACAGATCCGCGCCAGCAAGGTCAGTCGCTCACTGTGTGCCGGACGACGTCTGTTCCTCTGCTGAGTCAGACAATATTCAGCTTACATCTGATGTGTGCGACAAAGCACACAGCTGTTCCATCAGTTGGTCTCTTAAATGTGATCGTCATGCTTCGGGGTGGAGGTGTAACACTCGGGTCTTGATTCTGTAGGGCTCAGTAGAGTTGGGAGGTGTTGCCCCCAGCGCAGTGTCTGCAGGTGGGACAGAAATGAAGACAGAGCCTGTAAATACTCAGGTAAGCAGAGCGAAAGCCGGCGGAGGGTGGCCCTCCTGCACAGGTGTGCTGTGGCCATGTTCTGTCTCTGTGGGCTGAACCGAATGACTTTGTGACGTGTGTGTCCTCTGAGCGGACTCGTCAATGATTACCCGTCCAGTCTGAGACGTGTGGACACATGTCTGTCTTAGTGAGTGTTCTCAGCTTCGTCAGGTCTCACCAGGATCCTGTGGTGTTTTTTAAGATTGTTGAAGCATCACGACTGAATGACTGACTGCTTTTATCGGGTTGTACATTGTGGAAATGAAAAACGTGCCAGGCCACTTTTTAAAGCATTCACGCTTAATGTGCAATAAAGAATGAGCCTCAAAACTCTGCGTAGCTGTAATTTAGGTCATGCGTCTTTCAACAAAGGCTCAGCAAAAAAAAAACAAAAAAACAAAGCTAAATCTTTAAGCTTCAGATGTTTTCATAAAACGTCCTCACGCTGTTTGAATAACGTCGGCTCCTTCGAGTTAACCTGCATCTGGCTGAGGAGCGTTAAGGATACTGGTCTGAAGAGACATGAGGGAAACCAGTTTTCAGCGTGTCAGTGTTTGAGGTTCATGACTAAACCAGCTGTTACTCAGCACTCTGTCCGTCCGTCTGACACGGGACGCTGTGTCGCAGGTGAATGTTTGTCCTCGTGCTGGCTGATAATCAGTGACAGGCGGGTTGTTGGTTCTTGTCAAAGAGTCTCTTGCAAATGAAATGTTAAATGTTGACAGGAAATTGTTTTTTTATCTGTCTCTCTGGTCTGAAACGATCAGACAGAAGAGCTTTTGTGCAATAAACAAATAATTTATCGCAGGATCTGTGTCTCTGAATGTGTTCCTATTGTTTGTACAAATGTAAAACCAGTTAAACCAGCACAGCGGCAGGAGTGGCCTCTTGTCCTGGTGGTTTGGACTGCTGTGTTTCCATTCGTTAAGCTTAATGGTATGATTTTGTGTCTTTGCTGTGCGCTTCAACACAAATATCATCTGCTCTCACAGCAGCATTGTTCAGTAAATGTTGAGGAAGAATAAAAAGTGTGACGTGTGGGATTAGACCTCCAAACTGAGGGCAGGACCTGCGCTAGCTTCAGTGAAACCATGGCTGCGTCTGTGTGTGAACGCTGGTGAAGGGGGAGGCGATGCGTCCTGATGACGGTGCAGAGGGGGTCTTTAGTTTGGGGGGAGCGCGACGCTTTCCACAGTGACTGAGGACCAGGAGGGTTCAGTTAGTCTGTTACGCAGTTTCCTCAGACATCTCACGTGTCGCTCAGCCTGCGTAGCGTGCCCGTTAGCACGAGGTGTAATCTTACTGGTTTCGTCTTATCTGTCGATGCAGGATGTCGCTTCAGAACGGCTGGAGCACACAGGCACCGCCCACATCGCCAACACAGAGGCCGGCCCTTTGAAAGGTCAAAACGCACAACCCGTGAACGGCGTCCTCAGCAGGTACGGCTGACGATGGTCCAGCAGGTCTGACACGGGAGGGGGCTTGGGATCATGATGGAGTTTAGCCTTCTGTAACCATGAGCTGCTTTTTGTTCAGTGGATCAAAGTCAAATTAGAGCCATGTTGATAATTAATCAGAATATTTCCTCATTTCACCTTCTGTGGATGTAAAGCTCCTCTTTTTTCACATGTGAAGTAAACTGAAATTCTCTGTTTGACAACAACAAAAAGTTTACATCCCATAATATCACTTCACCTTTGACCCTCAGTGTCTGTTTCAGCTTTAGTTTAATGTGCAGTATTTGTCTCCAAACCGTAAAAATGAGACCACACGTGTCCCTGATGTCTTGGCTGAGCTGGACAGAAGTGTGTGTGTTTAATGTGAAGGTGCTACGTGTGTGACGTGTGCTGGTTGTCCTGTGATAGGATGGCAGAGAGCGCAGACGCCAAGCACCAGCAGCCGTTGGCCTACGACAGCACGTGTGTGGCTGCACGCACGCGACCGCTCGTCAGCTGCCGGCGGCGGCGGCTCATTCAGCCCAACGCGGTTCCCAACCTGAACGGCAAGGTGAGTCCGCGTCTGTTTACGACACGCTCGCATTTATGGGCGCCGTCACATCATCGAGGCGCTGCAGCACGTCCACCTTAAAGGACTGAGGGTGTGTGTGTGTGAACGGCGTGACGCTGAGAGGACGTGCGGCGAGGAAGTCAATGGCTTGGACTTTTATTCTATGACAACGTGGTCTGTGTTTCAGGCTGCACTCATTGATTCGTTCCCCTGTTTGTAGCATAATACAGAGTAAACAAGACATGGATGACTTGTTTATGAAAAACTGGGGCAAACAACAAAGAAGAGGCATCGCCATGTGACGCCTCACAAGTTTAAGTTCAGGGGAAACATCGGCGGGCTGTTGATGAGGAGGAGCTGTGCACACTGAACGCTCTCATCAGTCCTAACGAGCCTTCGCAGTGCCTCCTCTTCGTCAGCAGAGCAGTTCATCTGTCATTCTGACGGTTTGCATGTTGAGGACGGCGCTGAAGTTGAATTCCCTTCAGTGTTTATTCTGCTTTACGTGTTTCTGCATCTCAGAGCCAAGCAGAGCTCACATTAGTCCTCATGTTGTCACCGAGAGCCAACGACAGCAGTCAGACGGACAAACACGCTGCACTTCCTGTGGCTGCTTCAGAATAAAAGTCATCTCATGTTTCACAAGTTAAATGCTTTTACTGTGAAGCTGCAGCAGCAGGAAGTGTTGGGTTTGCGTCTGCAGTAACTTAATTCAGAGTTTTCTCTGCCTGACGCTCAGTCCAAACACTGCAGTTGTATAAATATTGCAGTACTTCTGTCAGAGGGCCACAGGCTCAGTCTCCACGGCGTGTCGGTGACATCACAGATGTTTCTTTAAATCTTCCACATGATAACTTAAATGTGTAGAATCATGAATATGCACAGCTGAGCTTTACATGGTTTACAACCCCCTTTTTTAACCCCCCAGGCTCAGAGAAGCAGCTGTATCCAGTGTAACTGCAGGGTTAACCCCAGCTGTGTGATGTGCGGTGGCTGGCCCACCCCCAGAGAGGACCCTCAGTTCGAGCTGCCCACCCTGGAGCGCCTGTCAAGACTGGATCTTGGCGTTCACCCCATCCTCTCCTTCCCTGACGGTCAGTTGTGGACTCCTCGCTCAGTTTATGCAGTCATTTCCTACTTTGCGTCCAGAGGGGAAGACAAACAGGGAGTGGCTGTAGAGGGACTTCTTGCCAGGAAGTTCTGAGGGAACATTTTCAGAGATTTCCACAATCTTTTCTATCTGTAAACGGTGTCGTGTTCTCACAGCCTGGCTGCTTTTTCCACTCAGTCATGACATGTCCTTTCTGCTCTCAGTCTGTCTGTCCTGCATGTCTTCATGTGGTGTGAGGTTATTAGGAAACGTGTTCAGTTTGATCTCACGTACAGAACACGAGCTGCGTTCCACTGATGCATGAGACAAAGTTGTATTTACAACCACGAGACGACACAGGATTGGCTCGTGCAGTCGATGCCCACGGCCCCTGATAAATCTTTCATGTCATCGTGAATGGCTAATGTTGATCTGCAGATGGCCAATCTGGAGCCTCCAGCTTTACGCTCCCCTCTGCGCTGCATGCAGACATCTCCTGATTTAGCGTAACCCTCTTGTTTACCTCTCCCTCAGACGTTTGTATAGGCCTACGTCTGCAGCAGGTGATGAAGAGCCAGTGGCAGACCAAGTCGCTGGAGAGGAGCAAGCCGCTGAAGAAGCTCTCCCTCAAACACAAGCTGTCCTCGTCCAAAGAGAAGCACAAGTTCACCAACTCGCTGATGGCAGTCAGTGAGTACACACACGCACAAACACATGCACACACACACACACACACGCACACACTCACACACACACACACGCTCTGAAGCGTCAGGTCGTCTGACGTCCTCTGAAGTGAAAAGACAGAATATGTCGTCATGACGTTGTGAAATAAGCCCATAAATTCTTAAAGGTCATTATTATGAAATGTTTTTTCATCCTGCTCTTTCCACAGTGACACACTTTATTGTAGGTGGTTTTTATTTCACCACGTTTGTCCCAGTAACCGTTCTCATGTCACAACGCCACAGACGCAGCAACGTGATTGGCTGCCGTCGCCCAGCCCCCCTCCTCTCAGCCTGTGTTCTTACATGTCTGCAGCAGCTCTCTGAGTCTTCTGTTTCATTGGCTGAACATACATCATGCTAGTGTCGAGTCTCCTGAATTCAGGGGCTTGCAGACGTCCAGTGTAGCAGCATATTAAACAACTCACCGTGTAATAATAATAATAATAATAATAATGATGATGTGCACGTTTGCTGCGTTGCAGGACTGAGCCACTATAAGAACCGTGCTGAGAAGCCGAGGGCGGCGGACAGCAGCGGCAGCAGCGGCGGCGGCGCTGTACTGAACGCAGCCCGGCTGGAGGGTCAGACCGTGTGTAAGACGGAGCGGCTGCAGACCCTCTCCACCCCGTTAGGGCCCTACGACAAGACCTTCAGCAGGAAGAGGTTAAGAGAGCACTCGCTGGACAGGACTGACTGTGAGTCTGCCGGACGCCGCCTCAGCCAGACGCCGCTGCTGTGAACGCGCTCGTTTTAAACTGTTTAATGAATCAAAGTCGTCTCGATGTGTCCTTCTCCTGCAGCCTCCCCCAAACTCTTCCTGGACTCGAGCCCCTGCCCCAGCCTGGCCAACATGCACTCGTCCCTCCACAGCCCCCTCACACGCCAGCTGTCCACGTCCTCGGAGAACTCCACCCCGCTGGGCGCCGGCAGCCAGAGCGTCCCGAGCACACCTGTAAGGAAACGCTTTGCTTCACTATGTGATGATCAGCTGCAGCTTCAGCAGTGCTGCCCCCTACCTGTCGCTGACTGAAGCACCTGTTCAGAGCTCCCAGTCCACTTCCTGTGCAAATGTAATGTTTGAAACGTCAAGGCCGCCCTGTCCAATCCTCACATGTTCTCGTGTTGCTTCGTCCTCCAGCAGCAGCCCATCAAGAGGAGGCGAGGCGAGAGCTCCTTCGACATCAACAACATCGTGATCCCCATGTCTGTGGCGGCCACCACCCGGGTGGAGAAGCTGCAGTACAAAGAGATCCTCACACCCAGGTGAGCAAACACCTGCGCTGTTTGTCCTGTGAGCCGTCCACCAGCTCGTCTGCGGCGTCCTGTCTCCTCTGCTCACCTTTGTGTTTGTGTTTGTGCAGTTGGCGAAGTGTGGACGTCTTCTCTCAGCCTATAACTGAAGAGGAAAACGAACGGGAGGTCAGTGTCTCTGTCTCTGTGGGGGGGGGGGGGTAACTGTCAAACGGTCCGTGTGGACGTGTTCACTGTCATGATGAGCAGCACAGCCTGAGCTCTGCTCTCAGCGAGTGAACAGTGACACCTGGTGGACAAACAGTCCAAGGACGTCTCTTCACAGTGGAGGCTGGAAAGTCCTCGTCCACGCTGCACACGTGGACCTTCAGAGCACGAGCTTTACTTTATGTCCAGCGGGCGTTTTGTCTGCTCCAGGTGCTCTTCAGTGATTGGTTAACGATGTTATTATTGTGACGTCCTGAGAAGCACCGACACAGCGTGTGATAAGAATTCATGTGCAGTGAATGATGATGTGTTCGTGTCCAGGGTCCTGATGGTGTTGTGTGTCTGCAGGTGGAGGACCTGACGGACGCAGCCTTCACCCAGCTCCACCAGCCCTATGAGGACCAGGAGCGGTCCCGCTGGACCTGGATGGCTCTGGCCCCGGCGAAGAGGAGGGGCAGCAGGTCGCCGCCGGCACCTCACGCACGCTGTGATGCGCTCATGTCGGCTGTAGGCTGCAGGTGTGAACTGTGCTGTGTGTCATCCCGCAGGTCGTACAAGTCGGTGGACGGGCGGACCACGCCGCTGCTGTGCGGGACCAACCCTCCCACCCCCCAGCCCGCGTCCCCCGACCCGGGCCACTGCCCCATGCTGCACGACTACAGCCACGTGCCGTCGCCCATGAGCCCGGCCAGCCCCGACACCGCCTCCAACCCCCACACGCCGTGCTCGAGGGACTCCCACCGGCTGCTGTCCAGCGAGGACACGCGGTGCTCCACGCCGGACTTCACCTTTGAAGAGCGGGTACGTATCACCTGCCCTCACCTGTGTGTTAGTCATCACTGTACAGGACGTCTCACCAACCGTGTCTGGTGTCTGCAGACGGTGGCGCCGTGGGAACGCCGCAGCTTCCCCTTGCCGGAGGACCCGGCCCCGGAACCCGAGGCGGAGAGCGACCACATCAGGCCCAGAATGCGCAGCATCTCAGGTTGCCGAGCGACGGCCTACGGACGGCTCGATTCGGACGACGCGGAGCCGCCCTGCGACGAGGACGGCGGCCCCAAACACAAGGCCTCCACCCACCGATGAATGACTGACAGGCTGAGGTCCCCGCCCCCCCACAGCTCCTCTCTGGCATTAACAAGCAGAACCTCAACGCAGAATAAGATTTAAAGGGTTCCTGTTGTTTGATATTCAAACATCAGTCTAATACTTTCACAGTTTTTAGTGAACATTATGGAGATAGAAGCCTTTCCCTACACTTGTTTTTGTCACAGGAAAAAAAGGATAAATGTAAAAAAAAAGTATAAAACAACACGTTACAAAAATGTTTTCTGTAGTAGGCTAAACAATGTACATGGGGGCTTAGTGGTGTTTCATATGTCGCGTGTACACTCGTAGCGCACTATGTAGCGGACTCCTCAAATATGGCCAAAGGGTGTTTTCTATTGACTAGTTTGCTTGTAATTCCCATGTACATTTTTAGTGGAGTGACAAATAACAAAACAAGAAAAAACACCCTCCTCTTCCTCCTCCCCCTCCTCCTCCTCATCCAAATAAACAGGTACATTTGAGATGTGGTCCCTTCTCGTCCCTCTAGAGGTCGCCTGACATCACCAGAGCACTTCTCCGACTGCCAGGTCTTCTTCTTCTTCTTCTTCTGTTGGCTTTCTGTTGTCATTCCTGACGTGTCTTCGTCTGTTCGGCTCTCCTTCATCGTGTTCTTTGATAGTAAATCATTCCTTCACAGTCTCTCTGGAGAGTCTCCCCTCCATTCTGTTTAAAGGGGGGGACGCGCAGAGGCCCGGGGGTCCTTAGAGCACTTGCCCTGCAGGAGGCGCTGCTGCATGCTGACAAACATGCTCGTGTTAGCTCGACCACGGCGGCACTCGGTAGGATTCCACTTCTTCAGGATCGATCGACGCAGGTGTCGGCTGATTGTGCGTCTGCTGCCCCCCCCCCCCCCCAGTCATTGCTGTATTAGAAAAGTTCAGTTGTGGAAAATAAAGACGTAACAGTGGCCCCCTCCTCTTTCTTCTGGTTCGGCTCGACAGCTTTTCTCGCAGACGTTTCTCATGTAGCAGCTCTCAGACGCCGCCCAGCTCAGGTTTCATCTGAGGGGAGGACTTCCTGCCGTGCCGCCGTCTCGTGGCTCAGATCTACACTTCTTCTGTTTCTGCTGCCCCACACTGTCATGGCCGCACTCTGCCCCCCCCCTTCCCCCCCAGTAACTAATTGCTATGCAAAAAAAATCTATGGTTTTCATTTTCCACCTTTTTATGCCACAGCCATCAGTCACTGTTTTCTTTTGTAGTAAAGCGAGATGTCGATGTACCTGTTCGATTGTTGCAGCAGTTAATCTAATCAAAGCAGAGTTGTTTTTCTTTTTGTAAATAGTACCATTAAAACATTTATGTTTAACTTGGCGTCGTTGTCCTGGCCTCGAGTCCTTCAGTGTTCAAGCGTCTCAGTCGTCCACACCGACAGTGATTCATAGCATTTATTTTCAAATACACATATACAGCAACGAGAACCATCAGAAACCAGTTATTGATCAATGCACGAGAACGACAAGCATCACATTTCATGACTGTACAGCTCGAAGAAACCAAAGGAGGTGAAGAGTGCTGAGGAGCCGCACGCACACACACACACACACACACACGTCTCCTCTGCGGTCTGTCCTCAGCATCGTGTCCGTCCTGCACGCTGAGACGTGGTCTGTCTGACAGGACGAGGGTTGAGCATGCAGGCGGCGCCGTCACAGCGTGACGTCGGCGGCCGGGAGCGAAGTCCTGCATCAGAACATCCGTCACGTCCGCAGAGCGTCACATGACCAGGAAGTACAGAGAGACCGCCGAGGGAAGGGGAGGCAACAGGCAGGCGGCTGTGTCTCACATGATGGCATGCAAGGAGGTCTATTAATGTGAGCGACAGTGACGAATCACCAGGAACACCAATCAGCATCAGGACGTCTGAGCGCCTGACGGAGGCGCAGGAACAGCTGATTGGTCTCCAGCTGGCTGCTCTCACGTCCTTTAATACACATTTTAAAGATGAAGTCTGTAAAAACTCCACTAGCTTCTGATCTGTGGCCAAAAGTATGTGGACGGCCTGTCGAGGATTCCCAGCAGGGATGAAGAGCAAATAAATCATGTTGCATCATTTCCTCTTATCTGTTTCAATTAATGGCCACTTTAACTTCCTGTTCCTGTTTCAACATGGCGACGCCCACAGACACACTGACAGCTGGACTGGACTGAGTCCAGACCCCATCCAACACCCTGGGATGAACTGGGACCAGACCTGATCCCCAGCTGGACCGAACCCAGAGGGGTGGAGGCTGATGGAGCAGCAGGTTAATGCAGGGTAATGTTCAGGTGTCCACATACTTTTGGCCACGTGGTGGTTTTTTTGCTTAGGTGAGACTGATGATGAATCCAGTTTCTGCTCCGTCAGCGTTCAGACGTCACGATGAACAGAACTCACTGCTGTACAGTTTCCTTCTTTTCAAATCCTTCGTCTCAGCGTGGCCCAATCAGCTCATCCACCCACCATCCATCCATCCATCATCCACCCGTCATCCATCCGTCCTTCTGCGTTACAGTAAGACAGCCATATTCATTCTGGAGTGATGTTTAAAATACTAGTTCAGCCTTTAAAGTGAGACTAAGAAACATCTGAGAGAAGAAATCTGATCTTCAGATCGAAGAGAAGTCTAATTTATTTAATTCACTAATTCATGAATCATCAGTAAAATTGTGTTTGTCGCTGCTGCCTCAGTTGGTCTGGTATGACCACGAGCTAATGGTGGCTAACGTTAGCCGAGTTAAGGGTAAATATTTCAGCACGGAGTCGTTCACTTCCTGACTCCTCTACACTCGAGCTACTCTCATAATAGCTTAGCATTTCAGATTAAGGATTATTAGCTTAGCATTTAGCATTAGCTCCTAGTTTGCAGCAGAAGTTACGTAGTCTCGCTTTAAGAGTCATATTTTCAATAACAGTGATGAACGTTATTCTATGTGCATGAAGCAGTTTAAATACTGTAATCGATGATGAACTCACCCTCCTCTTCATCACGAGGCCATGAAAGTTACACTTTAAACGGTTAATCTTCCTCCTCGTACGTCAAGCTTTAGCGCATTTACAAGAGCGGTAACAAAAAAGCAAAAAGCACGGACAGCAGCAGGCACAATACAAATGTTTCTTCATATCAAATACATGTCAAATATCCACAGAGTACGATTAGAAAACTGTGCCCAACACAAACCAAAGTTCTACTCTAGCCGCTCGTTTTTCTCCACGTGACCTACAGGAGGCGCCGCGACACGTCGGACTACACAAAGCAAAGATGGCGGTGAGGCCTGAGCGCTTCTTTCTGCCTGGATGGAAACGTTTGCTACGTCTTTCTAACGCTTTTCTTCTCACGCCGCCGCCAACAAACGCTGTAACTGCTCCAAGCGGGCACCTAACGTCTGCTTCGCCCGCCGCCATCGGGGTCATATTCTTATCAAAAAACAAAGGAACGTGAAGGGACGGTAGAAAGCAAACGGGCTCAGTCAGTGTGTGTTAAACCAGATTGAGCGGTGAAGGATTCCTCGGATCCACGGGACGACTGGGCTCTGCTGCAGCTCTTAAAGGGACGTTACAAAAGGTAGAAAGAGCAAACGAGGAGAGCACAGAGAAAGAAACACGCCGGCTACTCGTTAATCTGCCTCAACAGTTTCAAAGGTTAGTGAGGGAGAAACAGTGATGGGAGCTAAAAAAGTCCTGTGAAAACAATGAGGGAGGCGTCACGACTCCTCCGCGTGGTGGAGGCGGAGGCGGAGGAGGGGGGGGCGGTGCGCTCACAAGCCTTGTTTGGCCAGAGAGGCGGACACCTGGTCGGCCAGCGTGGACAGCTGCGGAGAGTCGGTCATGTTGATGCTGCCGGAGGAGGACACGGTGCTGAGCTGGTGGGGGGAGTCTTCCAGAGAGACGATCTCGGCGCCGTGGTCGGTGCGGGCCTTGGCGCCCTCACGGAAGGTCAGTTTGTGGCTTTCAATCTGCGGTGAGAGCACAGAGGAGGGTCACCGAGGTGAAAGACGAAGAAACGATGACGTTAGCAAAAACAGATTAAACACAGGGACCCTCTTTGAGACCAGGACCAGGACTTTAATCTGGACCTCCTGGATCACTGTTCCTGTCTCGCCGCCGCCATGTTTTAACGCTGCTTCCCAAACAGAAAGCTCTGCAGCTCTGAGGCCGGTGATCAGGTCCCGGGAGGCGAGTCCTGAACCAGGTTCTGGTTTTCAGCCCTCCGTGTTTCTGCTGACCTGATCTGAACTGAATCTGAAACGTCTTCAGGTGATGAAGGTGATGAAGTGACATCTGCGTGACGCCCTGAACACACACTCGATCAGTGCTGGCGCTCAGGTCGTCTCTGCAGCTGCCGCATGTGTGTGTGTATGTGCGTGTTTGTGCGTCCACATACTTTTGGCCGCACGCTGCAGCACAGTGACGTCACGGCTCTCATGGACGGACAGTTTGGAGACAACACACAGCTGGTGAGTACTTACTGGAGTCCTCAATCTTTATGAGGGGGTTCGTCAGGATGGGGGTGACGGGTGCTGAAGGGACAGTCGGAGGCGACTGTGGGGGGGTGACGGCGGGGGAGGGGACTGTGGGGCTGTCCTCCTTCACCTTCTCCCTCTACAGAGGAGCCCCAGCAGGGAAATGACAAAGCATGCAACAGAAACACGTGATGGCATCAACAGAAATCAAACGGCAACACAAGAAAACAACAGAGGAGAAAGACAGCGATCAATAAATGATGACGAGGGTAAAATCAGGAGGATGAAGGTGGAAGCTGGAACGAAAGCCTGGTGTCAAACTCAGGAGGGACGGATGAGACGGACGAGCGAGCGCTGTGAGCCTGAGACCGCGGTCCAGCAGGTGGACTCAGCGTGAACCTGGAGGGTCTGCTAAAACCCCTCCAGCAGGGGGCGGTGTCGCTCTGCACCAAACTCCATTCAAAAAAACACTGATTTTAGCTGGCAGGACACAGCAGCCGTCCGCCTGCGTTACTGTGTCTCTGTGGTTTCAGAGAGTGATTTTGGATCCATGCTGATGTTAAAGTCCTCTGCAGCTGGCGCCACCTGCTGGACCAACGTGTAACTGTTAGTCAGGGTCAAAAGCACCTGGATTACCCTTTAACTCTTTCATTGCGTTTTACTGAGTCAGTAAGTAGTAATACAGTACTATCAGTGTACTATCACTGTAGTACTATGACTGTAGTATGGGTGTACTGTTCCTGTGGGTTTTTGCACCCTGAGTCTTGCCTGCAGGCTTCCTCGCAGACAGCCTGAGAGGCGACACTCAGGACACAGTAACGCTGTGGTGACTTGACATGAGCCTAAGTCAAACTGACTTCAGTCATGTTTCTGCTCAGGTGACAATCAGCTGAGGTGTGAAACCTGCTGTGTTTCAACCAATAAGGAAACTACGAGCTGAGAATCTGTCTGCGAACGATGTGCTGCTCGTGCTGCGTTCAGGTGAGCCTACAGGTCGCTGTAATGAGTGCAAACAGATGAGCGACTGCGCAGATAAACCTTCATCCACACGATCAGCAGAGAAGAGCCTGAAGAAGAGTCACCACTAACGAAGAAGAAACGCGGTCCGGAGGTTTTTACCTTCTTCTGCCCGCCTCCGGGAACGTGGCCGATGTTGTCCAGAGAGCCGATCTTGGACTGAACTTTGAACTCCAGCTTCTCATTTTTGATCTCAATATTTCCGCCACCTGGAAGCAGAACGGTGGGTTTTATGTGGAACTTTAAACGTGCAGTCACACACAGAAACACAGCGTTTGAGACAACACACACACACACAGGAAGAGGCTTTAACGAGCACGCAGCTTCCTGCTCGCTCGTGAGGCGAGGCGTCCACAGCAGAACGCACCTGGTTTATGGCGGATGTTGTCTTTGGAGCCACATTTGGAGGTCACGTTGCTCAGATCGATCTTCTTGTGCACGATCTGAATCTGTGAAACGAAACAGAAAACAGTTTGACCTCAGATCAACGCTCTGACCTCCGTCTGCATGCAGCCACAGACCAGCTGATCCTGCAGGCTGTTAGTGTGACACACCTGAGCCCAGGAGGGAAACACAGACCAATCAGACGCTACGCAAACAGGTGAACACACACTGGGTTAGATATTCAGTCCTGTGCTGTCATCCGTGACCGTTGCACCCTCTGCTGGCACTTAAAGGGACCCCTCAGGTCAAGGTTTGGTGGAACGAGGCTCTTAAACAGCGTCGGTGTTTCACAGACAGGAGACAACCTCAACCAGACTCCACTGATAAAAACAGTCATTTCAGCTGTCAGAACACAGAAGCTGCTGCTCTACTGCTGCCTCCATATGTTAATTTGTTTGTGTTATTCTGTGACTTTGGAGGGTTTTAAAGGGTTAATGAGGATTCATCAAAGTCACAGAATAACACAAACAAGCTAACGTGGCGGCGGCGGCAGAGCAGCAGCTCCAGTCTTCTGACAGCCAGAATTACTGCTTTTGTCAAGGGAGTCTGGTGACTTTGGAGAAGGCGATGTAACAGCTAGCTACAGGTCGCTGGAAAGTTGGAAAGGGCAGTTTGACGGCAGGTAAAGCAGTGAAAATACTCTAAATATGAAGTCCATGTGAACTGATTGTGATGTTTCCAGGTGGCCTTTGATCAGACGCTGCTGCCACCGATCAGGTCGTCTCGAAAACACCGACTCTGGATCAGAACCTCCTACAACCTCGCCTCAGACCTGTCAGCCACACGTCCCTTTAATGACACAAACTCAGAGAAATGATCCGGATTCATGCTGACAATGTTCGTCTTACGTCTCATCGACCACATTGTGCGTTCTCTGGCGAGCGCCGCTCACGGTCAGATGGAAGCCATATTTCTCATCAGTGAGCTCATCTCAGCCGTCACGGCCGATTGTCTCTGGACACAAAGCGCTCAGTCTGTCGGTGAGGTCACCTCAGGCTGAGAGGACGAGAGGACGAGGACAGAGTCCCTCTGTTCCTCTGGACAGACTGCGTCCTCTTACGCTTTCATTTAGCTCACTTGGACAGTTTAGAGTCTGTGTCGGTCAGTTTGAGCCAGTTCAGGTGCTGAAGGTTCACGCTGATCACAGGTCGAACAGAGTTATCAAGCCTCCATAAGACCACGAGCATCACATGACCCCGAGCCGCCACCGGCAGGAAGTACTCAGCGGTGGGATGTAACTGAGTACTGTACTTAAATACTTCAGTATTTCCACTGAATGAAAAATATCGTACTTTTTACTGCATTACATCTGTCTGACAGCTTCAGTTACTGTTCAGATTCCCTCCTGTCCAGTGAAAAGCTCGTATCTCCAGATGTGCTGACGTTGGCTCAGTGAAAGTTTCCTTCATGTCTTCAGCGTCGTCACAGCTGAAAACAGCCGAGCGTCCTCCTGGCTGTCAGTGATGCTCGTGGTGCTTCAGCTGGATGATAACACTGCTGACGGGAGGTGTTAACGGAGGATCCAGGTGTCACACGGGAGGTTTCGTGCACTGACTCTTCTCCTTCAGGAGAAGCGACAGGAGGCGTTTTGGCTGCAGCTGCACACCCGCAGCTCGCCGGTATCTACTCACATTGCCACCACCGGGCAGGTGTTTTATATTATCTTTGGAGCCGCATCGGGACTGCACTTTGCTAAAGTCCAGCTTCTGATCAAGAATTTGTACCTGGAAAGTTGATATGTGAGGAAAGAAGAGGTTATCGTGGAGGAAGCAGCAGCGGTGAACGAGGACCTGCAGGGAGCTGGAGGCTGGTTAGAGAGGACTGTGTGCTTGTGCCTGACGATCGATCACTACAGTCCCCCTTCTGATCAGGTCACCTGACCGGAGCAGAACGACTGGCAGGTAAACACATTCCGACTCTGCTCACCTTCCCTCCTCCAGGTACGTGCTTCAGGTTGTCTTTGGAGCCACAGCGAGCCTGGACGTTAGTCAAGTCCAGCTTCTTGTCCAGGATCTGGACCTGCGAGAAGGAAGTAAAGCTGATGAGCCGTCAGACGGAGAGAAGCTGCAGGAGGGAATCAGACCAACAGGAGGAAACAAGGTGAAGCAATGAAAAGCAATGAAAAAGCTGGCATCCATAACTGCTGCGTTCGTGTTCTTTAACACGAGAAGGTCTAAATACTGCGATGGTTACTGTCGCTGTGAAGCTGTTCACTGATCTAAAGGTTACAGATACCAACTTTGATCATTCGAGCAGTGAGATTCTGGTTAAATGCACGTTGAGCTTCAGTGAAGTGAAAGATCTAAAGAGTCGTCATCAGTGATTTCTGAGCAGACTGAGACACACAAACAGGAGAGCTCTTTGCTTTTAGCCAAAGGCTGCTTCCATCATCATAACTGCAGAGATACTCAAGAGTCTGGGTTGAGTTCATCCCTCAGTTACTCACATTGCCGCCCCCGGGTGCATGTTTGATATTGTCTTTGGAGCCACACTTAGACTGGACATTACTATAGTCCACCTTCTGCTCAAGGATTTGCACCTGGAAGAATGAAAACGTCAGCTTTTAGTTTCTGAGTGGAGACGAAGGTTCGACAGACTGATTCAGAAACAGCTGTTAACTCAAGTTTGTGCAGCCGCATGCAGGTGGAGCTGATGTCAAATCAGAGAGGAAGAGGAAGAGGAAGAGGAAGGAAGGAATCAGCCGTGATGTGTTTGATCTTCTTCTGTTTAGTCTAAACGTCAGAAAGACGAAGACGCCCCAAAATATCACAATCAGTACAGACACACACACACACACACACACACACACACACACACACACACACACACACTCTGAACACACACACACACACACACACACACACACACACACACACTCTGAACACACACACACACACACTCTGAACACACACACACACACACTCTGAACACACACACACACACACACACACACACACACACACTCTGAACACACACACACACACACACACACACACACACACACACACACACACTCTGAACACACTCTGAACACACACACACACACACACACACACACTCTGAACACACACACACACACACACACACTCTCTGAACACACACTCTGAGCACACACACACACACACACTCTGAGCACACACTCTGAACACACACACACACACACACACACTCTGAACACACACACTGAACACACACACACACACTCTGAGCACACACACACACACACACACACACACACACACACACACACACACACACACACTCTGAGCACACACTCTGAACACACACACACAAACACACACACACACTCTGAACACACACACACACACACACACACACTCTGAGCACACACTCTGAACACACACACACATACACACACACACACACTCTGAGCACACACTCTGAACACACACACACACACACACACACACACACACACACACACACACACACACTCTGAGCACACACTCTGAACACACACACACACACACACACACACACACACACACACACACTCTGAGCACACACACACACACACACACACACACACACACACACACACACACACACACTCTGAACACACTGCAGGTCAGAAGCTCCACAAACATCTGTCAGACGATTGGCTGCTCTGGATGCAGAAACAAACTGATTGGCTCGTTCAAATCTCAGTGGGTGGGGCTAGTTTCACGACAGAAAGGTGAGAATTTTTTTTTAATTCTGTGATGTGTTCGTGTCGTTGGCCAATAGGAGCTCAGCGCTCTCCAGCTGTAAACACGGTGGAGGGAAAGATGGCGAACGCTTCAGACGCCATGTTTGTTTACGTTCTGCTCTGACGCCTCCTGATGACATCACACCGGACGTTAGCTGTGACTGAAAGTGCATTTCCTTCGAGATTAAAGATGCTGTGACGAGTGTTTGGCCACTAGAGGCGCTGTGGAGAACTGTCTGAGTCTGGCTGCAACGTCAGTCCGGATTATTCTGCTGATGGACTGTCGGAGGCGCTAACGTGACGAGAAACGCTGAGCAGGAGTTAAAACGCCTTTAAAGGGATGTTTAATCAGGAAACTCAGGACGGGAGGTCTGGGGGGTCAGCAGAGGGTCCAGATCTGCCTGCTGAGGTTCAGACCTGCAGTGAGATTATTTCTGCCTCCAGAGCAGCTCAACGTGTTCAGCGTATGACCGGCTCTAAACCTCCTGCGAGGGGGCGTCAGTGGGGCGTGGGGTCGCGGTGGTCGGGTACCTTTCCTCCTCCAGGCTGGTGCTTCAGGTTGTCCGTGGAGCCGACCTTGGACCTGACGTTCTTCAGGTCTGGCATCGGCGCCGCGGCGGCCAGAGGAGCCGGCGGGCGGGTCTTCAGCGAGCCCGGGGATTTGGGCGTGGAACGCACCACCGCCACCTTCTTGACTTTGTTGGCCTCGGCCGCCGCCTTGGCAGAAAACGCCTGGCCGGAGGGGGACTTTGGGGTTCCAGGGCTGCTCTGTCCACTCTGGGCATCTTAAGCAGGTGGAGAAGAAGCAGGTCAGAGGTTTGACGGGTCAGCGGTCATGGATGAAAGCAAATAACCAGGAAATGATGCTAAATGAAGTCAGAACAAACTCGGAGCTCTGTTTGGCTAAAAGCTGACCACGTTTGATCCAGGACGGACCGGATCAGACTGTGGCTAACGCTGATCTCTAACAGCTCTGCTCCTTTTACCTTTTTCATTTTTTGGAGTGGGGGGTTTCTTGGCACTAGCTGTATCACAAAAAATACGACACATCGTAAGTACTCCTTGAATCTTATCTGATAAAGTCACACAAATGAAAATGAAACTGGATCAGAGAGGAAGTCCTGGTTCTGTACCTGCTCCAGCTGAAGGCTTGGCAGCACCTTTGGCTCCGGCGCCTTGAGGCTTCGCACCGAGACTCTGAAAGTCAGCAACACAAAGAGCAGGCGGTTAGTTTGAGCGGGGACGTTGGTTTCACCTCAGAAAGATGCTTTTCTTCTACGTGAATGTGAGGCAGCGATGAACGGACGAGGCAGCGGCCGCCGTTCACACGACTGAGCGCAAACACCATCAAACATCACGGTTCAGTTGGGAGGCTCCGTCCTGAGCCCAGCTCAGGGCTGAGCTCCATGCTGCACTCAGGCCTGTACTTACTCCGGGCTGCCTGGGCCCCGCGCTGCCGGCTTTAACGGGGATGCAGCTGGGGCCGTTTCGGGCGGGGGCCTGTGTTTTGCTGCTCTTGGTGGCTATGGAGGGTCTTTTAAGGGAGGAGGTTGGTGTGGAGGCGGTTTGAGGCTTTTTCATGAGGAAAAATGAATAAAAACAAAAGTTCTGATGACAAATGATGACAAAACAGAACCAATGAAAACGATGGAAAAGAATGACTGAGTGTCACAAACAAAACGTTCGAGGATTATTCAGCTCATCACAACTTGGTCGTGTTCTTCGTTTCTATTGGCTGATACACTGAGATCACAGCGACGCCACAAACACGAAATCTGCTGTTTTTTCACCAGATGCCCCTCAAACTTTTAAATCAAAGGGATTCATTAACTGTGAAGAAGAAGAAGAAGAATTTGCCTTCGTCTTCGTTCGTTTATGAGTTGATCGTCTGATGGACGAAGCTACAGGAACACATTCCAAGCTGTGATGGAGCAGAATGATCGGCAGGAACGACACACCTGTAAGGACACACCTGTAAGGACACACCTGTAAGGACACACCTGTAAGGACACACCTGTAAGGACGGTCAGGCTCACGTACCTTATCTGCAGAGCCGTTATCCATCTTTGCCTGAGCTGCAGACAGAGGAGAGAAGCAGGATTAAACTTTCTGACCCTCAAGTCTTTCAAGTCTAACGTCTATAATTCCTCCTTTATTTCCACCCAAGTGAACTAAATGGAGACTTGTGTGACTCCTGGCAACCAAACGCCGGCGCCGTGCACAGTGCAGCATGCATGGCGACACAAAGAGCTGCTGGAGAACAAAAAGTGGCTTTTTGGGCTGCATGACCGGCAGAGTGAGCGGAGATGGAGACCAAACAAAGACGTGGGGAGGGAGGACAACAAGCTTCTCCTCGGGTCAAAGTTACGGTCCGGAGGACTCGGAGGGACAGTGCGGCATGGCATTCAGCAGAAGCTGCTGGAAATGAAAGAAGTGGAGGGAGTTAACTGAGGAGGACTCTGAACTGTGAAACGACAGCAAACAGACCTTTGCAAATGGGAACCGGCACCAGAGACTTTCTGGATGGTTGGGGGGGTGTTTTCTGGGGCTCGGCGGTGCCGGCGGTCTGAGCCACACTGCTCCTCATGGAGTCATTAGAAATGTCAGGCTTTGAAAAGCTGGCCCTATGTACCCATGAGTCACCGCTGCTGCTTCCAGCCGCCGTGCCAGACGGCGTTTTGGGAAAGAGACGATCTGGATGAGGAGGGTCGCCGGTGGAGGGGGGCAGATTCGGGCTACACGGGGGCTCTTGTGGTTCTGCGCTGATGCTTCTGCTTCCAGAGTCCCTGCAGGACGTTGCTCCATCTCCACCCGTCCGCTCTGAGACGACGTCCTCTCCTCCATCAACCCACGACCGTCTGTCCCCGATGGATGTCAGGTCTTCCAAAGCCGTGCTGCGGACCAAAGACAGAGCGCTCATCTCCGTCGGGCACTCGGAGGCGTCCAGGCTGATGGCCCTCTGAGAGTCCGCGGCCCCGCCACGCTCGGGGCTCCCCCTGCTGGACGGCAGGTCCTGTCTTTTCTCCGAGCTGCAGCTGAGGTCTTCAGAGGCCCACAGAGAGCCACTCAGCCTCTTCCCACACTCTTCCACCGCCTCGCTTCCTGTGTCCGGGGAGCAGGAAGCTCCCACGAGGTCAACGCCCTCCCCGGCAGCTCCGTCCTCGGCGGGCTTTGATCCGTCGCCCGCAAACGCAAACTCACCGCGGCCTCCACAAGCAGGCTTTGCTAATTTGTTTGGAAAGCAGATTAATGATGACATTCACAGCACTCGTTCTCCATCTCCCCATTGAAACCAAGAGATCAAAAAGAAGGAACAGAACTGGGGAGCTGATGTCCACGAAGACAAAAACATGAACCAGAAAACACCGGAACACTGAGAGAGCTATAAAAGGTGAAGATGCAAGAGACGTGGTGATTGGTGGAGGAGAGCCTGAGTTCACAGGAAAGTAAAATGAGATGGCGATGGAGAGTAATGCATCACAGCGAGGTGACGAAGAGCACGATGCATTCCAGTGAACAGAACGACCAACGGACGATTTAACAGGACAGGACGTCCTGACGGTGACACAAGTCATCCCCAAAACACCTGAGCAGGTGACGGCAGAGCTCTAAAACGTCATCTATAGGTTTATATGTTGATCCTTTATTATTCAACATTTAAATGATGAAACATTTTAAGATCATTAAATCTGCCAGCTGATAATTAGAATAAAACTTCTGCCTTTAAATGAATGAAGAATTCATCTAAAACAGAGAAATCAAGCTGAACCCACGGAGCAGCAGCCTGAGCTCTGATTGGTCAGAGCAACACACATCAGCTGACCAATCAGAGCTCAGGCTGCTGCTGCTGGTACGTGTTTAAAAAAGGGCTATAAAAAAAAATTTGATTTATTTCTAAGTAAGACTTAAAAATGACTTGAAGACTGATTTCCTCTTAAAATTCGAGGATGAATGGATCATTTAAAGACAGAAGTATTGATCGGGAAATTGAATGATCCTTTTTTAACTCTTAGTTTATTAATAGATGAAGCAGATGCAGGCGGCTCACTTCACGCTGAGCAGAGCTTCTTCCCTCTGGAGCTCTCTCTGTGTTCACATCTATAACTGCAGTCAATGAATTCAGTCTGAGTGCGATCGATGGACGTAAGAGCCTACCTGTGGAAGCTGCTCCGGCTGCGATCGCAGGACGAGACAGACGGAAAAGACATGAGAGCGTGATCAGTAATGACTTCCTGACATCCACACTGACCAACACACACTCAGAGAGATCAACGCGAAGCCCACAAACAGCACGAAGCTCGTAAATAACTGCTGAACATGTCGGTGAAAAGCTTTGGTTAGTGGACGCGCTGCAGCAGGACCACGCTCGGCTGTTCCGACATCACTCCCACCGCTGACCCAGCAGCCTCTGGGAGGCCAGGCAGCGGCGTCCAGCTGTGATCGTGCTGCAGAGCATTAACGGTCAGAACGAGCGCAAAGAAAGAAGAACGAAGCCACACAACAAATCCAGAGGAACACATCTGTTTTTCCTGAAACAATGCTGAAAGAAAAAGGCGGTAAGCTTTGTTTTCCAGTCGAGAGCAGCCGCTCGGCTCGGAGAGCTAAACGGGAAAAACACTTTGGGAAACACACTAATGCGCTTTAAGCAGCACGTTAGACGAGACGATGGCACCGCTCTCATGTCTGTACGTTCAGGAGCCAGGCGCCGTTAGCTTAGCTTAGCACAAAGACTGGAAGCAGGGGGTGCAGCTAGCCTACAGCTAGCCTACAGCTAGCCAGGCTAACGCTCTGCACTGAACATGTGACGGCTTTGTCTCAGGTTTCAGGGAGGCTGCTTCACCTCGCGACCAACAAAGAGTCCAGGAAATAATCCCAAACACATCCCAAACCGCCATTTTTACACTTCAGTTTTTGTCCAGATTAGAAAGGAAAAACATGTTTTGAAACCTGTTGTTTTAAAATGTAATCAGCTCCTCATTGGCCGGCTGCTTCCCCTTGTTTCCAGCCTTTATGCTAAGCTAAGCCAACCAGCTGACTGTAGCTTCACACTGAGACACGCTGAGCGGCACTGACCTTCTCGTCTAACTCACACAGAGTTTAGACGTTAAAACTAATCTTTCAAAGGAAAACTGAACGCAGAAGCAGCTGAAAAGCGGCGGCAGCTCAAAGCCCGGCGGCGTACCCGGCTCGCCCTCGTCTTCACGTGAGGTGCTCTCTGATTCCGAGAGCTCAGCTTCGCCGCCGCTCTCTGCAGACGCCTCCGCTGTGGGATAAACAGATGTCAGTCAGTCAGATGACAGGTGGCGTTCAGCCCTGGTCGCTCCTCAGCTCTGCAGACCTCCAGGGTCGGCCGTGGCGTTTCTCAGGTTAGCACATGACGAGCCTCTGTCCCACCGCGCCTCGACTGTCTCAGTGTTTATGATGAAAGCTGCTTCACACAGACTGTTAGTCAGCGACCGCGGCACCACGACACAGGAGGGGATTCTGGGGGATGACAGGCTCTTAGTCCAAAGCTACGTGTGCCTGGTGATCATTAGCAGGCCGTTAACGACATGCAAATGAGGTTTAAAGCACATATCAACACAGAGGGAGTTAAACTGAGGCGGATTAGTTTGGACGCTGTCAGGCAGAAGAAGCTAAGACCAACGAGACGATTCTGTCTCTGAGACAAGAAACGAGGCGCTGGTCTGAGGCTGAAACAGGCCCAGTGAGGGTTCAGTTGTGTTAAAACGGTCTTTGGCGTCGGAGCTCGAGGTCGTACCGGCTGACGCCTCGTCATCGCAGCCGCCGCTCGCCGGCTCAGACGCTTCACACACTGATTTCAGCCCGTTTTCACCGAGCGCCGCCTCCGGCTCTGTGGATTAAAGGTAAACTGCAGGTGAAGCCTGTGACGGCGGCGCGGCTGTGAAACAGTTCAGCTTCATTACGATGATTAAAACCTTGGAAACAAATCAGTGACGTATGAAAACAGCAGCAAACCACACAAACACAGGTCCAAAGGCTGGACAGCAAATCTGAAAACATCAGACTTTTAACCAAGTGACTTCATTTTCAATAGTATCTGAATATTCTGGGAAGGACTCGTCGTGTTTTTACATGATTTACATGCACTTCACACACTGATTTAACACCAACACACTCCACTCGTTAGAGGCTCGTCGCAGCATCGCAGCTGTTTTCAGTCACAGCTCGTTAGACAAAACACTGATGACTGAACATTGTCTCATTCAAAACCCCTCTGACATTTGTGAGTACTTTCAGAGCGACTCCCTTCATGTTTCACTGTGGACGCGTGTTTACTCAGCTCTGATGTTGATGGTTTCTCTTCAGCCTCTGATGTTTGTGGGCTTAAATCACAGCAGGACGTCTGTAATAACGGCCGGACAGAAAAGACTGAACACTGGACGTTTTCAGAGAGCAGAGACGAGCTGGAAGCTTAAAATGATGAATTTCAAACAGAGGTTTGGTGGGTTTTATGGGTACAGATGAATGGTAGCTGTAGGTTTTAGACGTCAGTCCAGTCTTGTCTCTCTGTAGCTCTGTGTTTGGTCTCCTCCAGCTCCAGAGGGAAACATCTGCTCTTAGCTGCTAAATGCTAAGTGTCCACCAGCTGCTCTCTGACTGAGTCTGTGTGCTGAAGGTAAACAGGAAGTGGACTGCGGCGGCAGACTCAGCTCGGCTTGGTTTTAATAACCAGTTTGACAAGAAATAAGCAAACGTCTTTACACTGTAGCTAACAGCGCTAACTACAACAGAAGCACACACTCACTGTTAGCTAGCACGGAGCAGCAAGCACTCAGCTACGTCCTCCACTCAGACACATCAGTCGGATACTCACGCTGCGCCCGGCCGTTGATAACAGCGCCGTTACTCTCCGCTGACGGGCCTGACTCTGCGTGTGGCTTCCTGTCTGAGCGTGGCATGATGGGAAGTGGGAACGGGGAGAACGAGCGCACTAGCGAGGGCTGTAAACTGGGGAAAGCTAAGCTACGCACTAATTGGCCACACGGTAGATTGGGATGAGGAGGAAGAGACTGAAGCTGATTATTAGCTCGAGGCTGAAGTCTGTGAGGACGTTTTGATTTATTTTACAATCTCTGCAGCTGACAGACAACAACAACAACAACATCCTCTTCTGCTCGCCCGTCGGCCTGTAAACGTCGGTGTTTCTGCGCGGCACTGAAGGCTGATTGTCTCTGAGCTGAACGCTGACACAGGATGGAGTCAGGCCTCGTTCTGGAGGCTCTGACCCAGATGCCCGGATTACAGAGCGCAGTGCAGCTGCACCCGGGCCCAGTCAAGCATGTCCTCTATCCATTATGTAAAGAGGGACAGAAACACAAAGCACAGTACAGACTCGGCCTCTTCGGCTCAAACTGCAGAGACTTTAGGACAAACATCAATTCTGCTCTTTGACCTCATTTGAGAAAACGCTGCAGATTAACGCGGCGACATGAGGCAACCTTTAACCTGCTGAACGCCAAACAGCAGCGCTGCGATAACATGCTGCTGTCATAGAAACTCACACTGTTTCTGTTCAGAATTAAAACACAGCCATCATTTATACTGTTGACTGATGATTTCAGTAGTTTCTGGTCCACATACGATGCATTGATTGTGTTTTATGTCATTTTAGAAACACTTTGTGAGGTTTGAACCACCTCGCCTGCAGCCAAACTAACAGCACGTTTGTATATGATGATATTTTACATGTTTATGTTCATTGGTGCTGAATAAACATTCAAAGCTTTAGAATTCCTTCTTTAAGTCCTTCACATTCAGTTGCTGCTGCACAACAATACGATGATGTTTGCTGGGCGGAAACTAAAATATTATGTAAGGTGTTTTTAACGGCTCGCTGACTGAGAGGCCGAGTGCTGCCAGTGTGTGCTGGCCGATGACATCATGATCAGAAGATAACGCATGATGTCATCAGGATGATGTCACCACATTCAGACGGACGACGGCTTGGCGGGAAAAAGCCTAATTCACGTCTGCGTTCTGCACCGGCCTGAAAACGTTTTTCTGCTGGAAGGTTGCACATTTTAATATGGGGTCTATGGGAACTGACTCTCTTTGGGAGCCGGCATCTAGTGGCCATTTGAGGAACTGCAGCTTTCGCTACTTCAGCATTAGCTTAATTTTTCAGTCGTGGTCGATGCCTGGGTTGAACTTTTGCAGCGCCGGCCAATCAGAGACGCGGCAGCGAACATTCTCGGCGCGTCACTTCGTCATGTGAACGCTGAGAATCCCGTGTGTCCGACAAACCTTCAGACTCGGTCTGAGCAGACACTTATTATTCTGCACGTTAATTTCAGTTTAGCTTCACTCATGGCGCACGCTGCTGTTCGGCTCTGACCTTTCATTTTGGCGTCTCCGGGGCTTCTGTGTCCCAGCTGGACTCCGTTCTCCTGGCGGTGCTGGTCGCTGATGGTCATGTTGGCTAAGGAGGAGCTCATGGTGTCTCCAGAGGCGTAGCTGTTGGAGGCGTTGTTGACGTAGTCCATTGCCGGTCGCAGGTCAGGCTGCAAAAGTTCAACAGATGGAGATCAGGAGCGAGTCCAGGACGTGTCACATAACTGCTACGAACTCACGACACGGTGCTGATATTACAGGCGAAGCGGCCGATCGGGAGGCCTGTCCTGAGGATGAACGACGGCGTCCTTCAGGGACACTTTGAACCCGGCCGTCACCGTCAAACATAAACAGACACTGAGTCTGTGAGGCAGTTATTTATACATCCTGATGTGAGGCCGCCGCTCAGGTTACAGCCTGACAGATAAAAATAGGCCCTGCTGCCCGTGTGCACGCCGCCAGAAGCTGCACTTCCTAAACAAGCGGCGTGCAGCACTGCTGCTTCATCAACCGCCACATTTCGGCCAACAGCGGCTCGTTGAGACGCTCGTGTTACCGTCGCGTCACACAGCCACATGTGGACGCGTCAAATCTCCTAAAGAGAGGATTACACACGAGATTAAAGCCCCGCCCCCCTTACATCAGCACACCTCACTTTGAACCGTGGCTTTATTCACACACACACACACACACACACACACACACACACACACACACACACACATGCACGCACGCACTCATGCACACACACACGTACACACACACACGCTCACACACACACACGCACACGCACACACTACTCCACTGCAATTACTGCTTATTACTACAGAGGCAAATATTTAACCTTCAGTAACGAACATAAATACTTTTCCTGCGCTACGTTTATCAGCTTTAGTTCATTAATAATAAAATCTGCTCACACTTATTGAAGGTTGAACTTTATTGATTAGCTCCGTGTTCAGCAGCTGCACCATCAATAATTGAATCCAATCATATTTGCGTACATCACTCTGAGGCCGTGGTGAAGAAGTAATTTAATGCAGTACTTTTACACAGTGCATAGTACTTTCACTGGAGGACTTCCTCCCCCGCTGCTCCAAACACGCGGTCACGTGACGCCACTTGACGCCATTGTCTCTTTACGGGTGGCACGGCCTAAAGCGTTGCCGTGGCTACCCCGGCCAATGAAGGCTCCTCGCCAGGCGCCCTCGGCTCAGCTATGCGACCTTCCCGCCAAGCGCCTTTGAACCTCCTGACCTCGGACGGTTAAGCAGGCGGCGAGCAGCTCTCACCTCCCCACCGTCCATTTAAAGGACGTTCTTCTTCTACTGAGACGGACTCGGTCCCACACACGTCGTCCTGCTGCCACACACACTCACCACAGCGCCAAGCGTGGATTCATCCGCCGCTGAAAGTAGTCCCAGCAGACGCTCTGTTTCCTGCTGTTTTTGAACATCACTGACACAAAGCTGCACCTTCACGCCGTGTTTTTACAGATTTACCTCCAGCAGGTTTAAGTCGACGATTCTGAGACTGAAACAGCATTTTGCTCGTTTCTGTTGTGTCATGTTCAGCCGTTAGTCGCCATCAACGTTCGTCACTGAACAGAAACGCCGATCTTAGGTATTATCTCTGAGGTCACTTACAACAACCTGTGCCGCTGCATCGACCTCTCCCGCGCTCGCCGCCATTTTCCTGGCCTTGTCTTTGGTCATTTTGGCGGCGCTGGTGCAGGAACACAGCGTCCCCATTCTCCAGAACAAAGCCCTGATTGGCTGGTTGGGTTTCCAGCGGCGGACACAGCAGCGCAGCACCAGATCGACCAGAATCACCGGAATAATCAGAGATGCACCGAGAGGTCTGCACGCAGGCCGAGCGCCACAGACAGGACAGAGGAGCGACTGACGCCGTGAGGACACAGAACAGCAGCCGCGTGCGTCCCAGACGCAGTCCGATGAATAGTTCGCCCTCAGCGCTCCCGGACAGAACTGCCATTGTGGCATCACACACGACAGCGTCCGAACAACAAGAGAGCTGCAGCCTCGCCAACAAAGACGGCCCGTCTGAGGAGCGCTCGCTCTGCGTCGGGGGCTCCGCCATGACAGGGCGAGCAAACTGATCAGAGCTGATGATCATGTGTGTGAGTCTGCAGCCTGGTCATGTGACGGGAGGAAGGCCTGCTCCAGACAGGACCGGACCCCCCCGACCATTCGCTCAGGGACAAAACAAATGTCACCTGCTGCAGAGAGGGAACGTGGCGGGGGCGGGGGGTGGGGGGGCTGAAATGTGCGCTGCAGCTCCTCTCGGGGTCGTGTGAAAGTGTCCTGTTGGCAGAGGCGTCGTCTCCAGAGCAAACGGCGAAGACGGCCTGCTGGAAGCTCGGTCAACAGGGATGTTGACACAGCTCCAGGAGCGCCGACCCTGCAGCCGGACGGCCAGGCTGACAGCCAAACAGGGACAGAGCGCTGGTTTCTCTGGACGGGAACGCCACCAGTTTACACACAAACATCGTTTCAGTTTCAGGCGTAAGATCAGCGTTTACTCTGCAGCTGATTCATGAGTCTGAAATCAAGACTCGTTATCTCGGTTTGGTTTTGAGTCAGCAGCGACCTGCAGCCCTGAATGAAGCAACACTGAAGGGCAGTTCCTCTAATGGCCACTTGGGGCTGGTTCCTAAACTGAGCCAGTCCCCATAGACCCCCATATTAAGAGCAGAAACAAACAGGCTCACAGCCTGGTACAGAAAGCTTTTGGTCTCTCTGACGAACGCTCCTCTGAATCACACGAGGCTCAGCGTCATACAGAATTATTTAGGCTTCAGGTTTTGGCTTCATCCAGCCGCCTCGGCTCCACCCACGCTCCACCTCTTGGTTCGTCTCCGGATGAGCCGGGTGGAGCCGGGCGCTGACCCATTTCAGGGATTGAGAATCAGGATATTCCAGCCTGAGCTGCTTCACTGTGAGTCCTGAGTGCACACAAAGAACCACTTTAAAGCAGATTTCATGCAGACGAGCTGATGTCCGTCACAGCGTCCTCAAAAGAGCTTCTGTCTCACAAACGGTCAAAAGATATTTTGTTTACTACCAAATCAAAGAAAATAGGGTTTTTTTTTGCCAAAATGGTCGATTTTCTGTCCAAACGGGTGCATTAATGCTTAGAGCTGCTTCTTGGTCTGAAGGGAGGCGACGTGCTGCTGTCGTTAGCAGCCATCATCATCTGCAGCTCTCGACTGATGGATGAAGGGACGCGTGCTTTCAGCTCTGATGAGAGACGTTAAAAAGGACGAAGTGGACACTGCAGAGCTGCTGTTAAACATCACATTCAGAACATTTTCTGTTTGACTGCCGTGAATCGGAGAAAAGCAGCAGATCCCCTGCAGGCCGAGGGCATTCAGCTTCTTCACTCGTGTGGACTCCTGTGATGCCGTTGGACTGACTGAGTCTCCGTGTGACGCTTTCAAACCTGGAGACAAAGGCGTGTCCGCCGTCCGTCCTGCTCGCAGCTCAGCGGAGGGACGGTGCTGCTCTCATGCTCGGCTGCTTCTGTATCTCTGACCTACTTTCCTCCTCGCTGCCTCTCTCTGCGCTCGGCCTCCAGCGGCCGCATGCCGCCTCCACCTTCCCAGCGTGGGGGGGCTGAAGGTGGAGCCCATCCTGCGGGGCCGGTCTGCTCTGCCTCGACCAGCCGTAAAACACACACGTCGCTCTCCCACCTTTGTTGTCATACCTGCAGGATGAACCACGCCGTGCCGCTCCCACATCCTCCTCCTCTCAGCTCAGTGAGCGCAAACAGGAAGGAGACCTGGAATTCACATTCTTCTTCTTCTCTTCTTCTTCTGGTGCAGAGAAAAGTGATGGGACGCTCCAGCTGCTGCAGCACACACACACACACACACACACACACACACACACACACACACACACACACACACACACTGCTGCAGTTAAACCAATGTCCTCCATCAGCATGGAGCCAATTAACTGCATTCAAGCAGTTTAAAGCCCGCGGTGGCATTTCTTCTTCTCTTTAACGAGGCGACGCTGCAGCCGAAGACACGTCTGAGCAGCCTCTTCTTCGTCTGAGCAGCCTCTTCTTCGTCTGAGCAGCCTCTTCTTCGTCTGAGCAGCCTCTTCTTCTTCTTCTTCTTGTCTTCTTCTTTCACCCTGTTTTGTTTCATTGTGCACCTGAATGAACGCTGAGGCCGGGAATCTGTTTGTCTTTAGAAAACTCAAAGTTCAATAAAAGAATTAATGAGGATGACGATAAACCTTCTGTGTTATTCTCCTGAAGATGAGAGTTCATCATTCGACCTCAGAGGAAGCTGCAAATAATGATTATTTTCATCCTTTGTTTGTTTTCACTCAGCTGGGAGTTCAGAACTTTTGGTATTTCTGCTGGAAATGACGGACTGATCTGAGCCGTGAGCAGACGCTCGGCTTGGCCGCGGAGACCTAATCATGGTGAAGTTGTTGGTTTTGCCAGCCTAAGCTCCTCAGGCCGCCGCGTCCAAAGCGAGGCCGCTTGGACGCGTCCACCTTTGGACCGCGGCCGACAGGCAGCGGCCTCAGTCTCTGCTAACTGGAGCGCTTCAGAGCGGACTCCTTTCATAAGCTCTGACGTCGCTGAGGCTGATTATTCAATCACTGTTTCAGTGCAACTTCATCTCTGAGGTCGACACGCAGGTTTGGATTCTCCTCAGCTGCTTCATGAACGCCTGACATTTCTTTCTAAAATTCAACTTATCACACCTGAGACAGATAATCAAAGAAAGAAAACCAAGGAACCAACAACTGAAAGCTGAAGGACGTTCAGGTTTTCTTGTGTTTTCAGTCAAATTTCCACCTGATTTCATCACAAACATCTGCCTCCGTTCAGCTCCGACGCTAACGCTAAAGTGCTCCACAAAGACGAAACGCAGGAACTACAGAGGCCCACCTGGACCAAAGTGAGACGTCAAAATGACAATTCCATGAAATATCAAATGTGTAAGAACCACAAAAAGCAGGTAAAAACAAACCTCAGAGAGCAGCTAGCTGAGCTAAAGCTAATTCCTAAATTCTAGCAGAACGGAGGAGGAAACGTAGCGGCAGCCTCGTCCTGCTAGCAGCTAGCTTAGCTCTGATGTCTTCGCATTGACCCTCTGCGTCTGCAGGACGGGGACGGACAGTCACGCTCGTCCATCCGATCAGAGCCAGCAGACGCTCCCCACATCAAACCCGGGGAGGCTGGTTAGGCCCTAACCCTAACCCCGCCCCCCGCCGCAGGGGAGGGCTTCACAGGGTTTGATTGGATGGTTCCTTCGCCATCCTAGAAGAAAAATAATGTGTCCTGCAACTAGATGCTAATGAGCAGGCGGTGTCTTCTCCAGCCATGACGGTTAGACAGAGAGGCTCTGGGGCTTATGGGAAACGGAGTTCACTAAAGGCCACTGCACACATGAACACCGCATACACAGCTTGGCCTCCACACTGGCCCCTCATGGCCCCCATGATCACAGCGGCTCTTTTAAAATACATGAGCTCTGTGTTGGTTTAGAAAAACTGAGTCTTCCTTTCATTCTGAGCCGTGCTGAGCCGTGCTGAGGCACAGAGGAGTCCATGTCAGTCCTCCATGTCAGTCCTCCATGTCAGTCCTCCATGTCAGTCCTCCATGTCAGTCCTCCATCACTGCCTGCACACCAGCACATGCCTCCACTATCAGCTGGGGCCCAGAAGGCCCTCAGTGTGTCTGCACACACGAACAACGCGGCTGACATGTCTCTCATTCCTTTCGAGCTCAGCTTCCAGCTGCGGCCACAGACCGCGACATGCCCGGTTCAGAGGACCGCACCAGAGAGCGGCTCCTCCCGTGAGGCTGGAGGGAGGTGTGTCAGAGGGGAAGACAGACACAAGACGTCCTCATTCCAGCAAATCCCTCCAGCCCATCAGCGCGCAGCCTTCACTGCCACTGACACGCAAACAGCGCACTGAGCCCATTGTCTCCTCGCGCTTCGTGGAGAGGCTTTTCATGCACCTACCGCGGGTCACATGCAGTCCACTGACCCGGGAGGATTAGCCAGGAGCGCGTATGTGTGAGATAAGCGGCGGTGTGACGCTGCGCTGCTGTGCGGACTCTCCGCTGTGGATCATGAAAAATGGGCTTGGCATTTGCGCACAGGCGCCGCATCATCGCGATTCCCAACAGACTCTGCTCCCTGAATAATGAAAGAGTCTGAGAAACGCATGCAAACGACGGCAGCACGCCAGCCAGGTTCCACCTTACACAATAAAAGAGTCCGTCCGCGCTGCACGAGCAGCTGCTGGACGGCGTTTAGGCCCCGAGCCGCGAGAAAGACGCGAAAGATCCAGAAAACGAGAGAAAAAAACAACGTGGAGGGTCACAACCACAAACTCACACTGATCTGAGAGCAGCCGACACAAAGAGCAGCGCGCGCTGCTGCGGAGCTGGACCCAATATCAGAGAAATATCATGCATTGTTGTCCTCTGGGGTGCTTTGATAACGAGATTAGAAATATTCTGGAGGATTAGTCTGGTTACCGCGCGCGCACAGTCCGCGCGCGGCTGCAGGGGAAGCAGGACCTGCTCCTGAGGATGATGGAGACATTTTAGTTTCAGCTGGGAACGAGCAGAAAACACGCACCGAGGCGCGTCTGCGAGGAGGCGACTGCTCCTCCAGAGGAGCGACGACGGCCGCTTCTCCGTCAGGCAGCGGATCGATGGAGGTGAAGAGCGCGCGCGAAAAGAGCCGCTGCAGGAGGACAAACGCTGCTGTTTGATAAGAGGAAAACGCGTCTCATTCATGTGCGTGATGTTCCATGTACCCGCTCCAAGGCCCAACCTCTCCCTCCTCATGCAGAAAATATGAAGTGTCAGGACGGATGCCGATGGAGAGCCGCGACGCAGCGCTCGGTCCGCGGCTCGGCGGCTCGCTGCGGCGCTCCGCGGGCTTCCGCCGCCTCGGATCCGTCAGATATCTCACATATGTCGGCGTTTTCTTACCTGGGTGCAGGCAGCGGTGTTGTGTCTTCAGCGGCGGTCGCTCACCGGGATCTCGCAGCCTCTCCTCGCAGTGCAGCTGTGGGCCGGAGGGGGGCGCTGCGGAGCGCCGACCGTCGGTCCTGACGGCAGCTCCGTCCGTCCGCTTCCAGGTCAACACAGCGTTTACTTTTACTGCGAGTCCTACCGCAGTACTACTGCAACAGCCGCCTTGCGTGCTCATGTTCCACACATGCTGGATACTGCATGAAGTATCTGAGTACTTCGACCAGTGGCAGAAGTACTCAGATACTCTGTTGCAAGTAAAATTGATAATATAAAAGCACTAGCATGGAAAATACCTTTGAAGTACCAAAAGTAAAAGTATGCATTAAGCAGAACTTCCAGAGGTGGAATGCAACTAAGTACAGCAAAATTATGAGGTACTACTTTACTGAAGTACTTCCATTTTCTGCTGCCTTGTACTGAAAAACTTCTGACTCCTCTACATTTATCAGAAACTGTTGCTTTTTGGATGAACACAGAGTAGAACTAATAAATGACGCAGTACTATGACTAAAACTACCCAGCAGTACATAAAGAGGTTAAAGTACACTGCATCATGAATGACGCCGGCTCGTTCATGTACCTCCGATTACCATCCAGTAATATGACATACATTCATCTGCAGAATGAGTACTCTTACTTTTGGTACTTTAAGGATGTTTTGATTGTAATACATTTATACTTTTCCTTGTAACAGAGTATTTCTACGCTGTGGTACTTTTTCAATAAACCTCATCTTTTTACTGGATTTTAATTACTGACGTATTAATACTGCAGCTTGTAAAGATGGAGTTTATTTGAGGTACTTTATGTACTGCTGAAGTATCCCCTTATCTTATCTTATCTTATCTTATCTTATCTTATCTTATCTTATCTTATCTTATCTTAACATGTTCTTTTAGTTGATTATATTCTTTAATCTGAATCAGCAAAGAAACCAGAGTTACTATTTACATGTAGTGAAGTAAAAAGTATTACTTACAAATACAATATGAAGTAGCATAAAATAGAAATACTCAAGTAAACTACATGTACCTCCAAACTGTATTGAAGTACAGAGCTTGAGTAAATGTATTTACTTTCCATCACTGCTTTCAAAGGTATTATATGTTTGAAATAGTCCATTTCATACATGCGGGGGATGAATGTCCAAAAGTATGTGGACGCCCCTGTTTGGGGACACTGAGGTCATTTTTTTAAGGGTCATTGTGGGTCTTCAGAGCCTGGACGAGCCGTTTAAGTCCAGGTCTGTCCTCTGGACACCTGCATGTGAAAACCAGCTGTTTTCACACTCAGTATATTTAAATTATTGAGTTGATTCGAGGTCAAAGCAGTAATAAAATGACAGAATCAAACAGTTCTTTGAATGAATAAACTGTGAACAGTTAAAGTTGTGAAGTTTATTTTTGTTAATGTCACGTCTTTTGGGTCGGTGGTGAAAATGGACTGAAGACCATCTGAAGCCTGGAGACGTCCACCTTCAGAGAGCGAAGACAGAGCAGCAGCAGTTTGTGTTTGCAGGGTTGATGCTAATGTGCTTCATCAGGAAGTGGAAATCACCTGTAACTGAATGTAAACCTGAGTGAGAGAAAAGCATCGTCACACGGAGCTTCAGATAACCTTTTTAAACATTATTTCAACACGAATGATGACTGTGGCCGTTGAAAACACTGTAAAGTAAAAATAAAACAGATTTCTAAAGACGTTTTGAGCACTGGGGCTTCTTAAAGTGTGTTCAGATGTTTGTTTTCTGAATGTCTTCTTATTAAATCAACAGCATTAGAATCTCTGAATATTTCAGCTGCAAACTTTGTTCAAACAAACTTAACTTTGCTGAACGTCAAACAGCTGCAGGCGTTTTGTACTTGAACACTGAGTCTCTCCTGAAGCTTCAGGGAAGAGCAGAGTGAGACTTTAAAGCTGCTGAGGAGGAGTTCAAGTGGAAAGTCTCTGTCTAAAAGCAGTGGTTCTGTGAGGCGTCCAGGCTGAGCAGACGGGACAGTAACAGAGCCGTGTGGTCGGCACACAAAGGTCGAGTGTTGGCACGTAGGCCGGCGAGGCCTGGGGGGCTAAACAGTGCGCCCTTGTGTCGCCGGCCTGCCTCTCACCATCACACACTGGCTGCCAACTTTCACACCGAGTCGAGAAACCATTCAGCTCCGGAAAACAGCAGCGGAGCAACTGACGGTCTGTCGGGGAGCCGTGGCGTGCCGGCAGGACGAGCCTCCTCAGGCCTCCTTCCTGTCTGTCGTCCCTCCCTCGGTCACTCCCTCTTGGAGATCTGCCAGGAGAACAGCTGCCACTCGCTGTGTGTCTGGAGATGATTGGATTTGTCCTGTGGGATTCACTGTGGGATCCTTCTCAGGCTGAAAATGTCCCTTTCTGCTCCCTGTAAGCCCTTTTTTTTGGTATCATGTCTATGGGATAAATACAGTCAGCAGCTAGGTTAGCTTAGCACAAAGGTGCGACGCAGGGGGACACAGCTGGCCTGGCCCCGTCCAAAGGAGACACCTGCCAACATCTCTGAAACCGTCTTTACCCGATCGCCTCTGTCGATTAAACAAACTCAATTCTGACATGCAGAATTTAACTGAGTACATTTTCTCAAAGTACACACTCGAGGTACTTCCACCTTGAGTATTTCCATTTCATGCAGCTTTGTGCTTTTATTACCTACATTTGTCTGACAGCTTTAGTTACCTTTCAGATTCCTTCCTGTCCAGTGAAAAGCTCGTATCTCCAGCTGCTTTGACGTGGAATGTTTGTGCTAAAATGAAGTTTTGGAGATATGAGATACGTGGTTCTCACAGGACGCCACGCTGCGCACGTGTGATGATCTTATAGATATGATGCATTGCTGTAGATTAAAGCAGTTTAAAGAAAGTAAATCTGACATTTCCTGTGAGTGAACCAGAGCTGAAGGACTCTAACCAACAGCGTGGATGTGAAGTCTGAGGAGCAGCTGCAGAAGCAAACACTAGAGGGCGACATGGCAGCATCTGCAGCCACCTGCTCCTCAGACACCTCCCTGCTGCAGGAAGTCACAGTTTGACTCCACCAAATACCACCGAGACGTTTAAAGAGGCCAAATCCTCACGAGACAACAGTCCAACTGTCCCTGAGCCTCTCTGGATAAACACCTTCAGCATCTAACGGTCAAACCGTTTGAGATGGACCACAGTGAACACACACTCGATGTACACACATGTATGTATATACGTATGTGTGTATGTATAGAAATGTATGTTTGTGTGTACATGTATATATGTACGTGTACATGTACCGGGGTGGGGCCCACCAGAGGGTCACCCGATGAATCTGAGGGGTCGTCACATGAAGTTCTGATTCAAAAACCTTTATTTTGTTGGACACTGATGACCTGATTGGACCTCTTTGGGCCTTCAGCAGGTCTTAAAATGAAACCTTGTGAAATGTTTGGAGGAGAAAAGTTTCAGAAACATGTGAAACACGACGACACGCTGATTTTATTTTCACCTTCACAGTGAGTCGATCCTCTAAATGAACCAGCAGGACTTCTACTTCACAGCCTCCATCATGTCTTCCAGCTGTTTGTCCTCTGTCTGTCTTCATTCACAGAGACAGATACGTGCATTTCTTTTTATTCAATTTTTATTTTTTTATTTGGTCCTGATTAAAGCAATGTGGGAGGAAACCTGAGCCCAGAACTAAACCCACATAGCACACATATTAGTTAACTTTGAAGAGGCCATGGGGGAGGAGGAGTGAGAGAGAATTCAAAACGGATAACCATCAGTGAAAAAACATTAAATGAATATTTATATGAAAAATATGGATTATTTGTTTTTTCCAAAGCAACACAAACATGACACAAAAGTTAGTTACACACAGAAGTGCGATTACAAACAAACTGATGGCAATGAAGCACAAAAACATGGTGATAAAATGTAGAAAAGGTTCCTTTCCAACATGGTTTTAGGTTTACTAAAAACAAACATATGTTGTGTCACACATTGTGTGAATTGCAATTACACCAGAGATCCAAACACGATCCAGATGTGGTCAGGCAGATCTGAACACGTTCTGATCCCCCATCATCATCATCATCATCATCATCATCATCACCATCATCATCATCATCATCATCATCATCACCATCATCATCATCATCATCATCATCATCATCATCATCATCATCACCATCATCATCATCATCATCATCACCATCATCATCATCATCATCATCATCATCATCATCATCATCATCATCATCACCATCATCATCATCATCATCATCATCATCATCACCATCATCATCATCATCATCATCATCATCATCATCATCATCATCATCATCACCATCACCATCATCATCATCATCATCACCACCATCATCATCATCATCATCATCACCATCACACATTTACCCTCTGACTAAACATGCATTTGTCCGTCTCTGGGTACAGAGTGCACTTTAATTTCAGGTGTAAAGGTTTTTCTCGGTGCTGCTTGGTCCAGTCATTATGATGGAGGAAGCACTCACTCCATGGCTTCGCTCCCTCTGTCATCCCTCATGGACTTCAGTTCCTGCTGGGTGGTGGACTGAGTTCCCGATGAGGAAGTCGTGTTCTCGCCGTCGCCCGGGTCCCGTCTGCAGCGCAGGACGCGGGGCAGCGAGCTGCAGAGCGCCTTCCTGAACATGGAGCTGGAGAAGACGTAGATGATGGGGTCAAGGGCCGAGTTCAGGAAGTTCAGCCCCAAAGACACGATGGTGAGCTGGGTGAAAGTGTAGAAGGAGGCACAGTCCCACGGGCGGTATGAGCGGATGACCCACACCCCGATGGTCGTCACCGTGGTGGGTAAGAAGCACACCATGAACACGGCAACGATGGCGGCGCACACTCGCATCGCCTTTCGCACCTTGTCGGTTTTTCCCATCTGGCGCTCTTTCAGGAACCTGGAGATCCGGATGGAGCAGAACAGCAGCATGGCCAGCGGGATGATGAACTCCAGCACCGTCAGGATACGGTGCATGCCCACCAGGATGATGATGGCTCGTGATGCCTCTTTGTAAGAAGTGAAGAAGAAGCACTGGGTGCTGTTCCCGCTGCCCTTGATGTGGTTGTAAGCCAGCATGGGAACACGTGGGCTGATCACCAACAACCAGACCAGCACTGACACGAACGCCGCCTGCTGCTTGGTCATGCGGTTAAACCGGTGGTGAGGGTGAACCACCTGTGCAAGAGGACAGTGATTCATCATTTTATACCAACTGGAGCACCAAATGCCAACATGATGGGCGGGCGCAGAGTCAATCCACTGTTGATTAACTGACTCAAACGAAGCAACAAAATCATTTTTCAAAGGAAATGTTTGTTATTGACCTTGGAAAGATTTTGACAAATTAACCTGATGGCTGAAGTGGATGTTATGACTGTACTCATTAGGGGCTGGACATTTCAAACATGTATTCAGTACCTTTAGCCAGAGTATCACAGTACAATGTGTACTCATTCTCTCACCTTCAAGTAGCGGTAAACTGCCACCACGGTCATGAGTGCGATGCTGGCTGTGCGGTTGGAAAACATCAGGAAGAGGTTGATCCGGCACAAGCCATCTCCAAAAACCCAGTGGCCCCTGAGCAAGGCATCGATCCTCAGCGGTAGACTCACCAGAGCCAGGAAGTCGGCAATGACCAGGTTGAAGAGGAACAGGTTGTTGGGGTTCCAGGCCTTCAGTTTAAAGCAGAAGATCCACAGGGCGACGACGTTTCCCAGCAGCCCCAGTATGACGTCGATGGTGAGGACTGGGGGCAGGATCACACCTTCTAGTTGAATACCGACTGGTGGGCAGCCGCCGCGTCTACCACCACCAGGCATCGGGGTCGTCAGGTCGAGCGTGTTTGCGTCTTGCTCTGGCAGCATTTTGATGTTTTTTCTTAACTTCTAACCAGAAAAGATGAATCGACGTGTGAAAAAAATGTCCTTGCAAAGGCAGCCGTGGTTTTGGTGTTTGAATAAGTCAGAGAAAAATAGCTGGATGACCACAGCGAGGAATGCTTTGAGATTCAGGAGCCGCTTCTCCTTTTCACCTTCTTCCTTTTTTCTGTGGAATGAAATCTGTGTAAAAACGAAACAAAGCAGAGAAAAGGCATTTTGTGACACACGGCAGTCCAATAACATTAATACCTTTAAGAATAAAACATTTCATCTAACAAATTAAAGCTTAAAACGGATGTGTTTAATAAGTTTGTTAGAATGGCACACAATGTATTTTCAGTTTTTTAAAGTGCAGTGTTAAAGACGCCCTCCAACTGCACATGAACGTGTTTCCAGTTCATAAAATACACTTAACAAATCAAAAAATACTGACGACTTGAATCTGAGAATATCATACAGTGTTTATCTCAACAACATGAGAGAAACGTGCTGGAAAATACAATTTAACTGCACCGACCAAACGAATGCATTCAAATACGTGTTTTAAAATGTGCAAACTGAACTTTCATTGTTGTACTTTCTGTCACTATCCTGATGGAGACACTCCATTAGCATAATGCATTCTTTTTCTCCTTATCTTAACCTTCACCTTAACCTTAACCTTAACCTTAACCTTAACCTAACTCTGACCTTAATCTGGTCCCCATGGGTCAGTGTGCAGTCAGTTTAAAGTCTCCTCTGGGATATAAACACGCTCACATGTAGGTTAAGTAATACTGTGTACATTTACACAGTTACTACAGTGAATTGCAGTAATACCCAGAACTCACCAGTCAGCCTTATGAACGGACTTCATTCCTTACTGTTGGAGGGACGTATGAGCGCTGTGCATTTATTTACCACACGTCTCTTACAGGACGATGTTCCTGTGTGGTCGACTTTCATCAGCGCTGTCGTCAAGCCGTTACCACACACCTGTACTAAAACAGGCGACGTGCATCAGAAATCCTGTTTTCACAAGACGTTTCGCCAGCGGTGGAGAACTATTTTTAGAAGCTGAGGAGCACAACTCATTGATTTTCATTGTTTTATTAAACTCAGACCTAAAACCAGCTCTGGTGGATTCAACATTTCCTGAAATTATCAGCGAGTGGCTAACAGCTAACACAGCACATAAATAGGAATCAGTTACCCAAAGTCAAGAAAAGCAGTGCTTTCTGCTCTACTAACTTGTGTCGTGTAGGATGGAGTCTGTTTGCTTTGATGCTAAAGCTAACCTTTTTCATAAAGGTTAACAGAAAGCGGAAGTGAAAATGTGCTATTAATGTTAGCAAAGATGTCAACAATCAGTAATGTTAGCTGCTAACTTTAGTCATCATAAAGATTAACATTAAGCTAAACGGTTTTAACCTGCTTTAACCACGAAGCCCATCAGTCAGCTAAAACGTCAAATATTAACTTCAGCTTCACATTTTAGCGATATGGGATAACATTCAGCTAATGTGTACAATAGTAACATTAGATGCTACTGTTAGCCATTACCATTAAGCTAAGACGTATGTAACATTAGCTGGCTCTATACTTTAGCCACCATAAAGACTAGCATCAGCTCAAATGTAAAATATCTTTCATTTTAGCTGCCTGTTTTAACCATAAGGGATAGCATTCAGCTAAGATGTGCTGTAAGGTAATAGTAACATCAGCAGCCAATGTTAGCCATCCTAAAGTAACATTCAGCTAAAATGTCAAACATCTGCAATATTAGCTGCTAACTTTTGCTGTCATGTTGGCTAACGGTGAACTGAAATGTAAAACATCAGTATTAGCTGCTAACTTTTGCTGAAACAAATATTATTCAGCTAAAATGTAAATAAAGATTTGCAATCAGCTAAACTGTAAAATATCAGCAACACTAGCTTGCTCCTAACGTATGAGTAATGTTAGCTGCTAACTTTAGCCACCATGCAGTTTAGCATTCAGCCAAAGTGTAAAATGTCATTAGGATGAGGTGCTAACGTTAGTCGTCATTAAGGCTAATGTTCAGATGAAGTGAGTAATAATGTCTTCAGGCTTCAGACACACTGCAGGGGAACGATCTGTCCACAGTCCAACCTTATGAGGACCACTGTCGGCGTGTGTGTTGGTGTGTTTTTCTCGGTCAAACTGGTCACGTTTCCTGTCTATTTCCTGCCCGCCGTCATGTTTGGTGCGTCACTGCTGAGGGACTGCAGATCAGATGGTGACTGACGGGAGACGGTTTCCTCTCTCGGCACAAATGTGCAAAGAGTGAAGGAAGTTTGGAAATCAGAAGATTGCCATTGTTGCTGCTGTGTGCGATGCCTCGTCGTCATTTTCCACAGCTGATGCTGGATTTATAGAAAGTGTCTGAATGACAACATACCACAGAGTTTCATGTTTCCTCTCACACAAGAAGACCAGTCTTCATATTTTTATTGATAAATCTTTGTATTTTACACCTGTAGTTAATGAATTTAATGACATTAAACTGAACATTTGAACATTTTGATAATTTCTTGCAGTGATTCATTTGATTTGTTTCTTTTTCCCTTATTTGCTGCTCTTGTTTGTAATTTCCATTTCTTGATGTTGAATCTGTATCTTACAATAAATGTAAGTCGTGTTCGTTTGACATGACGCTGCTTTTGCTCTTCTGAGGTTTTTCCCAGCTGCTGTTTGCAGGTTTAGACTCTGCTGGGTTGTCCACTACACGACATTTATCTGACACAATTACTTTATAATAAGATTTTTACACAAAAACACATGAAGACTGTATGAAATCTGATGCTTTGTTATAAATTAAAGAAGATATTCCTGCATTGATCCTGATATTGATCCTTCAGATCAGATTCAGCTCAGACGCAGCTCTCACTTTCTCCTCCTCTCCTTCCTCTGTCCTTCCTCTGTCCTTCCTCTGTCCTCTCTCCTTCCTCTGTCCTTCCTCTCTTCTTCCTCTGTCCTTCCTCTGTCCTCTCTCCTTCCTCTGTCCTTCCTCTGTCCTCTCTCCTTCCTCTGTCCTTCCTCTCTTCTTCCTCTGTCCTTCCTCTCTCCTTCCCCGTCCTTCCTCTGTCCTCTCTCCTTCCTCTTTCCTCTCTCCTTCCTCCCTCCTTCCTCTGTCCTCTCTCCTTCCTCTGTCCTTCCTCTCTTCTTCCTCTGTCCTTCCTCTGTCCTCTCTCCTTCCTCTGTCCTTCCTCTCTTCTTCCTCTGTCCTTCCTCTCTCCTTCCCCCGTCCTTCCTCTGTCCTCTCTCCTTCCTCTTTCCTCTCTCCTTCCTCCCTCCTTCCTCTGTCCTCTCTCCTTTCTGTCCTTCCTCTGTCCTTCCTCTCGCCTTCCTCTGTCCTCTCTCCTTCCTCTGTCCTCTCTCCTTCCTCTGTCTTTCTTCGGTCCTTCCTCTGTCCTTCCTCTCTTCTTCCTCTCTCCTTCCTCTGTCCTTCCTCTCTCCTTCCTCTGTCCTCTCTCCTTCCTCTCCCCTCCCTCTGTCCTCTCTCCTTCCTCTGTCCTTCCTCTGTCCTTCCTCTGTCCTTCCTCTCTCCTTCCTCTGTCTTTCCTCTGTCCTCTCTCCTTCCTCTGTCCTTCCTCTGTCCTTCCTTTGTCCTTGCTCTGTCCTCTCTCCTTCCTCTCTCCTTCTTCTGTCCTTCTTCTGTCCTTCCTCTCGCCTTCCTCTGTCCTCTCTCCTTCCTCTGTCCTCTCTCCTTCCTCTGTCTTTCTTCGGTCCTTCCTCTGTCCTTCCTCTCTTCTTCCTCTCTCCTTCCTCTGTCTTTCCTCTGTCCTTCCTCTGTCCTCTCTCCTTCCTCTGTCCTTCCTCTGTCCTTCCTCTGTCCTTCCTCTCTCCTTCCTCTGTCTTTCCTCTGTCCTCTCTCCTTCCTCTGTCCTTCCTTTGTCCTTCCTCTGTCCTCTCTCCTTCCTCTCTCCTTCTTCTGTCCTTCTTCTGTCCTTCCTCTCGCCTTCCTCTCGCCTTCCTCTGTCCTCTCTCCTTCCTCTGTCCTCTCTCCTTCCTCTGTCTTTCTTCGGTCCTTCCTCTGTCCTTCCTCTCTTCTTCCTCTCTCCTTCCTCTGTCTTTCCTCTGTCCTTCCTCTGTCCTCTCTCCTTCCTCTGTCCTTCCTCTGTCCTCTCTCCTTCCTCTCTCCTTCTTCTGTCCTTCTTCTGTCCTTCCTCTGTCCTTCCCATCTGTCTTTTCAGACTCACTAACATGTTCCAGTGGTGATTCCTGCTCTTTTGAGTCTTCCCGCTCACACAGCAGCAGTGTTCATTGTGTCAGGTGTTTACAGGTAATTCATCTGTGACACCTGAAGACGTCTCAGCTGCTTCCAGTGATTCTAACTGTAATACTCTCTAATCCCTCCGCTGAGGAAAGACACGTCTTCAGAAAATGAAGCCTACTTTAAAGTTTCCTCTTCTGTGAGGCTTGTGTGCACGTGTACTTAAGATGCGTGCGTGTGCGCGTGTGATACGGGCGGGTATCAGCATGGATTAGTGAGCAAAGGTAAGCGTGTGTCTCTGTCTGTCTCGGCGGATTTCCGTCCGCTCCGCTCCGCTCCGCTCACACACACCGACCCGGTTTGAACCTCCGCCGCCGTCTCCTCTCATCCCGTCTCCTCCTCTGAACCTCCCGCTGCTGTCTCATGGCGGCGTAACACTTTGCATACGCGCGCGCGCGCGTGTGTGTGTGTGTGTGTGTGAGAGAGAGAGAGAGAGAGAGAGAGAGTGATTGGTTGGTTGTTTTTTGTCTCCGTCCGTCGTGCGATGCCATTCCTCCCTCAGGACGCGCAGCGAGTCGATGGCTTGTCTCTGCTCTACTGGTAAGCTAATTCCACTGTCTCCTCCTCTCCTTCTCTCCTCTCCTCCTCTCCTCCTCCCTCCCTCCTTCCCTCCTCTCTTTAAACTTGTCTCCTTGAGGTGGTTTGCAGCTGTTTTCCTGCCTCGTCCTGCTCATGTGGGTCACAGACTTCAGGTTTCCAGCCTGTTTCCGGCTGATGCGCTGACTTTAAGTCCTCGTGCGTGTGCGCACTTCTGGCTCGCGCACGGAGAGGCTGTTTTAAAGGGAGAGACCGACGTTTTTTTTAACAACATCAGCACATTTCATCCAGCTGTGACTCAGCTCACTTCAGGTATTTGTGTCTTTGAGACGTCCTCCTTTTCCTTCAGCTGGACTGACGTAAGAGCGTCAAACAAACGTGAAGCTTCAAGTCACCTGAGGTGTCAGGTAAACCTCTGAATGTGTGTGTGTGTGTGTGTGTGTGTGTGTGTGTGTGTGTGTGTGTGTGTGTGTGTGTGTGTGTGTGTGTGTGTGTGTGTTGTTATTCCTCACAGTCAAACTACACGTAAGTAAAATGTGTAATATCTGAAAATCAGATTCTGTTACTGGATTAAAATGAGATGCATCATCGTGTGAGCATCTCTTTAATGTTGCAGCTGTGAAGGTGGAGATGATCACAGCTAATTTATTGCTCAACATATCTTCATTTATCAGCTGATTCATGTTTTTAATGAATCTGCAAAGTAATTGAAGCTCAAATAAATGGCGGAGGAGAAAGTACAACATGTCCCAGTGAAATGTGGTGGTGTAGAAGGATGAAGCAGCATCCAGTGGAAATTGCACCTCTGGGTATTACTTGAGTAAATGTGCTGAGTTACTTTCCACCGCTGAGATTAACTTGACTGAGGAGAGCGGCTTTAGGGTGAGATGACTCCTGAATCAGCTCACTGACGATTGATCTTTCCTCATCCGATCACTCGGTGATCCTGTTTCCCTCTCAGCATCCTGCCTGCTGATGATCCGTCGGCGTCGCTCATCGCTCTGAAACATCTGCTGCTGCTCAGACTCTCGCCTTCGCCTTTTCCTCTGTCGTTTTTGGGCTTCTGGTGTTTATTTGACACTTGAATGTACGAGGAGGGAAAGCAAACAGACAGCAGGAGATTAAATATGTCAGCACCCAGCAGCGCTCTTCCTCACGGGTTCCTAACAGAAATGCATTTTAACACAGATCTGAAATCACATCGAAACCTCATAATGCAAAGGTTTGTTTTCATGTTTGTGTGTTTGGATCTGACGAAACTCATTAAATTTAAGATAAAACACTAGAAAAAATGACAAAGGGCCGTCATGTCCCTCATAATGGCAGAATGTGACACAGTGACGTGAGATGTTGTCGTGTGTTTGTGACGAATCGTCATCAAGCTCTCTGGACCTTTTCTCCACCTGTTTCAGATGACTGTTCACAGTTCAGGTGTTTGCTTGAGTCTCTCAGCTCTCATCAGAGATGTTTCCAGAAGCTGTTTTCAGCCATCAAAACGGCTAAAAAGCCACCGTACACGAGCCAAACTGTGCACTGACTGCTCAGCCAGCCCGTCTTCACCAGAAAGACGTCCGTGTAGCTCGTCTGAGCACGCGGCTCATCACCACCCATACTTACATTTAGTGTTAGGCAGCGGCCTCTAGTGGCTGTAGCAGTTATGACGGGAGCAGGAAGTCAGGTGAAAGCCCACATATGTCGGAAGGTGAGGAGGATGGATGGATCAAACAAGCCAGACTTTCCCCAGGAGACTGCTGTCCACGTCCCGTCTGAAGCCAAAAGTTAACGTTGACTTATTTTTTGATCCAACCCACGATCGCTTTGATGCCTGAACGTAACCAAATTGTGATGAAGGTCCTGCTGGTGCTCTCAGACGGTCAGATATGTCCTTTTGGGATTCACTGGTGGTCCAGCTATTCAGTTGTTTAGGTGTGAGGACATGTTGTCTCAGCAGCAAACAGCAGACAGACTCAGTCAGAGAGCAGCTGGTGGACATTTAGCATTTAGGAGCTAAAGAGCAGATGTTTCCCTCTGGAGCTGGAGGAGACCAAAACTAGAGCTAAAGGAGAGACAAGACTGGACTGACGTCCATCAGGAGACACAAACACGATTCCACATCGATCACCATGTTGTTCTGGAGCTCATTCCTGACTGAGGACTGTCTGAGTCGTCCAATCAGAGCATTTTGCACATTTGAAGTGCAAAGCAAATAACTCAATACAAACTATTCATCTGTGAGGAAGAGTGCTCTTCTTCTTCTGCAGTGTGCACTTGAAGTAACAGAGACTGGAGAGCGTTGGTTCATGGCGGCACGGCGGCTCAGCGGTGGTGTCACCGTGCGTCCCCGACAGACGGCCTGTGTGTGATGTTAATCACTGGCGGCAGGTAGAGCAGATTATCAGGCATTAAGTGATCAGTTTAATTGGTCCCTTGTGTCCCAGCAGTCCTCGGCTGTTTGTGGGACCAGTCTGTGAACCGGCCTTTATAGGCCCGCTCAGCTCGTAGTATCCAAGATGAGACCCAGGACCTGAGGTGGACCGGGTCCAGATCACACCGAGTGCAGTCCGGTCTGGTCGGGTCCTGTTGTACTGCAGCAGGTCTCAGGTCTGTGTGTCCAGACGTCTCATTCTCCAGTCGATCTAATTGTCCTGTGGTCTGTTTCGGCCTCAGTTCCCTTTTGGACAGTGATGGGAGACCCTTTACTTAAGTAAAAGGACCAATACCAAAATATGAAAATACTCCTTTACAAGTACAAGTCTGGCATTTTAAATTCCACCTGAGTTAAAGAAAATAAGTGTTGTTATCTTATTATTAGCAAACTTTCAATGGTGGAGGACGTGTGGGTTATGGGTCAGGATAAGGTGCCAGTGTGTTCAGGTGCTGATCGTCCCCCAAAACTCTGAGGCCGGTCCAGTCAGGCCACGACAAAAGATGCTGTCTCCACACAAACACTCTGACACACACGCACACACACACACACACACACACACACACACACACACACACACACGGGGAGGCATCAGGAACACACCATGTTCACTTTGCTCTGACGGCGAGCGTCGCCTCCCGTCAGGACCAGCAGACAGCAGGATCCTGTTAACCACGTCTGAGGAATCAGCTTTAATCTGAACCTCCTCACCCACAAATCTCTCTGCACGCACACACACACACACACACACGCACACACACACACACACACACACACACACACACACACACACACACACACACACACTCAGGGACTGTCGAGGACTGGTGTCTGCTCTCTAACGTTCCTTTGACTGCTTCTAATCACCGCCTGCGTCCGCCGGGGCTTCCTAACATCCAGGTCATGCTGTGCCGTTTAACAGGCGACAGATTTCATTGGTTAGGATGGTGCTGGGTGGAGGTGGAGGAGGGAGGAAATGACAAAATCCTGTGATGATTTGATTATTTTTGTGCAGCTGAGCGCAGAGAGAGAGAGAGAGAGAGAGAGAGAGAGAGAGGGGCTTTGGATGAGGCAGGATGTTAATATGTTGTTGACTCTGTTCTGTTTTCGCTTGTTGCCAGGACGATCATGGGCCCTCACGGCGTCGCCCGAGTCGTTCAGAGGCTCGACTTCTGCGACTGCAGGAAGGGACTCGGTGAGCATCCTCGTCCTGACCCGTCTGACCTCTCAATTGCCGCCGCTGATGTCCGTCGCCGCTCGGACGTTTTCCGGCTTCAGCTTCTGTCTTCGCTTACCTGAGCTGCTCTGTGCCCACAGGTGTGAAGATAATCGGAGGTTACCGCGAGCTGACGGGAGAAGAGTTCGGCGTCTACGTCAAACGGGTGGTCGGCGGCGGGCTGGCGGCTCAGGACGGTCGGTACCTTTGACTTCAGTGGTTAAAGATACAGACAGTTATTGTTATTATGATTATCCTCCCTCATCTGTCTGTCTGTCTGTCTGTCTGTCTGTCTGTCTGTCTGTCTGTCTGTCTGTCTGTCTGTCTGTCCCTCTGTCTGTCTGTCCCTCTGTCTGTCTGTCTGTCTGTCTGTCCCTCTGTCTGTCTGTCCCTCTGTCTGTCTGTCCGTCCCTCTGTCTGTCTGTCTGTCTGTCTGTCTGTCTGTCTGTCTGTCTGTCTGTCTGTCTGTCTGTCTGTCTGTCTGTCTGTCTGTCCCTCTGTCTGTCTGTCCGTCCCTCTGTCTGTCTGTCTGT